>NC_136411.1:148543939-148921439 GCF_051521515.1 Lactuca serriola | reverse complement strand
ACATTTTAATTAATATAAAATATTCTTGAAGAATATATAGTAAAAAATATATTTTGGGTATGAATTCTAAAAGAATGATTATGGTAAAAGAATATGAAAAAGAATGTGCATTCAAAAAGGACATAATCTCTATTCTTCAACAAATCTTGGACCTCCTAGAGTATGACATCCCCAAAACCACGGCCAGAAAATATCGGTTTAATTTATGTTTTTAAAACAATTTCAGAGTAATCTTTTGATTAAAAGAACTGCGGAATTTGTTTCCAAAACGAAATATGATAAAATAAGATTTACCAAAGCATTTCATAAAGAAATGTATTTTCATTATATAACAAAACTCGGGATGTCATGTTCCGATAAACAGACCAAAAGCATAAACACTACAATACAGACCTTACAACAGTTATATAATACAACAGGTCTATAATCCAAAAATAACTTGACAAGTCATCCAAGTTATGCTCTGGCGCCACTACCTATAATAAGAAGAAAACTGAGTGGGTCAGGCTTGGGAGTCTGGTGAGCATATAGGGTTTCCATCGCCACAATAAATAATTATATTTAATTCCACCAACCAACAATAACTCAATTACTCATTCCCGTTATTCTCACTTTACGTCCCTAAGACAACTAACATAAGGGACCTAGTCTAAGAATATTTCATCGGGACAACAACACATGCTTCGCCACTTCGGGTGTTCCTCAGCAATATAAGTCAAATAAGGCAACCATGAAGGGGATGGAGTACACCGAATGAACACCCAAGTTCATTAACACCTACAAGTGGCGAACCTGCTAGCGTTCCACAAGACTGTCTTGAAAAGTCCGTGGTCGTCATCTAAACTCCGGTAGATGACTAAATCAAAAACATCGAGACCTCTCATCTTTTTATCACAAGACAACTATCTACCCACCATTTTAGTAGATAAAATATACATTTTTATACATAGTTTAAAACCTGTATAATGTGTTCATTCAAAACACATTCCAGATAAAAGATGAGACACATAAACATAACACGTATTTCATAGAGAATAAATCATATCTATGAGATTAGAAGATAACATCGATACACTCACATAACACATATACTTAGTATGTTAAACTGATACTTGTATAAAATCGTGCATTTGAAAGAGATTATGTACCCCCTTCAAATCAACACCAATATCTAAACACATAACACGTATTTCATAGTAAATACTTCGTATTTATGTATTAGAAGAAAGTAACTACACACTCACTTGATCAGAAGATGATCGGACAACACTACGGCTTGTAGAAGTAGTATTCTTCGGTGAAACTGGGAGCTCTTCCCAAAAACCGGGCTTCTTGCGGGCAGAGCTTCGGCTCGGAAATTTTACTTCTCGGGATCTTCGGGGCTTCGGGACTTGCTTAGGGACTCGGGAATGATACCGAGGCTTCAGGATATTTCTTGCACGAAAATCGAGGTAAAACGGGAGAGAGGGAAAAAAATTTGGAAAAATAAGCCGGCTACCCTCTCATTCTATTTATAGGGTGCTAAAAATTGGATTACGCTGAGCGTAATCTCAGAGTACGCTGGGCGTACTAAGCCCTACGTTGGGCATATGCTTCGGATCAGACCGGAGTCGTCATGGCTTACGTATCCGGGCACTCGAGTGATGGGTCAAGTCGACGTGGCCCATGCCGGTTCATGCATCGGGGTACGCTGGGCGTAGTTCGGATCGGATCAATGACTCCTCCCCTCCTTCGGATAATATCTGAATTTATATTAAAATTTAATATCATAATTATTTAATAAACTTCAAAAATTCATATCTTCCTCATACGAACTCCGTTTTCGACGTTCTTTATATCCACGCGTAGGTGAGACTACGCTCTACAACTTTCGTTTAGACTCTATTGGCTAATTTTGAATTTATTTTTATTATTTATTTTTAGTAGGTCGGGACAGGAAAACTTCATTATAAATTCATAACTTCTTCATCTGACGTTCGTTTCCGTCTGTCTTTTTATCGTTGCACTAATAATGACGAGATATTTGATTATCGTTTAGATTGTTTCGGCTAAAAACCGCTTGATCTCAAATCGAGTATTTGGGTTGCATACTGCTAAGTCAAAACTTCGGAAAATCATAACTTCCTCATACGAAGTCAGATTTGGACGATCCTTTTATGCACGATCTCGGTTTAACGAACTATACAAAAAATTTTTATATCACTAAGGCTAAATATCGCTCTATTTCAAATTCACATTTTACGTCATTCAGTGTCGTGTCAGTTCGGTCGCGAAACTTCGACAGGTTATAACTTTTTTTGTTATAACTCGGATTTTGACATTCTTTATATATCTGGAATCCTTGTTTCAACCACTACAACTTTATGTAAGGATATGAGGCTTATCTCATACTTTAATTTTGACGCTTATTTTATTCTTAATTGATTAAATTATAAAAATTAACCAAATAAACACGTAATTCACATAATACTCAAATATTTCATCATTATTACTTCAAAAAGAGTTACAAAGGTCAACCTAGACTATTATATCAACGTTAATGCCTAGCCTAGAAACGCGGACGTTACATAGAGCCAACGTGAACCACCCTTAAAGCATTTTTCCTTCTTCTTCTTGTTACGATATATACACTATTATTCTTCATGTAACACCGTAAATTTCCAAACAAATATTTCCTTTTAAAATCATATAAATCTCATACCACATTTCACAAAATCTCATTTATTTAGTTTACAAAACACATCTCCATAATTGTTTGATTAATAATCCAGGATCCTCAAAACATAACTCTTTCTCTAGTGTGTACAATCGAGCCGGTGCCTTCCCGCGACCCTAATAAAAACCTGAAACACATAACACGTAACACGGTAAGCACGGAGCTTAGTGAGTTCCCCAAAATACCACACACACACAGCTGATATTGCCATATTTATACCTAGTTTTAGGCAATATTTATTGACATTTTTATTAATAAGTTGGTTATATGTTTAGAATAATGGTACTTATGACTTTAAATTGTTATTTGCAGTCAATTAGAAGAATTTTCGAAGAGAGGGACCAAAATTGACAATATATGGAACATTGGAGACTTGAAGCACAAAAGATGAAGAAATCCACGGAACTTACTAAAACCACGACGTGGCATGAGTATTCTAGCAGATAAATATTACGTGAAGAAGGAGTCCTTGCCCGATATGGATAACTTGGAAACCACGACGTGGCACGGGATTTTTCAGGATATTTATGCACTCTTGGTCATTATGATAGAGAGACTTTTGGGCAGAAAAAAGAGATCCCATAAGGCGAAATTCAGAAGAAAAAAAATATCTACAAGTGGTTTTCAACACCAAAGAAGAAGAAGTTCATAATTTGCTTTATAAACTTGGTGCATTAAACATGTGTTTGATTATAGCTTTTGACTGTTTAGTTGTTAATATGTACAGCTAAATCTAGTTGCTTCTGTTAGCTAGATGAAGCTGGAACTCATGGTTTGAACGCATTAGATTTGACTTAATTTGTTGGTTATATGTTTGTGTTGATTGATTTTACCTAGCATGTTTAGTTAATGATTTAATTGCTTTAAATTCTTGTTCTGTGTAGTTAGTGAACACAAATATGCATGAATACGAATACCTGATAACAAAGTGTACACTAGTTTATTAGAGCTAAGATCAAACCAATCTTAGATAAGTGATTGAATCATTGATTAAGCTATGTTAGAGAACGCATATTATAACTGTAATTATGTTTTGATTAATCAATCTTCATAGCTCCAATCTTACTTAAAAATTGATTTTGTGTTAACTATTGTGTGACCACACATAGATTTACATGAATTGACTAATAATTAGTAGGTTTAGAACTAAACTGCTAATACTTTTTAAATTGGTAACCAACGGTAATAGTTTTGACTAATGTATAACCATTGAGTGAAAGTGGATTCGAACTAACATAATTATTTTGTTTATTGATTGAGTTTTGTTAAAGAATTAAGTTCATCTAAACTTGCAAAATTAGATACAAACCCTTTTTACCTTATTAATAATTAGATTAATTTAGTAGCGAATATATAAATTAATAACACCGTTCCCTATGATCGACACCCGACTTACCTAAGCTATACTGTAATCTGACTAGGTACACTGCCTATAAGTGCATAGTTAGTCTCAGTTTGTTAGGTTATAAATATTAAAATTAGTGAGTACTTTCGTGCACATCAAGTTTTTGGCACCGTTGCCGGGTATGGCTTAGTTTATTAGTTTATTTATTTGCATTAGGTTAATCGATCCTTTTTGTGGGGTAAAACCCGCAAAAAGTTAATTTTCCAGCAAGGTTTATTTTTTTTAGTCACAGAGTCCACGACGTGGCCAGATAAGTACCACGACGTGGTTTCTGAGAATTTTAGTTTTTTAGTTTTTAGTTTATTTTTCTATTTTAGTTCATTTTTACGTTTTTATTTTGTTTAGTTTGCAGGAGTTCATGACCAGAGGCTCTAACACACCTTTGGTGCCACCGATTGAAGATCCAGAAGCTGCACTTCACAAAAAGACTGATAAGAAGACGACATTGCAAGAACTAAAGTCAACATTTTCAAGGAAGTCGGAAAAGAAGACAGGAGAGTCAAGTTCATCCTCAAAGAACAAGAGCAAGCTTGAACACTTGGATCAAATACCCGTCCAAACCGATTCCGAATACGATATCGAGCCTGAATTTGAAGAGCATACGAGCGAACCCGAGAATGAGCCAAGGAACGAGATGGCTGACATTGAGGAGATGTCCATGGGAGCTTACAAGAAGTAGATTCGAGAAGATGTGGGTCTTGGTTTAGTCCAACCCGCAATACCTGCCACTGCCACATTCGAGTTGAAGGGGCACATCTTGACTGTACTGAAGGATATCCCATTTTATGGGAAAGATCATGAGGATGCTTTTAAACATCTAGATGAAGTCAATGACATTGCGGATTACTTTAATGTCCCAAATGTCAACAGAAACACCGTATTGCTCAGGATGCTTCCCATTACTTTTAAGGGAGCTGCTAAAGAGTGGTTAAAATCACTTCCACCGGGTACAATCACCACTTAGGCTCAAATGCGTGAGCAATTTCTTGACCAGTTTTGCCCGCCATACAAGATAGCTAAACTCAAGAAGGCAATATCCAACTTTGAACAACAGTTGGGGGAGTCATTGTACAAAGCATGGGAGCGGTACAAGGGCTTGCTCAGAAATTTCCCTCAACATGATCTTAATGTGCAACAAGAGATGTCAATTTTTTATGATGGGGTCAACGTTATGACAAGACAACTCCTTGATTCTCAAGGACCTTTAACAAAGAAAAATCCAAGGGAGGTCAAGGAGCTAATTGGAGAATTCGCGAAGCACTCTCATGAGTACCACAACCCTAGGCAAGATGGATTCAAAGGCGGTGGAGGGGCTTAAACTGAAGAAATAGCAGCCAAGGACTGCAATTTAGATGAGTCTGGGAACAGAAAAGCTCAAGTGTGCTACTCGAGTGGGGATAAGTATGATGAAGACTCGAGGAAACCAAAGAAGGAGTGGCTTCCATATGAAGAATTTAAGAAGCAAAAAGAAGAGAAGTATAGGCAAACAAGCCGAGGCTTGTACCAAAAGGAGCAGCCGCCAGCTGAGAAGAAACCCGATCTAGAGACCATGTTGATGAAGTTTATGGAAGCCTCGGAAAAGAGACATGAGGCTACTGATTCTGCTATTAATGAACAAAGAAATTTGGTAAAGAATCATCATGCATTGATGGTAGAACAACAAGCTTTAATAAAAAATCAACAAGCCTCCATTAATAATCTTGAAGTGCAACTTGGTCAACTAGCCACTCTGGTTCATGCGAAGCTGTCCACGAAAAATCCTGAAACGAAGACCCAATCTCATGTAATGGCCATAGATACTGAAGAAGAGGCCATCTCTGAGTTCCTGGAAGCATTAGAAGAAGAACCACAACATCCCGATCCAAAACAAAAGAAGCCAAAGTTCGAAAGTGAAGAGGTTGCTGAAACACCTGCACCACGATGTGGCACTTGTCTGGCCATGACGTGGCCCTTGTCTGAACAAAAAGTGCCTGAGCCCGTTCCGGTTTATCAACCTCCTTTGCCATTTCCGTCTCGAGCGCATCTCAGTCCACTGGAAAAGGAACATCTGGAATTTATTCAACAAATAAAGGGTATTCCGATTAATACCCCTTTTATTGAGACGCTTGCAAAAATCCCAGAATACGCGAAGTTCTTACAAGACCTGTTAGCCACTCGGCAACAACTGAAGAAAAGTTTGAGGGTGATTTTAAGTGAGCAAAGCTCAAAAGCTATGTTGGGAGAGATACCTAAGAAGATGGGAGATCCTGGACGCCTCACTCTTCCGTGGGAGTTTGGTAACAGCATGAAGGTTGATGCTTTAGCCGATTCTGGGGCTAACATTAATTTGATGCCTTATTCATTTTATCAGAAGTTGGATACTAAGAAGTTGAAGGCTACACGAATGACTATTCACATGGCGAACCGTTCAGTGACACAGCCCCGGGGAATTGTGGAGGATATTTTAGTAAAAATTGGAAAATTTGTTTTTCCAATAGATTTTGTAGTGTTGGATATGAAAGAAGATCCCGATGTTCCAATTATCCTTGGTCGTCCATTACTTAACACCGCTGGAGCTCTTGTTGATATTCGCAAGTCTAAGCTCACCTTGAGGGTTGGTGATGAAAAAGAAATTTTTGGGATAAAAGATGGCTTTCAAAGGAATCATGTTCAAGAAGAGGTGTTCACCATTAATGAAGACAATGAACTTGAAGAATTAGAGAAGCTCATGGAAGAAGAGATCAAGACAATTCATCATGTCAAAAGAACAAAACCAAGAGCATATGTTCCCTATTTAGTTGAAGTTATTGCTTACAAGAGTCCACCTTCTTGGGTGAGCAAGGAAGATGATGAGATGAAAAGTGATGAAGAAGAGGTTACTTCAAAGATGACAAGGAAAATGGTGAAAGAAGAGACGAATAGTATGGAGCTCAAGAGTGAAGAAAAATTAAAGACTAAAGGGACCAAACGCACGCTTGATGAAGACGGTGTAAAGGCTAAAAAAGAGAATTCGAAAAAGGCATATAAAAGACGTGTGCAAGATTACAAGAGGCGTTTCAAGGAACAAAAGGTCCAGCTAGTGATGGACTCTTCAAAAGATTCAAAGTAGGAGGCACGGAATCCAGCTCATGACTCCATCCAAAAGAAGCGCTTCTCGGGAGGCAACCCGAGATTGGTTTGCATTTTCTTTTCTTTTAATTTTTGAGTTTTAATTAGGAAAGATATCAACTCATCGTCTAATAACTAATACTTGGTAAGAATTAGTTGTGGGGGGCTTTAATTAATAAATGGAATACAAAGTAAATAATTAAAACTCGTTACTCATTTTTGTGTCCAGACAAACGCCACGTCATGGTGTGACAATACCACGTCGTGATTTCAAGATAATTACGAGGATAATATGAAAAAGTTAACAGATTATGTTCTTTTAAAACCCACGACGTGGTAAAGCCTGCCATGACATGGCCTTTTAAAAAGTCACCGCGGGGGGGGGGGGGGGGGACCATTTCTTAAACCCTTTGACCACACAATTGTTCCCCATTTGTTTACTGCCTCACGAACGGAATCAAGGTCCCCACAGCCGACTTCTTCAATTTGTCTTCCAAATCTTTCGCATTTCTTGTCTTCTACCCCCATCTGGTATGTATTTCATCCATTAATTGTAGTTATTGCTTACAATTTATACATTTTCATGGTTAGGGTTTATGTGAATGATGAGATTTCCGAAATTGGTTGAAATTGGTTATTGTTTTTAGGTTGCATGTCCTTTGAATAGCAATAGGAACAAACCCCAAGTATTGTTTTTGGTTAAAATCGTGTGTACGTTGACCGATCTAAACCCACGTCTCGATTGCATCTCACGTCGTGGCGTTCTCAGCCACGTCGGGACTCCTGGGTAAACAGAATGAATTTTTTTTAATGCTTTGGATGTTTGTTGCTTTGGTTGAATTTTGTTTACAGAAATGGGACCTAGAAGGGCTATTCCACAGGAGGAGAATCCAATTGATGTGGCGAGTATTCATCCATTATCTCGGTTTCCACGAAACATTCCCCGACCATTATTGACTACATATGAAAATCGGTTGGGATGGTTATACAACAAGGAGTTTGCGATAGCTCTGATTGTCGATTGGGGATGGCTTGGTGGTGTTGGAATGGTTGCTGAATTAGAACGATATTGGACAAAAATATACGAGGGGGACCATTTTTCCTTTACTTGTCACGGGTGGGGGAATTTGTTCGCGATTCAAGAACCCGTGTATCGGGAATTATCGGTGGAGTTTTTCTCTACCGTAGTCTTCGAAGAACGCACCATTGACTTTAATTATAACCGGGCACTTGTGTTCCGGTTGGGCGGCATTTATAGGGAATGTAGTCTTCAGGAATTTGCTCGGCGAATGGGACATTATACGGAAGTGGAGACTCAATCTCCGTTCTTCATACCATTTTTGCATGGGTGTGTTCGGGATTTTAATCCCGACATTATGGATGTCCAGTTCTGGCGGAGTATTTCCAACCATGAGTATAATACTTGTGACTATAGTGAGTCACAAATTCGGAACCACGTTTACCGATTTCTACATCGCCTTATCACTTTTTCGATAAATCACAAGCATCATGGCGATAAAGCTCATATTCAGAATTTGTTCTATCTGTGGAGTCTTATTACCCCCGGGGTTTGCTATGATTTACCATATATGCTTGCGAGGTTCATGGGGAAGAAAGCGGCTAATTCTAGGCCCGGGAGTCCGATTACGGGGGGACATTTGGTTACGCGCCTTGCTTGGTCGTATCAAATTTTGACTCACGACTTTGTGAGGAATCTTACCCGATTCCCGGACACTGATTTAACCATTCAAGTTTTGGGAGTTATGCGGGTAGTGGTAAATGTCGGGGGCGGTTTTGTTATACCACCAGTAGATGAGGAGCAGGAGGAGGCGCAACCAGAGCAACAACCACCAGCCAGACCTCAGCGTAGAAATGTTCGATCTCAAGGAGATATGGAGAGAGAGCATGTTGCTCCACAGTATGTACAAGGAGTACCCACCGACCCTTTTCAGAGTCGAGTGGGAACTTATTTGGATAACCTCCGGGGACATGCCATTCATCATACCCAGCTTACTGAGGGTATTTATTCACATTTGGGTGTGACCCGGCCACCATCTATGCCACCTCATTATCCTTATTTTCCAACATGGGAGGATCTTTGGAATCCGCGGAATGATGGGGAAGGACCGAGTGGAGTGCAAGGACGAGGGGATGATGATTGATTTCTTTTCTATTTAGTTTATTTTGTTTTATTTTAAGGAGTGTTCTTTTATGTTTGAATTTGGTTTGTGATGTAAGACTTTGTTAGACTATTATGTTACTCTTTTATTTCTTTTGGGTTGTTCCTTTTTCAGATTAGCATTGGAATTTTCAGAAGGAAGTAAGGCTGAGTCAAGAGTCGTATTTGTCTAGTCAAGTCAAGGTTCGGTTAAAGTCATGAGTCGAAACCCACAATTAAGGATAAGTGTGGGGTACGTTAGAGGGAGACAGGTTAAAGTAGGACAGTATATTTACGTAGAAGAGTCTTAACCCATTACGACACTGGTCAAGCTGCTAGGATGAATAAAGTGATGATGAACTTTTTCTTGTCGTCCAGTTTCCACGACGTGGCTTTTCTTCACCACGTCGTGGCCTGCAAAATGTGATGCATTTGGTTCGTGTTTTTGTCAAAACTCAGGACGTGGTATTATGCACCACGACGTGATTTATGATTTTCTATTCGTCTTCAAGATCCTAATCATCTTTTACCTTGAGGCTTGTCATGTTTCTTCTTGGGATCATTATGAAGACTATTTTGTGTCGTTTCTTCCTGCATATAATGTGGCGTATGCTTTCCCACGTTTTTCTACATATTTGCACCCACTTTGAAGAGTTGAAGTTTCGAGTCGTGCTCGTGGTTTATTTATATATCAATCCAGTTCAACACCAAGTTCATATTCTGGAGAGGTCCATGTACGAGATGCACGTTTTCCACGCTTTTGGAGATACTCACACCGCTATCCAGGGGAGTTTGTTCCTTTTTCTCCCTTCTCTTAATTTTTTTTTTGCATACAATGAGGGCATTGTATGAAACAAGTGTGGGGTAGGGGGTAGAAAAAGTAAATTACTAGAAAAATTGTAAATTCTAAATTTTTAATAATTAAATCTAGACACAAATGCATGCGTTGAGGTCTTGGCATAATGGCTGAGTTGGAATTGGATTGTTCTATGTGATGTTAGGGATAAAGGTTTAAGTTTAAATTTGCTTGAGGGCAAGCAAAGCCTAAGTGTGGGGTATTTTGATATTTCCATATTTATACCTATTTTTAGGCAATATTTATTCACATTTTTATTAATAAGTTGGTTATATGTTTAGAATAATGGTACTTATGACTTTAAATTGTTATTTGCAGTCAATTAGAAGTATTTTCGAAGAGAGGGACCAAAAGTGACAATATATGGAACATTAGAGACTTGAAGCACAAAAGATGAAGAAATCCATGGAACTTACTAAAACCACGATGTGGCAGAGACAACCACGACGTGGCATGAGTATTCTAGAAGATAAAGATTACGTGAAGAATGAGTCCTTGCCCGATACAGATAACTTGGAAACCACGACGTGGCAGAGATAGCCACGACGTGGCACGGGATTTTTCAGGATACTTATGCACTCTTGGTCATTACGATAGAGAGACTTTTGGGTAGAAAAAAGAGATTCCATAAGGCGAAATTCAGAAGAAAAAGAGATCTGGAAGTGGTTTTCAACACCAAAGAAGAAGAAGTTCATAATTTGCTTTATAAACTTGGTACATTAAACATGTGTTTGATTATAGCTTTTGACTGTTTAGCTGTTAATATGTCCAGCTAAATCTAGCTGCTTCTGTTAGCTAGATGAAGTTGGAACTCATGGTTTGAACGCATTAGATTTGACTTAATTTGTTGGTTATATGCTTGTGTTGATTGATTTTACCTAGCATGTTTAGTTAATGATTTAATTGCTTTAAATTCTTGTTCTGTGTAATTAGTGAACACAAATCTGCATGAATATGAATACCTGATAACAAAGTGAACACTAGTTTATTAGAGCTAAGATCAAACCAATATTAGATTAGTGATTGAATCATTGAATTAAGCTGTGTTAGAGAACGCATATTATGACTGTAATTGTGTTTTGATTAATCAATCTTCATAGCTCCAATCTTACTTAATAATTGATTATGTGTTAACTATTTTGTGACCGCACATAGATTTACATGAATTGACTAATAATTAGTAGGTTTAGAACTAAACTGCTAATACTTCTTAAATTGGTAACCAACGGTAATAGTTTTGACTAATGTATAACCATTGAGTGAAAGTGGATTCGAACTAACATAAGTATTTTGTTTATTGATTGAGTTTTGTTAAAGAATTAAGTTCATCTAAACTTGCAAAATTAGATACAAACCCTTTTTAGCTTATTAATAATTAGATTAATTTAGTAGCGAATATATAAATTAATAACACCGTTCCCTGTGATCGACACCCAACTTACCTAACCTATATTGTAATCTGACTAGGTACACTGCCTATAAGTGCATAGTTAGTCTCAGTTTGTTAGGTTATAAATATTAAAATTAGTGAGTACTTTCGTGCACATCAAGTTTTTGGCACCGTTGTCGGGGATGGCTTAGTTTATTAGTTTATTTATTTGCATTAGGTTAATCGATCCTTTTTGTGGGGTAAAACCCGCAAAAAGTTAATTTTCCTGCAAGGTTTATTTTTTTTAGTCACAGAGTCCACGACGTGGCCAGATAAGTACCACGACGTGGTTTCTGAGAATTTTAGTTTTTTAGTTTTTTAGTTTTTAGTTTATTTTTCTATTTTAGTTCATTTTTACGTTTTTATTTTGTTTATTTTGTGCCTAGTACGCCCAACGTACCCTCTGGTACGCCCAACGTACTAGGTGGCTCCGCTTAAAAATAACACACGTAAGTATGCTAAGCGTACACATATGTACGCCCATCGTACTCAGCTGCCACTTTTCTCAAATAAGGGACTTATCTTGCCACAATCTTCGAACTTCCATCGCTTCCTCGATATAACCCCGATTCCCAGGAACCTCAAGCCCACAGAAAGGTGACGAGATGTCCTAAGCTTCTAGCAACTCATCGCAACCCCGATACCTCCTCATGCCTGGTTTGCAGCCCATGAACCCTGATCACAGACGATCTGAAATAGGATGTTATAATTCTCCACCACTTGACTTATATTTCGCCCTCGAAATCGCTCTTTATCAACACAAAGATCGAACCCAAACCTGAGAAGCAATACCGAAAATACCCCATATACTACAACAATCTCCACCAAAAGCACCTGAACCCAACAGGGACTCCCGACCCCGAAGAAGGATAGACCCAACTGCCACTGCGAGACTCTATCTGACTCTCCAGAACTTGAAACTCTAGTGGTTTATCTCCCTGCCAGACCACCCTCGCAAGACATCATCCTGTTAATCGCCCATCGACTAATGGACTCTAAGAACACTCTTCCAACTCTAATCCTCTATATGATCCCGATCACAACTAAAAAGGAATGGAAAGGTCATAATCCCCTAAGGACCCACCGCCTAAACAGCCATCAGAACTCGTCAAAAGGAAAGAACTCTAAAAACTCAAACACAAGAAAAGATCATGCTCGCTCGGAAGTATCCTCTGACATCAATAGACATAAGCCCCAGCTCCCTCTCAAATACCCCCTTCAACACTGAGCATCAGGTCAGCTCCCGACCCAAAATATGAACCTCCAAAGGTTACTCATCGCATCCCGAAATCGTCTCACCGACTTCCTTCTCACAAAAACTATCTTGGCTCACCGCGACACACTAGTCACGAAGTTCGCTTTACCCCAAACGAATACTACAACCCCACCTAAAATCGTCTTACTTCCAACCACTACCGTCTACCACCTACTGGTTCCCTGCATCTCGCGGTACTTCTCATACCAACGAAACTGATCCGCTCCGGCCTAAGATATCAGATGGAAGTCAATACCCCCCCCCCTCAAAATGAAACCCACCTACGAATCTGAAACCTCATCATGCCTATTCAATACACAAATGGATCCAGACTCCAGCTCGAGAGTCTGATTCAACAACATAATTGGAACCACTCATTTCCAATTTGGTACTCAACTTATGACCTAAAATTTGCAGATTATGCACACACCATCTCTCCAATTCCTTATGATTACGATAATCCCCACTCAATCTAGGATATAACAATTTTCGACTGACACGGAGACCCCCGTCTCCCCCCTGGTTCGGCAACCAGGCTCCTGAAGACTCAAGCAGTAAGGCTACCCAAGCCTAAGAACTCCTCTGCGCCATACTCTGACTAGTGAATACTACAGTTCCTGGCAGAACAATATTCACCCTTATCAACTACTGAGTGCTACAGCCTCCCCCGTAGTCTTACGATACTCTCGCACTGACTTGTGAATGCTACGGCTCCCTACAGTATCACAACACACTCTCTCTAACCGGTGAATACTATGGCTCCCCACAGTATCACGACACTCTCTCGCTGACTAGTGAATACCACAGCTCCCCGCAGTATCACAACCCTTTCCCACTATCCAGTGAATACTACGACTCCCCGTAGTATGACAACACACACACACACACTCTCTCTCTCTCTCTCTCTGTCTAACTAGTGAATACTACGGCTCCCTGCTGTATCACGACACTCTCTTTCGCAGACTCATGGATGCTACGGCTCCCCGTAGTCTTACAACACTATATCGCTCACTGAATCACCATGGGCTCACTCCACGGTTTCTCCTGATAATCCCAAGTGAATACTCCCACCCGAATCCACTTGCTTTCTTATCACCCCAAACCTCATCATCATGCATCACCATAGTGAGTTCACCAACTCATGCTCCGCAACTCAACATAGATAGGTGCTAACACCCACCCAGCTTATACACCACTACTCCTAATGTAAGTTCTTTCAGGCAAGCACTAGTCTCAACACAGATACACCCTTAGACAGTCTCATCCCGACGACAATTAACTGATGGGTTCCCACGGGAACAAAATCACTCGGTACTCTACTCGCCATCTCACAACTTGAGTCCTATCATGACCAAAATTTAGGACATCATACATGGGTACCTCGGTACACCATCACATCATCTCACGTGGACTTGCCTTTACCACTGATATTTCACTAACACAACTCGAAACCTCAAAATACTCCTATCTCCCAAATTGAAACACGGAGGAATCGTCAACGAATGAATACACGTTGACGAAAATCCGAAGCTCCACCCTTTACTGTTCATCGCCCAAAGGAACTACTCATACCGACTCTAAAATTGGTCGACAAACCAAATGTTGCCCTCTTCTGGAGCATAGGTTACAATTTATACCTATACCTGTAAATATCAGCTATTTTACCCTGAACTCAGCGACCCATCTGCCTCGAACTCAACATTTGCAAACCCGAAAATTTCTATCCATAATAAATCCTCTGACCAACAGCAACCTGCCGTGGATTCATTCATCCTCCCTTAAGCAAGTACTCATACATCATCCCGCCTCGCACCTTGCTGCATCCACCAATTTCCCAGGTTTCATGTGTCTGCACCGCGGTCCTCCATAACCAGCTCTCTAACCGTACTTGAACGAATTGCTGATCTTCTCAATTAAATACCTAGTTCTCCCCCACTCAGGGTTAGAACCATCACCAGTCGGCATACCAACAATTTACTCCATGGACTGTTTCAGCAGGTACATCACACTTGACTCTTGGAACGTACCACAAAAATATTTAATGATCGTCCCAAAGGAAACCAAGCAACTCCAAATATCCCGTATCTTAGACAAAATCTCAAAATACTCCCAATGCGACTGCTCTAGTCATCTCGAAATCTCAGATCGATATTCCGTCGGACGCCTACACTATTCCGAAAATCCTGACCCTCAGTCCGGAAATAATACCTATCACACATCATGTCTCTGACTCCTCAACTAGTCTCTCAACACGGGAATCATCATCAAAGCACGGAACCTCATTCTCACAACCGATACACAACATAACAACGAGGGCCACCACCCCAATATATTCCTCTTAACCACCTGAAATTGCTGCTAAAAGCATGCCACACTCATAAAGGCACCTTCTTGGGTCTCTTCCATCTCAGTCTCCACTAATGACTCCTTGGTACCAGAAATACCTTACAGCAGACAAACTGCCCACATATTCTCATGAAAAGGTCACCACCAATGCTACCCCACGGGGTTTTCCTCCAAACTCTAAAACTGGAAACTCGATATCTCCTTCGCTTCTCCCAGAAAACAGGAACAACACAACTCTTTCCACAGAAGGTGACGTCTCATTTATCAGTCGATGGCTCGACTCAGACCTCGATCTTCCAATAAGCTTTATCTCTACTCATCCCTGAGCCTTGCAACTCCTGTCACACCCCAAAACCGGAACGGCGGAAACGTTCTGGGGTTGATGACGTCATGTCAAGTATCACAACATATGCAGTATAGTAATCAAAGTACAACAACCATTGCATTAATAGTAATAGTTTTACATTGTTTACATTGTATAGAATCATTAAAGTAATACAAGTAATAATGTAGGTGCAGCTCGGTACTAAACGGTCTTCACCAAAAGCGCCTGAGATGTACCTGTCTATTGCTGACCTAAGAATACAAGTTATTTTGAAAGCGAGTATCAGCATTTTTATAAATGCTGGTGAGTTCATAAGTATTTAGTGTCATTTTTGTAAGTTCAAAATAACTTTATAAAAGTGGTAGTTTAGAGTCTACAGTAGATTAGAGACCTTTCCAGAAAATCCTATATTTTCTTAAATAAAAGCAGTCTTCTACCAAGACTTGACAGAGTTATGTTTGTAAAAGTAATTTTCCCTTAAACACTATCATTATCAAATATGGTGTTTGGTTTTAAAGAAAGTAGGAGAATATCGGGGAAAATAACATATGCCTCAGCAGTGAAGACTGCTGACTAAGGCAAAAGATGTCATAGACTCCAGGAGAGCATTGATGTGTGTAAATTCAACTAGTTTTATCCCTACTTTTTATTAGTAATTTGAGCACACGAAGGCAGTGAACCTGTCTTTAAGTGGTATAGATTGATAAGTAAGGTATCGAACTCAGGGAACGGACAATTAAATTAATAGCTAATTTTAACTAAAACAAATAATAAAAGTAAAGGGTTTTTCTCTAGTTTTGCAAGACTAGAAACTTAAACAAACTAAATTAACTAATTAACTAAAGCAACAACGATTCACCAAAATTGATAAAGATGTTTCTATTTAGGTTCAACCAATTCACTCCTATGGTTATTTAAGTTAAGGTGGATTAATTGCTATTGGTTACCAATGATAATAATTAGGTTCATGTTCATTACTCCTAACCCTTAGACAATTAACTAATTTAAGCATTGATCAAGTGTTTAAACTAACTAATTCCCTAGATTAATTATTTGGATTAAATAAGATTTGTAATGGTCAATTAAGTTATTAATTCAATTAACCTCTTGTTGATGGTTTCTCAAACAAGCTCACACATTAATCTTCCTATTTTCTTATTAATCTTAGTTTCATAATCATTACTTCTAAGCATATATTTTAGCATTCACATAGACATATGAGGTTAACAATTAAGTGATGTTCATGCAACCTAATTGCCTTCCAATTAACAGGAAACAGTAGTCATTAATACATAAGGTTCTTTAACAAACTTAATTTAATAAATCACCAATAGACAATTAAGCAAAAATCAATAATTAAACCATAGGAGTTCTTTGGTATTCCCCAAACAGAAAAAAAAAAACGAGTTTAGCTCATAGTTGCAGTAGAAACAAGCATAAAAACAAAGTTTATGAAAGCAAACATGTTTAATTCCTAAGTCTAAGTGGTAGAATTAACCTAATTTCTTGAATTCTTCCAACTCTTGAAGCCTAGGGTTCCTTAGCGCCTTCTGAACCTTTTAGTCGCAGCTGATCCTTCAAAAATCGCCAGGAATGCCTTCTCATGGAATAAGGATTCGTCTTTTATAGATAACCCCAAACAGAGGGTACTCGGCGAGTAACAGAATCAACTCGCCGAGTAGGTCAATACTTATCCGTCTTGAATTAGCAGTCGTATTTATCTTCTGGCACATCGTTATGTACTCGCCGAGTAGGGTCGATCCACTCGCCGAGTAGGACTCCTTCTTTCACTCTTTTATCTTCACTTGCTTTCCTTTTCTCCTTTTTGCCTCCAAACATATCTTTTGGACTGAAAACACAATTCACAACATTTTAAGTACCTTTTGTCCACATTATTCTCATAATTAATAAAAAATAACTAAGAATATACGTTAAATAATTAACTAATTATGCACATATCAAAATACCCCACACTTGACTTTTGCTTGCCCCCAAGCAAAACTGAATTTTAAACATATTAAAATCACATTAATAACTCCAATCCAACCCAGCCATTATGCCAAGACCGCAACGCATGCATTTGTGTCTAAAATTCCTAAAAACCCGCATACTTCAAATACTCACAATCCTCATAAACATTCGCCCACTCATCCCGAACTATGCTCATTTTATGCAACCCTCCGAATCCATCCTCAGAAAATCTCTTTACCCTCAAGGTATTTTTAATTGAGCAACCCAAGCATACATATTCTAAAATTACAACTTTTCGATACCATTATGGAATTTTTTTTTTTTGAATTCTTCACTTCTTTGTACATTTCATCTTTGATATCTTTGAATTCACCAACTTGTATTGACTTTCGGTATCTTCAACTTTTCTGGATTTCTTGGAATTTTTGATTTTTTGATTTTCACTTCATTTGCTCCAAAATTCTTACAACTTTTTCTTGTAATAATTTTTTTCATGTATTTCTCAATATATATTTTTTTTCTAAAATACCTACATGCTTAAGCAGGGGCGCTCAATCTCAACCTTTATTGGCTAATGATAAAAACTTTCCTGGATACATTTCAGGTTTAGGCTGCTAAACATATTGCATCCCTCAGGCTGAGCAAGGTCGTGTTTTTGTCTCATGATTTCACTGAAATAAGGAAGCCACAGATGCACTAGAACGTGTATAGGCTCAACTAAATATTTGGGTTCTCATGCAATTATTAACATAATTCTAATATGGAATCCTAATTTTTACCAAAATTTTCTAATTTAAGACCTAAGCATTAAAAATTAGCCTAAATTAAGATTCTAAGTGTTCTAAGATGTGACTAACCCCCTACCCCACCACTGCGAAATAATCACCCTCCTCCATCCTACTGCTCTCACAAAATCAATTTAGAAGAAGGAGCAAGGCCGGTGGTGCAACATCAAAGACGATTAAACCCAAATATGCAAGAAGTCGTCAAGAAGGAGGTGGTCAAGCTTTTGGATGCAGGAATCATCTACTCCATCTCCGATAGTCCATGGGTGAGTCCGGTCCAAGTGGTGCCCAAGAAAGGAGGAATGACGGTCATTACCAACGAAAAGAACGAGCTAATTCCAACGCGAACGGTAACCGGTTGGCGAGTGTGCATTGATTATCGAAAGCTAAACAATGCCAATAATCACCCTCCTCCGTTCAACACTGCACTTTATAGGAGGGCTCGGATAGTGGAAAATTTTGGTGATTCTTTTACTATTCCGAATGAGGACGAGCCGGCGGTCCCCGAGGAGCCGGGAAGGCGGGTGAGGCCGAGAAACGACCGGGTTCGAGAAGACCCACCGGTGATTCCGGTGGAGGATAACGAGGGGTGGAATCAAGTGGAGTATCGACGATACTTGGATGATATAGGGCGAGGGGTTAATTACACCAATCAATCCTTTGACTATCTTTTCCAACAAATGCATATTGCCCCGCGACCGGGACCCGGCTATCCTTACATCATGAATTGGGACGAAAGGATGCAAAGAAGGGGTGGAGAAGGAGGTAGTGGAGCTGGAGGAGCAGGGATGGACGAGGAAGAATGAAGATTTTATTTGTTTCTGTTGTGTTTGATTATTATGTTTGTTTTAAGACAATTATGGACATGTTACACTTGGCTATGTGGTTTGAATATTAGTGTTACTTTTAGTTTTCTTTTCAGGTATTGAAGCTAGGAAGCATGCTATTTAGGAATGGTCAAGAGAGGAATGAGAGTCTTTATGAGTGCTTGTGGAGTCTTGTTCCTAGGATCGAGTCCGTACGAATCGAGAGTTTATTAAAGTGTTGCTGTTTAGGAAGTTTACTGGAGAGTGCATTTATATCAACACTAGAGTAAAGAGCGACAGCGGTTAAAAATGGTGAAATGTTGAATAATAGTAATTTTTACAGGTTTTAATTTACTGAGTTTAAACCGGCTACTCGCCGAGTATAATGGATCTACTCGCCGAGTAGATACGCGTGTTATGGACATTTGGCTGTAAGCGAACATTTACTCGCCGAGTATAATCGATATACTCGCCGAGCATATGTCTCAGGTTGAAAAAATTTTGTAAATTTGCCAATTTTACTATATTAATTACTTTGTTTAGCCTTTCCACCCCACACTTCCAGTAGAGCTTGTCCTTAAGCACTTAGAGAAGTAGAATAAATGAAGAAGAATGAACAAAACAATATGAAAAATAAAGAAAAGGAAAGAAAATGCAAACGTGAAACTCGGGTTGCCTCCCGAGAAGCGCTTCTTTTGATGGAGTCATTAGCTAGACTCCGCCCCTTCTACGTGTTTGCGATTCCGCACAGCAGCAGCTCCTCCAATCCTTCATTTCGGGGGACTCCTTCTTCATATTTCTTCACTCTATGGCCATTGACTTTAAATGGTGTGCCATCTTTTGAGATCAATTCTATAGCCCCATGAGGAAACACCGTCTTGACCAAAAAGGGACCATCCCACCTTGATTTGAGTTTGCCTGAGAAAAGTTTTAATCGGGAATTGAAGAGTAGTACTTTTTGGCCTTCATGGATGTCTTTGCTTTTGATTCGTTGGTCATGCCATCTCTTGGTTTTTTCTTTATAGAGCCACGAACTAGAATAAGCCTCATTTCGGAGTTCTTCAAGGGCATTCATTTGCATTAGACGGTTGGTCTTCAATTCTTCCATGTCAAAGTTGCACCTCTTTAGCGCCCAATATGCCTTGTGCTCGATTTCAACCGGTAAATGGCATTGTTTTCCATAAACTAACCTATATGGTGTAGTACCAATAGGTGTTTTGAAAGCGGTACGAAATGCCCATAGCGCGTCATCCAATTTATCCGACCATTCCTTGCGGTTGCTTCCCACCGACTTCTCTAAGATACGCTTCAAGGCTCGATTGGTCACTTCCGTTTGTCCACTCGTTTGTGGGTGGTATGATGTGGAGAACTTATGGGTCACCCCATATTTCTTGAGCACCTTGTCCAATTGATCATTGGCAAAGTGTGTGCCACGGTCACTAATTAGGGCCTTGGGAACACCAAACCGGGAGAATAGTTTTTTTAAGAATCGTACCACTACCTGTCCGTCATTTGTAGGTAAAGCCTGTGCCTCCGCCCATTTCGAAACATAATCTACCGCCACTAGGATGTACTTGTTTCCTTTGGAGGTGGGAAAAGGTCCCATGAAGTCAATGCCCCACACGTCGAACACCTCACATACTTGAATGCCATGTTGTGGCATCTCATTTCGAGATGAAATGTTTCCCACCCTTTGACAAGCATCACATTCTTTGACATATTGGGCTGCATCTTTGAAGATTGTAGGCCAATATAATCCAATGTCAAAGATCTTCCTTGCGGTATAGTGTGCTCCATGATGTCCTCCCGTGGGCCCGCTATGGCAATGTTCTAGTATTCGTCGACTCTCCTTTCCGAACACACATCTTCGTATAATTCCATCCGCACAGCTTCGAAAGAGGTATGGATCGTCCCAAAAGTAATATTTGATCTCCGCAAAGAATTTCTTCTTTTGCTGACTACTATAATCCTTCGGGATGTAATTGGTAGCTAAATAGTTAGCTATGTCTGCGAACCATGGCTCCTCTCTCACGGACACCATAATGTATTCATCCAGAAAGTCGTTTCCATCCTTATCTTCTTGCAATGTCGGATTCTTGAGCCTAGATAAATGATCGGCCGCTACGTTCTCCATTCCTTTCTTGTCTCATATCTCTATATCGAATTCTTGAAGAAGCAGCACCCATCGTATTAGTCTTGGTTTGGCATCCTGTTTGGAAAACAAACACTTGATAGCCGAGTGGTCAGTAAAAACAGTGGTTTTAGATAAAACTAAGTAAGGGCGAAACTTGTCAAAAGCGTAAACCACGGCTAACAGTTCTTTTTCAGTAGTAGTATAATTTTCTTGGGCGGGATTTAAGGTCTTGCTTGCATAATAGATGGGTTGAAAGTGCTTATCAACCCTTTGTCCAAGGACCGCTCCTAGTGCATAGTCACTAGCATCACACATGATCTCGAAGGGTAAGTTCCAATTTGGTGCTATAATGATCGGGGCATTAGTTAATTTTTCCTTTAGAAAGTCAAATGCCTCTAAACACTCTTTAGTAAAATTAAAGGGTGCATCTTTTAGTAATAATTGTGTTAGAGGTTTCGTGATTTTGGAAAAATCTTTTATAAAACGCCGGTAAAAACCTGCGTGTCCCAAAAAACTTCTAATGCCCTTCACATTAGTTGGTGGGGGTAATTTTGCAATGGTGTCTATCTTTGCCCGATCCACCTCTATTCCCTTTTTAGAGACTTTATGTCCCAAAACTATACCCTCCTTGACCATGAAGTGACACTTTTCCCAATTTAGGACCAAGTCGGTTTTCTCACATCTAGCAAGCATTGAGTCAAGATTTGTTAGGCAATTATTGAAAGAAGATCCGAATACAGAAAAGTCATCCATAAAGACCTCCATGAATTTTTCCACCATATCATGGAATATGGCGGTCATGCACCTTTGAAATGTCGCAGGTGCATTGCATAGTCCAAATGGCATGCGTCTATAGGCGAAAGTTCCACTGGGGCATGTAAAGGTGGTCTTTTCTTGGTCCATTGGGTCTATGGGTATTTAAAAGTACCTTGAAAACCCATCTAAAAAGCAATAGTAGCTATGGCCCGATAGTCTCTCTAACATTTGATCTATGAAAGGAAGGGGGAAATGGTCTTTGCGAGTGGCATTGTTTAGCTTTCGATAATCAATGCACACTCGCCAACCGGTTACCGTTCGCGTTGGAATTAGCTCATTCTTTTCGTTGGTAATGACCGTCATTCCTCCTTTCTTGGGAACCACTTGGACCGGACTCACCCATGGACTATCGGAGATGGAGTAGATGATTCCTGCATCCAAAAGCTTGACCACCTCCTTCTTGACGACGTCTTGCATATTTGGGTTTAATCGTCTTTGATGTTGCACCACCGGCCTTGCTCCTTCTTCTAAATTGATTTTGTGAGAGCAGTAGGATGGACTTATTCCTTTG
The DNA here is from genome assembly GCF_051521515.1 of Lactuca serriola. Taxonomy (NCBI): domain Eukaryota; kingdom Viridiplantae; phylum Streptophyta; class Magnoliopsida; order Asterales; family Asteraceae; genus Lactuca; species Lactuca serriola. The sequence goes on along the minus strand of NC_136411.1, from coordinate 148,898,839 downwards.
ATGTCGGAGATGCTCCATGCAATGGCTCTTTTCCTTTTCTTCAACACGCGTACAAGCTCCTCTTTTTCTGTTTTGGATAGGTCCGAGGCTATGATCACAGGTTTCTGATTTCCTTCTTCCAGAAAGGCATACTCCAGATGATCAGGTAGTGTTTTGAGCTCCAATTTGTTTTGCATAGTGACGGACTCGCCGAGTGCAGGTTTGGTACTCGGCGAGTTGGTGGCTGTATTCACGACTTCTGGCTTTTCTTCGGATGTACTCGGCGAGTAGATCGGGTCTACTCGGCGAGTAGTTCTTTCAGTTTGCTGCTTTATTTCTTCATACTCCGCTTCTTCCAACAGTCTTTCAATCTCTAGTAAGTCCTTTTCTGGATCAAATTCTTCATCCAAAGCTGTATATTTGCCGGAATCTTTAGGTATGTCTTCTTCCAATATTTCGTCAAGCATGTCGATTGAGAAAGCCGTGTCATCACTACTCCTTGAGTACTTCATGGCTTGGTCTACCCCGAATGTCACTGAATCGTCCCCAACTCGCAATGTGAGCTTAGAATCTCTCATGTCTACGATAGCGCTAGCGGTGTTGAGGAAGGGCCTTCCAAGGATGATTGGCACTTGCGGGTCCGCCTCCATGTCGAGAATGATGAAATCAGCCGGGAAGACAAATTTGTCTACTTTTACTAGCAAATCTTCACAAATGCCTCTTGGAAAAGTAACCGTCTTGTTTGCCAAATGAATTGCCATTCGAATTGGCCTTGGCTCCGGGAGGTCCAGCTTTTTAAAGAACGAGTATGGCATAAGGTTCACACTTGCTCCAGAATCAGCTAAGGCATGAATTGCAGCTAAGTGGCCAAATTGGCAGGGAAAAGTTAAGCTCCCCGGATCACCCTTCTTCTTTGGTAATTTGTTTAGCATTGCAGCGGAGCAATTCTCATTAAGCACTATCTTCTGCACTTCCTCCATCTTTCTTCTGTTAGTGAGGAGTTCCTTAAGGAACTTTGCATACTTCGGCATTTGCATGACGGCTTCAATGAAAGGAATGTTGATTAGAAGAGTTTTAATATGATCTAGAAACTTCTGATATTCCTCTTCCTGCTTCTCTTTCTTGGCTCGGGCTGGGTATGGCATTAGAGGCTGGTATGGTTTCAAGGGCGGCTGTTCATTTGTTTTAGCAGGGGTACTCGCCGAGTCCATCGGTCCTACTCGGCGAGTAGGACTCTCAGATTGTGCATGTTGGTTTTCTGTTCCTTCCTTCTGTGAGTCCTTGGTTGCTTCAGTTCGAATGGGGGCCAGGGGAGTAATGATCTTCCCACTTCTTGTGGTAACAATATTTACTTGTGCGCCTCGTGGGTTGTTCTCGGTTTTGCTAGGAAGCTCACCCGGTGACCTTTGGTTTAGTTGTTGAGCAAGTTGCCCAAGCTGCGTTTCTATGTTGTGGATGGATGCTTGCTGGTTCCTGAGCATTGTTCTTGTTTCTTGGATAGCAGCATCATGGTCACTATGTCTTTTCTCGGAAGCGGCCACAAATTTAGTTAGCATATCTTCCAAGCTTGGCTTCCTCTCTTGCACCGGCTCCTCCTTTTGGTAAAAGCCTCTTCCTTTTTGTCTGTACTTCTCCTCCTTGGCCTTCTTATACTCTTCGTAAGGCAGCCACTCCTTCTTTTGTTTGCGCCAGTCTTCATCATACCGGTCACCACTCGAATAACATACTTGTGCCTTTTTGTTGCCGTGCTCATCCAAATCGCAATCTCTAGTGAGGTGGGGTCCATTGCAGTTTTCACAACCCACCCTTATGGCATGGATAGTTTGATCCATTTTGTCCATTCTCCTATCCATGGTTTTTAACATGGCCATGACCGCGGATAAATCTTCAGTAGCAGCGTACGCGGCTCCCCTCGTGACATCATTCCTAGGGTTGTGGTATTCTCTAGAGTGTTTAGAGAATTCTTCAATTAATTCTTTAATCACTGGGGGTGGCTTCTTTGTAAGTGGGCCTTGTGAGTCTAGCAACTGCCGGGTTGTGACATTGACTCCATCATAAAAGATGGAAACTTCTTGCTGGCTGTTTAGATCATGGTGTGGGCAATTTCGTAGCAGACTTTTGTACCTCTCCCATGCTTCATATAAAGATTCTCCAGCTTGCTGTTCAAAGTTTGCAATGGCCTTCTTGAGTTTGGCTATTTTGGATGGTGGGCAAAAGTGATCTATAAATTCTTCCTTCATTTTGGCCCAAGTAGTGACTGACCCGGGGGGAAGTGATTTGAGCCAGTCTTTAGCAGCACCCTTGAAGGTTACCGGAAGCATCCGAAGTAGTTGAGTTTCGCGGGTTACATTTGGAATGTTGAAATAATCAGCAACATCATTTACTTCATCCAAATGTTTGTAGGCATCTTCATGATCTTTCCCATAGAAAGGTATTTCCTTAAGCGCAGCTAGGATATGACCTTTTAGCTCGAAGGTAGCAGTTGCGGGAATTGCGGGTTGCACAAGTCCCGGGCCATGGTCGTCGCGCATCCTCTTCTTCCATTCCCCCATGGGAATTTCATCAATGTTAGCCATAGTGAATGCTAACTCTTCCTCCGATTCGGTTTCTTGTTCGTACGTTGCCTCCTCTTCTTCCTCGGTCTCGTATCCAATATCTTCTTGAATTGGCTCCTCAATTGTCAAGGAAGCGCTAGAAGCTCCTGATTTATTGCTCTTCTTTTTCCCAAAAACAGTCTTCAAGTTGGACAATGGTGATTTCTTTGGTGTGCTTGAACTCTCCACGTCCTTCCCTTTGTTTTTTTTCAATTCGGATTCGGGATCTTCAAACGGGGGTATCAGTGGTGTGTTTGCTCCTCTGGTCATGAGAGTCCTGAAATTAATCAAATAAAAAAAAACGTAAAAAGAACAAAAAGATTGTAAAAAAAAAAAAAAAAAAAATTTGCTGATTAAACTGCTACTCGCCGAGTAGGTGCGAGTGCACTCGGCGAGTATCAGTGATATTTCAAAAAAAAATTTAAGTTTTAACCTAACTAAAACAGATACTAAAACCTAATTACTAGTTACAAAATTGCAATAAATGAACTTTATGCAAGAAAACTCACACAAAGGATCGAAAAAATTAGGAATTAGCTTAATTATTTAGAACCGTTCCCCGGCAACGGCGCCAAAAACTTGATGTGTGTAAATTCAACTAGTTTTATCCCTACTTTTTATTAGTAATTTGAGCACACGAAGGCAGTGAACCTGTCTTTAAGTGGTATAGATTGATAAGTAAGGTATCGAACTCAGGGAACGGACAATTAAACTAATAGCTAATTTTAACTAAAACAAATAATAAAAGTAAAGGGTTTTTCTCTAGTTTTGCAAGACTAGAAACTTAAACAAACTAAATTAACTAATTAACTAAAGCAACAACTATTCACCAAAATTGATAAAGATGTTTCTATTTAGGTTCAACCAATTCACTCCTATGGTTATTTAAGTTAAGGTGGATTAATTGCTATTGGTTACCAATGATAATAATTAGGTTCATGTTCATTACTCCTAACCCTTAGACAATTAACTAATTTAAGCATTGATCAAGTGTTTAAACTAATTAATTCCCTAGATTAATTATTTGGATTAAATAAGATTTGTAATGGTCAATTAAGTTATTAATTCAATTAACCTCTTGTTGATGGTTTCTCAAACAAGCTCACACATTAATCTTCCTATTTTCTTATTAATCTTAGTTTCATAATCATTACTTCTAAGCATATATTTTAGCATTCACATAGACATATGAGGTTAACAATTAAGTGATGTTCATGCAACCTAATTGCCTTCCAATTAACAGGAAACAGTAGTCATTAATACATAAGGTTCTTTAACAAACTTAATTTAATAAATCACCAATAGACAATTAAGCAAAAATCAATAATTAAACCATAGGAGTTCTTTGGTATTCCCCAAACAGAAACAAAAAACGAGTTTAGCTCATAGTTGCAGTAGAAACAAGCATAAAAACAAAGTTTATGAAAGCAAACATGTTTAATTCCTAAGTATAAGTGGTAGAATTAACCTAATTGCTTGAATTCTTCCAACTCTTGAAGCCTAGGGTTCCTTAGCGCCTTCTGAACCTTTTAGTCGCAGCTGATCCTTCAAAAATCGCCAGGAATGCCTTCTCATGGAATAAGGATTCGTCTTTTATAGATATCCCCAAACAGAGGGTACTCGGCGAGTAACAGAATCAACTCGCCGAGTAGGTCAATACTTATCCGTCTTGAATTAGCAGTCGTATTTATCTTCTGGCACATCGTTATGTACTCGCCGAGTAGGGTCGATCCACTCACCGAGTAGGACTCCTTCTTTCACTCTTTTATCTTCACTTGCTTTCCTTTTCTCCTTTTTGCCTCCAAACATATCTTTTGGACTGAAAACACAATTCACAACATTTTAAGTACCTTTTGTCCACATTATTCTCATAATTAATAAAAAATAACTAAGAATATACGTTAAATAATTAACTAATTATGCACATATCAAGCATCAAATGAACGACACGCCTGGCTCAGTCTAACAAAAGGAGATACAGACCCCAGACGGCATCGAATGAATGATACATCTAGCAAGGTCTAAAACAGAGAGACACAGACCTTAGACAATATCAAATGAAAGATACAACTAGCAAGGACCAAAATAGATAAGACACAGACCCCAGCCAGTATCAAATGAAAGATACAGCTAGCAAGGTCTAAAACAGAGAGACACAGACCCCAGACAGTATCAAATGAAAGATACAGCTAGCAAGGTCCAAAAACAGTGTAATTCTAGGTGTGTATTTTCAAGGTGTGTATTCCCAGCATACAGTGTTAAGCGCCGTTACCTTAAGGCCATGAATTATAAGGTAACCCCGAGATACTCGTAACCATACTGATAGACACTAGAGAACTCAACGCCCTGCAAGCATCAAAATAAAGATGTGACATTTGTCACCCCTGGGCTTGGTAGGTCGTGGACTGTAGCTAGCAGTCAGGGTGCGGGGGTGTCAATCTCGTATAGATCTATACACACAATGTCCGCTCTCCCTACAAGAGACTCTGGTTACCAACTAGACAACGGAGAAGGCTGTGTCCTGAAGATGTATCCCGAATAGTGGGTTCTGATGTAAGTGTTGGACTAGCAGTAGAGACTCATAACTGAACTGATCAATGTAAACCCGTATGTATATACATGTATACATGATATATAATTAATGATCAAACGACCTTCGGATGGATATCCGATCCCACCAGACCACATCTCAACGAAGAAAAGGAAATATGGCAAACTAGCCTTCCTAAGTCCTTTAATCATTATTTATATAACTATATATGTACAGACATACATTTAACTAAGTGGAAGCATTAACAAGTATAAGTGAAGTAGGAGCGTTAACAAGTGTAAGTGAAGTAGGAGCGGTAACAAGTATAAGTGAAGTAGAAGTGTATCGTGAAGTAGGAGCGTATCGTGAAGTAGGAGCGTATCGTGAAGTAGAAGTGTATCGTGAAGTAGGAGCGTATCGTGAAGTAGGATCGTATCGTGAAGTAGGAGCGTTGATAAGTAGAAATGTATCACTAAGTAGAAGTGTTTCACAAAGTAAAAGCGTATCACGAAGTAGGAGCATTAACTAAGTATAAGTGAAGCAATAGTATCTTAACCAAGTAAGAGTATAAAAACATGGATGAAAACTTTGATGAAAACTTTGGAAAACCTTTATACTTAAGAAAATCATGACTTGGTATTCTTTTTAAAATGAGTTTGAGAACCTTTTAAAAAACCTTTCGTAAACGAGTTTTAAATGAAACTTGATAAAACATTCGGCGTGAGAGTCAATTTGAGGAAAGATTTGTACAAGTAAAGATGTTTTAGAAAACCATTTACAGTATCATACTTGGTAAAACAGTTGACAGTGTAGTAAATCCTTGTGCATGCGGGTTATCAATCACATGTGATTGATAAGATAATTGGCATGTTTAACTTGTATTCCCCCCCTAAAACATGTAAAAACAGTTGAAAAGGTTCATTAAGGGGTATGAACTCACCTGTTGTAAGTGGATCCGACGGAGGTGCCGGTATAGGATGCTAAGTGTCAAGTGAGGACTTGACCACACACGTGAATCGTATTTAACATGTAATGATACATTTAAGTATCTAATTAGTCATTTAACAACTAATAAAGCAAGTAAGGATGTCTTATGACATAAAAGCACTTTGCTACAAGTGCTAGAAGTGTCCCGGGTTGCATAGAAGGTGTGTATGGACTCACATTGGAGTTTACTCTTCAATTGAAGGCCCTTATGGGTGTTTACGGTTTCAAGACCCTTTCCCCCATGAGTTTACGGCCGTAAAATCATGGTAGTAGTTTCATGGGATGCTTAAAGGTCTTAACCCACTCATGGAGTCATGCTAGAGTTGAATCAAGGGCTAAGGAAGTGATTGGGGCTCCAAATGGGCACAAAATGGAGTTTACGGTCCAGAGTTTACTCCTTGAGGAGTGTATGGCCGTAAACACATGAGTTTACCGTCGTAAACTCATGTTAGCCCATTCCTTTGGTTGTTTGGTGGTTCTAACTCATGCATGTAAGGTTCTAGTGGCTTTTAGAGGCATAGGAAGGTGTTTAGGGCACTTAAACACCTTGGAAAGGTGTTTACGGTCTAAGGAGATACACTTGGGGAGTTTACTACATTAAACACATGAGTTTACCGCAGTAAACTCATGTTAGTCCCTAAATCATGCGTTTTTGTGGTTGTAGGTTAAGCATACGAAGTTCTAGGTCCAAATCCAAGCCATACAAAGTGTTAAGGGCACTTTAACACCCTTTGGGGGTGTTTATGGTCTAAGGATGTAGGTTTACGGTCCAAGAACCTTCTTGGGTCGTAAACTCAAGTGTGACATCATTTAGTATGCTCTGGTGCATAAAATGAAGGAAAAAAGGTTCTATGCACTCTAGGAAGTTCATGGAAGCCCTTGGAATTGTTTGAGGGGTAGCTTAACACCTTAAAAGGTTTTTATGGTCCATGAACATGGGTTTACGGTCCAAGAACATCCTTAGACCGTAAACTCATGTTTACTCCCCATTTGGTCCGATTTTGGTGTTCTAAGTCCTTTCGGGTAAGCATCTAAGCCATTGCTAAGCATGAGAAGTGTTTTGGAAGGGTTTTTGAGCATAAAAACCCCTTTATGAGTGTTTACGGTCCATGAAGGTGTTCATGGGCCGTAAAATCATGTTCTTGGGGTTTCTGGATGATTAAGTCCCAAATTTGTAAGCTAGGTAAGTTAGATAACAAGCTAGGAAGGTTAACTTACCGATTTGGAGCTCGGAGAGGCAATTTTTGGCCAAAACCCGTTTGTAGAGAGAGAAAGTAGAGAGAGAGTGGGTGTCTAAGGTGGAAAAAAGGTGGGAGTGAAACCCACTCCTCCCTTATATAGGGTGGAGCTTATGGCATGGTTGGGGTTCTCCTGACACCAACTGCGAACGGGTTTTTCACCACTTCCTTAATCACGACAAATTTTAAAAATATACCGCCTTAATTTTTGTTCGCTTGACGCATATTATTTAAAATATTCCAACGGGTTTAATTCCGGTCAAAAATGTTTTCGGGATAAATTTGGGTAATTTTTGACGTGACTAATTTCGATGTTAACTTCGACGTTAACTTTAACGGAAATTTTTGGGTTGTCACAACTCCAACTAACATCACACCAATAAAATTCCTCGGAAACGAACTCGGTTTCCCTTTTCAGGTATACTCCATTAAAACTTGCTCGACATGGCCATCTGGGCCCACACTCTATCACATGATCTCAAACTAGGCAATAAATCCATTTCATTCTTTATATAGGGACACATCCAAAGTTAGGGCTTCCACTCTGTGCCTAGTACGCCCAACGTACCCTCTGGTACCCCCGGCGTACTAGGTGGCTCTGCTTAAAAATCACACACATGAGTTTGCTAAGCATACACATATGTACGCCCGACGTACTCAGCTGCCACTTTTCTCAAATAAAGGACTTATCTTGCCACAATCTTCAAACTTCCATCGCTTCCTCGATATAACCCCGATTCCCATGAACCTTAAACCCACGGAAAGTTGACGAGATGCCCTAAGCTTCTAGCAAGTCGTCGCAACCCCGAGACCTCTTCACGCCTGGTTTGCAGCCCACGAACCCTGATCACAGACGATCCGAAACAGGATGTTACACTTAAATTTTAGCAGCATCGAAGGAGAACTATATAAGGAAGGTCGGAGGATAGGTCTCCTAAATGTCTAAATCAAATGTCATTATCATGTTAAATGATTTTCAAATTTTTTTGTTTAACAACCATTTTATAATATTTATATCCATTACCCAAGTATCTATCTTTAAAAAATATGAATTATTCATACTTATGCTCATTAACTAGAAACCATCTACTAATTCTTAATCACATATGTATATATAAAAAATTTAAAGAATGAAAAAGTAATTTCTTTTAATTTGACAAAAATCATATTTTGAAATGATCAATATCCTTTTCAGAGAACAAATCATTGTTCTTTAATGGACAAAAAGATCAACGTTTTGTTCAAGAAATATCTCGCATGTTCACTGGCGAATACTATGGCTCCCCATAGCATCACGACTCTCTCTCTCTCTCTCTCTCTGACTGGTGAGTACTACGGCTCCCCGTAGCATCACAACACCCTCTGAATGGCGAATACTACGGCTCCCCGTAGCATCACGACTCTCTCTCTGACTTGTGAGTACTACAGCTCCCCGTAGCATCACATCACCCTCTGACTGGCGAATACTACGGCTCCCTGTAGCATCACGACTCTCTCTCTCTCTCTCTGACTTGTGAGTACTACGGCTCCCCGTAGTATCACAACACCCTCTGACTGGCGAATACTACGGCTCCCTGTAGCATCACCCTATACTCTCATTCTCATCACAATGCCACATTATGTTCACTAACTCATGCACCGAAGACTATCATAGATAGTTACACACACACTTGCCCCGATATGCATTACAGACTCTGGCGGCAACCGCCATAACACAGAACCTACCTCTGCGGAGATCCACTTCCTTAAATAACCCCTCTTGATGACAATATACGAAGGGCTCCCACTGGAATCGTGGATACATGATACATCACTAGTCATCTTAAACCCAAGACTCTAAATAACTTCCGAAATCGGGACGCTATACGCGGAAACCACGGAACACCCTAACAGAGCATCACAATGTCCTGCCTCTACCACTGATTCCCTTACTCCCAGCACCATACACATACAACAATACATTTCCTCTTTCACTTAATGCGCAAATTCAGTGCATCCAAACACTCAATTGGAATACAAGGAAGGCGCTAACTCTTCAGAACACACTGATGATCCTCCGAAACCCTTTCCACTACTGATCAAAATCCAAGCAAAAATACACATCCCAGCCCGGGATTTGGCTACTTGACAATCTTCTACCCATATTTCAACCCAGAAGTTCTCAACTGCCCATACCATCATTACGAGTCTTCCACTTGAAACGACCATGACCACCACCAGATTCCTGACCATTAACCACCCGCCGTGGAAACACCCATTCTTCTCTCAGACATATACCACATGCATTATCTCACCCTGCACCTTTCTTTGATCATAAATGACCCTGATCTCATGAATTCAAGCCGCAGGTTTCTGTATTCAACCCCTAACCGCTCTTGCACAAATCTCTGGTTCTCTCAATAAACCACCCGGTTCTCCCCCACTTAGGGTTCGAACCATCACTATCTGACACATCAACAACCTCACAAACTATTTTCACCAGCAATAACGCACCTGCCCCTGGAAAGTGCTACACAACTCCCGATAATCCCCTTAAAGGAAATCAATCGATCTCATAACTCTGAACCTCAGAAGAATTCCTCAAGAACTTCTCGTCACAACTGACTCTAGTCGTTCCAAGTCTCGTACCAATCCAATTCCAAACAACTCAACTGTCCAATAACATCACTGACTCATAGAATGGACCACGAAATCATCGTACTCCCCTACCTCGACTCATCAACCGACGTTCCAACACATGGATCATCCCAAGAAAAAGGACCCACTCCTATCTTCAATACCCAACATAGATAGAAAAACCACTGCACTGATTAACTCGACTGGACTCCCCACATATACCTCTACAATACGCCTTACTATACTCAAATAGGTGCAACGTGGTCCTCGACTATCTCAGTCCCAACGGACTATCTGCTCATGGTAAATCACTGTCTCGTGGCACACATGCTACCTGATACTCTGATGGACAACCATCACCAATGACAACCTGCAGGGTTTACCCCCAAACCCATAACTTAAACATCATACCCCTAATGTTCCGCACACAAACATAAATTGTACCACCCAGGTCATAGAAGGTGACATCTCCTCTATCGACTGATTGCTTAACTCAGACCAAAATTCTCCCCTCCCTCTGACTCCTTACCAAAATTCTCTGAAAGGCTCTCGACCTCCCTCTCAAGGGATGCCTCTTCGAACTTAATCATGGCCCACAAGCCTAAAACCCATAACGTCCAATCTCTACCTCATCAATCGTGACCGGATAACCGGACAACCACAAGTATCATTCACTACGAACCATGGTACTCATCCCATGACATCTTTTCTTAATATGCTCCGGTGTATGGTACCCGAACCATAACATCGCTCTTCAATCCGCTCCGATGTATGGTACTCGAACCATAACATCACTCCTCAATCTGCTCCGATGTATGGTACTCGAACCATAACATCACTCCTCAATCGGCTCTGATGTATGGTACTCGAACCATAACATCACTCCTCAATCCGCTCATTAGAACCTTCAGAATACTCCCTGTATCAAGTATGGGTCCTCTACTTTCAGTAGTACAGGCCCATACTACCTGCCACATCTACTCATACTTTCCACACGGACTATACCGGAGCTCCTAAGTAGCTGCTCGACCTTCTAGTTCACTAATTCCGTCGCGCGCTCGCTCCCCAGCGAAATTCTCTACTCTGCCAGCGCACTCATCTGGCTAAGGTTACTCCCTAGGCTCTTCCTAGATTCCCACACTTCTCTACCATCAGCTGCTGAAGAGCTCCTAATGATGCCAGCCATCTACCTCCTGAATATCGTCATATTCGCTTGGTAGCTGACTCCCATCATCGAGAGTTCCACAAAGCACGAAGCAAGCAGCATTCGAGCATCGAAGAATATATATGACTCACTCTGGGTGATAACTCCGCTTGCTCTGCTCATCCTCGAAAGTACCACCGAACTCTGCAACTCTACCCCTTGCGGGTTCAGACTATTCTTTCGATAAGCACCACGGTACTCACCTAGGCATCTCCCTTAGATTACTCCTCTACTCAAATCCCCTAAAAGGATTCCAACTGAATATTATCACTCATCACATACTCAAAAGCACATCACATATAACAGCAACTCCTAGGCTAAGGCATCACAAATCAGGCCACTCTAGTCCTAAGATATGGAATACCTAGCCTGTCTCTAGCATGCAATAGTATCTCATAAAGTGCATCATAAATATCTCATAACACAAAAGTAAGGGTATTTTGGGAAATCACCGTTCGGGCTCTGGCTGATTGTACACACTACTATTTCTTGCTTTCTCTTTGAACTCTTATTCACTTTAGAAAATTATTTCTCTGAAAACTTTTCTTACTTCCTCAGTTTGCGTCCAGATTTACCCGAAGACGCATCCGAATCCCTCAAACCAAGGCTCTGATACCAACTTGTAACACCGAAATTTTCAAAACTAATTTTTCATTTTAAATCGTTTATCTCTTTAACACTTTTCACAAAAATCTCTATTTTGTTTGATTTACAATACATGACTCTTTTGTCCAATCAAATAATAAACCAGGATCCTCAAAATAACGCTTCCTCTGGTGTGTACAATCGAGCCGGTGCCGTCCCGTGATACTGTGATAACCTGAAACACATAACACAAAACACTGTAAGCACGAAGCTTAGTGAGTTCCCCAAAATACCACTCTAACACATATTAGCCACTCGAGGCTATAACTCTGTTGACCCTCCGGTCAGTGTGTCTCAGTGGGACCCTCCAGTCCCAGCTCTCTGTGGGCCCTCTTGCCCTAACTCTATGGACCCCAAGGGTCCTAACTCTGAATCATGCATATCACATATCACAATAAATCTCAACATATAAATAGCATACAAATATACTGGCACATAATACGAAAAACACCACATATAGCACATATTAGCCACTCGAGGCTATAACTCTATGGGCCCTTAGGCCCTAAATCTGCGGACCCTCTGGTCCTAGCTCTGTGGACCTTCTGGTCCTATCTCTGATATACACACAGCATAAATCACATAGAAATAATGCGGTGCCACACGTCACATACAATAACTCTGTCACATAACTTTGTTACCACTCTAGGTAAAGTATAGTGAGAAGACTCACCTTGGGTATCTCGGTAAATCTCTAACTCGGTAAACGTTGGCCTAGCCTCCGCCTAATCATATGAAATAAATACCCTTAACAAAATTCTCAAAGGATAGACTATGTCCTCTTATGACACTCTCAGAAGGGTAAAAGACTATTTTGCCCCTCTCATAACTCAAAAGGCCCCACAATAGACCATACCCTAAAAGTCAACTTCCCGGGTTACGCTGCGCGTACCAGATGTGTACGCTAAGCGTACCCGGCTGCATCTTAGAAATGGGGAACGCCACCTAGTACGCGGCGTGTACTAGGGATTACGCCCGGCATACTCCCCTGCTTCAGCCCTTTTGCTCTTGAGGTCTTAAACAGTTAAGACCTACGTCCATATTTTAGATCTGACCCCATCTAAGCCTCTTAATCCATAAAGTTGATGACTTTAAGCCTTTGCATGGTTGAACAAGTCACTATCTCCCAAAATGATCAATCCTTCAACTCTAGAAGGCTTAAAACACATGCATGACTCCAAAGTAACATCCAAGATGGGAACTTTATGGCTCTAAATCACTAGTAACACTGAAAAGGGACAGATCTCGGACCATGGAGCACTTTACACTCATAAAGTCTCCACCTTTGGGGTTTTTAGCCCTAAAAAGGACACATACAACAACAACCAAAAGAAGAGGAAAGTTTTGAACTTTATACCTCCAAGTGTAGCCCTTTCCTCTGCAAATTTCAGATCCAAAATGGCACCTCAAGCTTTAGCCTCCAAGAACTCCCTTCCTTCTTCTTCACTAAGCCACTAAAGCACCAACAAGCTCAATTCAACACTCTCACACACTAAGAACGATGGGGCTCTCTTTTAGGGTTTCACTCACTGATATGGAGGCTAAGGAATGAGCCATAACACCCTTTAAATAGTGCACAAAGAGGATTAGGGTTTTTGCACCTGGGCCGGGTACGCCCGACGTAACTCTAGGTACGCCCAGCGTACCATGGCGACTTCGCGTCCAAATTAAGCGCGTGAGTACGCGCAGCGTACCCCTCTGGTACGCCTAGCGTACTCACTTGCTACAAACCCTCCACTCAAGGACTAAACATGCCCAGACAATAAAGAACAAGGATGAAAGGAATATACTTGAATCTCGGGGTGTTACAAATTTTATTTTTTTAAATAAAATTCCATAAAATTGTAATGAGTTCTATAAGGAAATAAAATCATCTTATTAATTTGATAATAAATTCTCATAAGTACTCCAAACGATTTAATTTATTTTGCAAATGTTCCAAAAGATTACATTATGTTATGTAAAGTATTACTTCATAAAATATTTCATGTTTATATATTGATATTAATTTTTTTATTTTTAATAAACCCGTGTGATACACGGGTCACACACCTAATATCCTAATACATATGTATAGACGTAAAGTAAGTGATCTAATTATATTTATTTATATTTAGTATTTTGTGGTTAAATGATTCTTATTTTAAGTAATTAAATCTCATTAACTGATATATAATCAAATTGCCATAATTACCATATTCGGATATTTGAAATCAATGGACATGATTTAGTCATACGTTCACACGATATATGGAGATTATACATGAACCTAACTATATATATAGGCCTAGGTTATTCTATTCAAACTAATTATTGTGTTATTGTATGCATAAATGTGGGCCAATCATTTTTGGTAAATTAAGAAAGTTATTATTATGTTATTGTATGCATAAATAGATAATATTCACTTTCTTAATTTACCAAAAATTTACTAGTTAGGAAACACAAGTTTAATTAATAAAAAGTTTCGAATTTTCAGATATATTTGATTTTCTTAATTTTGAATTTTCATTTTTTAATTAATTAGATTATAATTCTAAGATAATTCTGTTAGAATGATATTCTATGAGAATGTCAGATTATCTATTCTTATGTAACGACGTGAAAGTTTAAAACAAATATTTCATAACACTTGTAAAACAATTTCATTTGTTCAATTTTCAAAACATAACTCCATATTTGAATAATTAATAATCCAGGATCCTCAAAACATAACTCTTCCTCTGGTGTGTACAATCAAGCCGTTGTCGTCCCGCTAACCTGAAACCTGAAACACATAACACATAACACTGTAAGCGCGAAGCTTAGTGAGTTCCCCAAAATACCACATACAACACATAATAGCCACTCGAGGCTATAACTCTGTGGACCCTCTGGTCCTAACTCTATGGACCTTCCGGTCCCAAATCTGTGGACCCTCTGGCCCTAACTCTATGGATCTTTTGGTCCTAAGCTCGTTGGACCCTTCGGTCCGGTCTACTTGAGCCTTCCGGCCTCATGAATCGTTGGACCCTCTAGTCCGGTCTATAAACTCTGCATAGCATAAATCACAAAGACATAATGCATAACATGTCACATACAATAGTATAAGATAATACTCAATGTAAGCACATAAGACCTTCCGGTCACACATAACTACCACTCAAGGTAAAGTATAGTGAGAAGACTCACCTCGGATGAAGAACAACTCTTATAAACACTGCTGCTACGCACCGACCTCTAACTCTGTGCCAAACCCACAATAATCTCAATTAGGAGGTAAGTCCAACCTCTCACTTATTGGGTCTAAAGATAGACCACCTACCAGCCCATTAATGCCCTAAGCCCATTGGGCCCACCAAGGCCCAATAATAAATGGGCCCTCACACGGCCCAATTCCCAAACAAAAAGGCAAGCCCAAACAAAGGGCCCAAAGCATATACATACACTTTTCTAGTCCAAGACTCTATTACATGAAGTCCAAACTCCCGGCCCAACACTCAAGGCCCAACACAATGCTTAGCCCAAAAACCCCCAGAAGGAGTTACGCGGGGCGTACCCCCTGGGTACGCTCAGCGTACCCAAACACTCAAGAAACTGATCGGGGACCTCAACCCAGTACGCGGGGCGTACTGGAATTACGCGGCGCATACCTTTAGTCTTGCTTAATCCCTTTTTCTGGGTCTTAACCCGTTAAGACCTTAACTCAACTCTTGGATCTGGACTTCCTAACATCTCTTACTCCATAAAGTTAACAATTTTAAGCCTTTGCATGGCTGATAAGGTCACAACACATAAAAACTCTTAATTTCCTAACTCAAAATGCTCATAACTCATACATGGGTAGATTCACACGATCAAAGCCTTGTTTTTATGCTTCTTCACCACTAGAAACACTTAAAAGGATAGGTTATTAAGCTCTAGAGTGCATTCAACTCATAAAGCCTCAAGATTGGGACCAAAAACCCTAAAATGGACCCTAATATGCACAAAACAAAAAGAGTGGGAAAGCTTGGAGCTTTATACCTTCAAATGGTGCTCTAGCTCCAAGAAAGCTCAAATCCACAGCATGTTCTTCAACTTCACTCCCTTCCATGCTCCTTCTTAACTCCCAAAAGCCCACAAGAACACAAACAAGCTCATCATGGCCACACACAAGCTCAAGAACAGATATTAGGGTTTGAGAGGGTTTATTAACTGAGGAAGGTGGCCATAAATGAGACCATCTCTTTCTTTATATAGGGACACTTCACTTAATTAGGGTTTCCTTCTTTGCCTAGTACGCCCAGCGTACCCCCTGGTACGCCCAACGTACTAGGTGGTTCTTGCTTAAGGAACGTGCGCATCTGTACACTAAGCGTACGCATACGTACGCCCAGCGTACTACGCTGCCAAAATTCTCAACTTTAGGGACTTATCTTGCCAACTCTCCAAACTTCCATAGCATCTTCAAAATGACTCGAATTCTAAAAATCCTCATACGTACGGAAAGGTAATGAGATTCCCTACGTTTCTAGCAACTCGCCTCAACCCGAGACCTCCTAGCCCCCGACTCGTGGCCCATGAACCTTAATCATGGATAATCTGAAACCGGATGTTACATCTGACAAAATAAATGTTTTGAATGAATGAATATTTTGAAGACAAACAATAGTTTTGAACCATCAGTTTAAAAATAATTTTAAAAACATCTTGTAGAATAACAAATTCTTGAACCATCAATTGAAGAATAAAAACAAACATTACATTAACTCTTATAGAATACGGGTAACAATTGCTAAGAATTACATTTATTGTTAAAGAATAAAACTATAAAAACTTTCAAATCGGGAAAGAAAACGTCAAAATCTAACAACGACTAATACATTCTAAAAGAATAATGTGGTCCGTTTCAATTTTTTGGTCCGTTCTTCAAGCATCAACTTCTATGATTCCAACAGAATTGAAATTCGTGATTCCATTCCAACAGAATTGGAATCCGTATCGTACCTAACCAATTGCAAATAAAATCATATTCCCCAGCATAAACAAGCGTCTGGATACCATCTTCCAAAAGCATTGGAATCCCGACTTCAAGGTTTCTCATAATGTCTTCCTTCATTGCTCGATACACCTCACCATTACACGCCCCAAAGTGTACTTCCTCTAGTACCCCTAATGCCTTTTTCACTGATTCCAAGTTCAAGAATTCATCTAACTTTGACAAGTCATCACATCTTTGCTTCCTCAAATCATAAGGCTGTTATACAACAAGTGTTTCTATTACATATGAATTACACTTCCAGTTATGATTGTAGGATATATACAACATTAACGAAAATATAACAAGCTTAAATAATGAAATTACCGCATTTGTTTGCTACTTCTTCACACTTTAGTACTATTTGAATCAATTCATTGTAATATTTTTTTTTTGTAATTAACTGATTTTCCAAAGCGAAATCAACATTCGCCTTGAATTGGATTCCAGGTTCAGTGAGTCCGTTTCCAATTGCAAATCCCTATCCAGTTGATCACAATTCCATGAGCAAAATTGAAAATCTTAAAGTGATAGAAGATTGTAATCAACACCACTTGCAAAGGCGTCCCACGTGAACCCCATCAATAAAGTAAATAAAGGCGTTTGTAGAACTGAATATTCAAAGCGAATTCTACTTTCCATTGTAAGCTAGGTGGGCAAGCACTTTTTTTCTTTGAGAAAAAAGTGGCGAAGCATTGTAAATCGATTTCAGATTTCAACTTCAGTTTCAAAAAAATCGATTTTCATAGATTGAGCAGAGAAACTTACTAATTTTCTGGAGGAGGGGCGGCGTTGGCGGAAAGGCAGCGACTGACGCTAGAGAGAAACGTCGATCCCCAAATAAAGGGAAAAAACATGAGTATGTTACCTGTTGAAGATGAACGATGGTGGTTGATGATGTTCGGTGGTGGCTGATGGTGTTGGTCGGCGAACAGGCAAGTTCCAGCCTCTTATCTTCTTCAATCATCGGCATCGGTTAGGTTGAAAAAGAAGGGATGGATCGGTGATAAAAAAAACAGTAACGGTTTCAAGGGATTTAAAGGAAAACAATCCAATATTTTAGGGATTAATTAAATTTTTATTTAATTAACAAAATTAATTAATAGGTAAGATTATATATCCTTATTTAAGTTTTTGAAATAATTGGTCCATATCTATGTATACAATAACACAAATACTTACTTTAAACACCTGAACCTTTCTCTCTCTCTCCCTATATATATATATATATATATATATGGTAAAAATTGTTTATTGTTTTTTATTTAATTATTTCTTAACCTCTCAAGAAACAATTAGTTAAGATCGGGCTTGTGCAACACATGCTTTAATAACTTTTTAAGTAAATCCATACCAAATTTGTTAAAAAAATTTAGAAGTGTTTTGGAATTTAATAGAGCGTTAACAAATGTATTGTATGCACGAATATATTTGTAACACTACGTTTTTAATAAAACAGTATAAATTAAGTTTCAAGTTAAAAGGGTTATTTAAAACTTAAAATAAAAAATTTTAAGATTTAAAAATAATTTGAAGTGTTAACAAATAATTGTAGGCGTAGAATTTATTTATAACATTAATTTTTACAAAAGTCCCATAAATAACTAAGAATTTCATAAGATTACAATTATGTAATAGTTACATACCAAAAAAAAAGCCTCTTTATATAATTGATCCAAAAAAACTCTAAGCATGAGATTAGACAAAACATGTCATGGATAGTTGATCTAAATTCCCATAAGTAACTAAGAATTTCATAAGATTGCAATTATGTAATTGTTACATACCCAAAAAAAACTATTTATATAATTAATTTTATAGAAAACAAAAGGATGATTAATTTATTAAGAATTAAATATCAAAAATACTTAGATCGAACTTTTTATCTTGCGTAAATAACCATAAGATCCGTAAAAAATCAATCATTCAATTTTTCTTGTAAAATATTAAATGAATAAGGCAACTCTTCCCAAATGGTATCATGGCCTTGAAAATCGTTTGTAAACACGAGAATGTGTATTGTATCATAAAGTTTTCTTTTGAACAACATCATACAATGTTTAGGACACTTGCAGATGTAATCTTTTCTTATTGGTCAGACTAAGGCACATATATCCCCAAGTTTTTGTGGCCCTAGTAGGGCGTAATCCAAAAGTTATAGTTCTAAACTAGATGATTGTTTACATTTTTAGAAATCAGATGGTCAAGAAAGATTATGACATTCGAAGGAAAGAAGCAAATATGTTGTACAACCTAAAAATAAGAGGGAAAACTCAATATATGATACCAAGTAAGGTTCTGGAGTAAAAATATTATCTTCACCTCATTTACCTGATATGGAATGTCCAACATCTATAAGTGTTCATTTTCTTTAAATTACTAAGTATGTAATACCAACATTTGCATCAAGAAACTTGATGGCTATATATTAGACATTCAAGTTGATTTGTCCTATACCTTAGAATTATTAAATTTTTATGATGGAAACAAAATAGTCTTAGAAACCATTTTATATTATGGAATCTTTTGTGAAGATTATGTTACCATGCTTGTCCTTTTTCGATGGATGTCCCTCTTCCAAAGAATATCTCTTTATCATTGTTATCCATCTACATAATCTTTATGAAATTGATATATATTATATTTTTTTAATCATATTGATGATGCCAAAAGTTTTCAAGTATGAATTGAAATCCATTGTAGACTTGAACACATTAACAAAGGACATGAATATCCCATTCGAAATGGATTTTGAAATCGACTGAATCAAAAGTCACTTTGTTCATGCAAATCATGTATATGGAAAGGTAAACCTCCTCTATTACATACCGATGCATGCAAGTCATGTAGAATCATGTATAGGATAAGAAAACCTCAGGCATTACATATGCTTGAATATAAATTGTTTGGGTATGAATAAGAAACTTTAGATGGTACATTCCAAGAATAAAGTATAAGATCAGTTATGTAAGACCATAAAACCATTGTATTAAATCATAGTGGTGATGATGTGAAATTTTCATATCATATGTCGAATTATGAGAATATATTATAAGTCCACTCCATCTCGAGCATCACATCTAATGTAATTTTTTGAACAGAGGAGTTACACCCTATCATATATGTTTCGATGCATGATGAATTTGACATCTCTCCTCATATCCTTTAGGGTTAGTACCTTAAAGTGAGCATTATGCATCCTCAAACGATTTTGACTAACGAAGATGATTAAGACACAATTATGGTACTAGGGGTTTTCATGTTGGATTAGGTATCTAAGCCATTAACTAAATTATTATAAACATAAATTATTAGCAAAGCTCTTTTGGGTTGCCCTCAAACCTGATAAGAGACTGCTATTTGGAGAGCGGGAGAGGGAGAGGGAGGGAGAGAGAGAGAGAGAGAGAGAGAAAGAGAGATTGATTTATTAATTTATTACATGATTAGTAAATTAATTAGAAATCAAGATAAATAATTTATTAATATGTTTTTAGAAAAATATATTAATTCAAAATTAGATTGTTTAATTATAAGTTAATCACAAATTAATTGCAATTAATTTTGGGATTAACTAGAATAATTAAAAGTGGAAAGACTAAATGTGACAATGTTCAAAAGTTGAGCATTGGACAAATTTTGGAACCTCCTAGGGCTGGACGAAATCTAGGAGGTGTTCAAAATGGTTTCTAAAGCCTTTCTCGGGCGCTAAGGAAAATTAGGGCGAGGGGGGGGGGGGGGGGAAGAAAAGGGATAAGGCTTATCCGAGGAAACATGCCTTATCCTAACCCCTTCTAGTCACCTATATATAGGGTCCTTAAGGATCTTATTCTCGATCATCACATTTCTCCAAGGAAAACCGAAAACTCCCTCCTCTCCCCTCTCCCTTCAATAACCTCCAACTTCTAGTGTTTGGGTGTGAGCCATTAGAGGTACGAGATTTCTGGTGTTGGCATATGAAGTTCTACAAAGAAGGAATTCAAGTTTAGTTACAACAATAAACTTAAAGGTATGTTTTTCTAACAAACCTTCTCAATTTCAAAAATAGCAATGTACTTTAGGGTTTCTTGAATTCAAATTGTTGTTTTCAAATCATAGTGAAAACATAGATTCTTTAGGGTGTATGCAAACTTAGGGTTTTATTTTCCTTCCAAAAATATGATTTTGTTATGTATAAAACCTATCAGTGGTATCAGAGCCATTATTCTCTATGATCTTGCACAAAGTTGAATAAGGTCAAAAACCCTTTTGTGGTGATTTTCGATTTGGGCAAGGCTTTTAGAAACCCTATCCTCCTTCTTGTTTCTTTTCGAAACTGATAGGGTTCCTTAGAGTTTCCTTGTTTTTTTTATAATTATTAGTTTTAAGTGCCTTAAAATTGGATAATTATAAATTTGGTAAATCCCAAACCCTAATTTCGAAATTAGAGGGTATTGGATTAGGATTAAAATTTATTTGATTAATTGATTAATAGTAAATAAATTGTTTAATCCTAATTGGTTTAATTTAAATTGAATTAATTTTATTAATTTCTAAATTTCTAAATTAAACCTAGTATTTTTGAAAAACTTTTAAAATACACCTTATATATAATATTAAAAGTTAATTACTATATGTATAAGACTATGTCAGCCGGATCTCTAGTATGCCTCATTCACGAAGCTGAACTATAAAGGGGGCTAAAGAAACTGTCTATAAAATGGTAGTTGAATGGATGTCCATTCTCACCCACCGTTTTCTTGTTTTGTGGAGAGTCGTTAGCAGAACGACTCTGATAAGACATTAACTTCATTAAAAGTATAATGATATTAAAGTAACTAAAACACTTTTATAAAATCCCGCTCTTAGTTACTTTAGGGAAATGTGAAAAGTATGTTAATTCATAAAATTGCACATTATACTTTATAGTAGTTAGTTGGGCGAGTGTGGTTAACCGGCACACTAATAGTGACTATAAAGAGTAATAATGGGCATCTTGAAAAATATCATTGATTAATGGAGCATGTGTTGTTAACCGACACATTAAAATGAGATGATAAATGACATCGAGAGTGTCAAACATATTTGCATGGTTATTCACATCTAGTTTGTGATCCTCGATATCACAGTCACAAATAGTAGAGCATAATTTGAGATTAAACATGTCATCAATAGCCTCAATGAATCTCAAAAGATCTAGGAATTTCATAGTTCGAAATAGGTAAATTGCTTTTACCTACCTTCATAAATTCGCAATAAGATTACGACATCCATCTTCTTAGTTGTGAATTGTTATTTTGGATCCTAGCCTTAATAATTTATTACGGGTTAAAATATTAAGGATAATTGACATCTAACTAAAACTATTTTTTCTCTAAAGATGTCTATTATTTTTTATGCTTCTGCTCCATCATCATGTACCCATCGATCACTCGGGTTTCCCCCCTACTCTCTATCGTCTCCAAAATGACTTTTGATGGATCCAACTATAATGATTGGATGCGTAACATCAGAATGGCTCTTCGATTCGAGGGAAAAGAATATGTCCTTGAAGAGAAACTTGTTGAAGTCGATGAAAACACTGCTACTCCTGAACAACTAGTCTCATATAGAAAACACTACGACGATGCAACAAAAGTTGCTTGCATCATGGTCACCACAATGAATCCTAAATTGCAGAGGTTTTATGAGGACTAATGGCCTTTTGATATGAACAATGACCTTGTGGAAAAGGAACACAAGAGAGCTAGTCAAGAGAAATTTGAAGTGGTCAAGTCCCTCATGGCTTGCAAAATGAAAGAGTGAGAGTCTGTTTACAACCACGTGCAGAGAATGCAAAGATTAATGGAGCGCCTTTGATGAGGAGTTGGCCATTGACATGGTCTTACACTCCATGCTAAGTTGTTATGATCAATTTATATTAGATTATCATTTGAACAACATAGAAACCACATCGGACCAACTCCACAACTTGCTACAAACTACTAAGTCGGGATTGAAGGGGAAGAATTCGGCCCCTCCTACTAATGCTCCCGTTCTCACCATTGATAAAGGCAAAGGGAAGAAAAGGAAGGTTGCTCCTAAAGCTAGCTAGAAGAACATGACACAAGTTGGGGTCATCAAGCAATGGGCCAAAGGCGAAGTCCAACTCATACATTCCAGTTGTTAGTGACCCCAAAGAGGCCAGTTGTTACACTTGCAATGACAAGGGTCATTAGAAGAAGAGTTGCCCCAAATATTTGCAAGACATCAAGTACAAGTCATGTAATTCTAGTAGTACAGACCCAATACAACCTTCCACACCTACTTGTACCTTGCTCAAGGTAGATATTGATTCCTACAAGTTACCATACTACAAAAAAGAAATGATTTCTTTTGATATTTTTTTTTTAAAAAAAGTGTAAAGTGTATGAATATATTAGAGTATATTATATTTTTGGTGTTTGAGTTTTTTTTTTTTTTTTTTGGTTTTCTTAAAAAAAGCAACAAAAAAAACTAAAAAACAAAAATAAAGAAAAAACAAAAAAATATAAAAATAAATGAATATAAAAAAACAAAAAAAAAACTAAAAAATATATAAAAAACAAAAATATAAAAAAATATAAAAAAAACCAAAAAAAAAAGTATAAAAACAAGTTTAGTTTTGATGAAAAAATTATAAAATTAATGAAAATAAAGAAGTTAAAAAACATAAAACCGAGTTTTGGACATGTGGTGTAATTTTTTGCAAACTACAAGGACCAAATTGAACTTTTAGGGCTGATTTTACAAAAATAATTAACAAGAGTTAACCATGAAAATCATTAAATGACTAGAGTGATAATTCTACGTCTCATTTATGGTTAGAGCCAACCAAAAAAAATATAACTTTTCTCAATTACGCGTAAAAATGTTATGACTTTTATGGTATTTGCCTTAAACTTAATTTAAAATCAGGGGCATCCCCGAGAAATTGTAGGCCCTGTGCAATTTAATAAAAAAATAGACTAAAAAATATTCTAAATATCATCCTTTTAATATAGTTGTAAAAAACAAAATTTCATTCAAAACAGTATTCAAAAAACTAAATTCGTTTCTACTTAAAAATTGTCATTCATTTAATATTTGAACCCAACTTCACTATTTCGTTATAATAAATCATAGATGTACTAAGAAAAACCTTACTGTAATTTTCTTTTCATGCTCTTGAAAAATCAATCTAAAAACTGAAATGTAAAATTGTGAAACAGAAAGACAAGAAAATAAAAATATGGATGATTGAAATTTAAAATCCAAAACCGATTATTTGATAGTCTTTATATCAGAATTGTTAATTACCTTTTCAAATTTGTAAAATCTAGATCTACTAACCTTATTTGTTGTTTGGATTGTTGATGGCTGTCCGACTAAAACTAATATTCTATAAAAATCAAAATCAAAGGAGATGATAAAATCATCATCATATACAATGTTTATCTCTTGAGAAACCAAAATCAGAAAGGATGAACGATTAAAAACGTATAATACCTCTATTATTTGGAAAGAATATCAGAAATTTTGAACTCTTGAGAAACCAAATGTATTACTCTAAAAATCTGAATCAGAAACATGCTCTGTTAATTGGAAAGAAAATCAAAGCTTACACAGTTACTTGAAGGCCGCGATTCAAGGTCGAAAGTCTAAGTTCAAGGTCGAAGGCCACAATTGTTGAAGAGAGGTGTTGTCGTAGTTACATGTTGTGTTCCATGAACAAAAATGGCATTGAATACTATGATTTTTTAAGAACAGAAGAGCCAAGATGGGAGAAATTGTTGTCTTTTTTAAATCTTGAAGGATGTGGATTTTTAAATCCAAAGATATCATAGGGATTATGATATCTTTACCAAGAATTGAATCGTTGCTTGCCATCAATGATTATGATTGAAAACGAGGCAGGAGCAAAATCGATTTCAATTCCCGCTTTCAGTTTTGTTTTCAATCTTTTTGATTTGGAAGAAAACGTATTCTGGTTTTAGACCTAAACAAGAAATTGGGCCATATCTACCGGTATACTACTATTTAAGGCTAAAAATATTGGGGCCCTGGTAGAGGGTGGGCCCTGTTCATGAGCACCTCTTGAACTTGTCTTGGGTCGGCCCTGTCTAAAATATATTAATACGGAACTGCACTTCCAAAGAAAGATTGGTAATGGTAAAACTACAATGTTTTTGGGAATATATTTCGACTCCATATTAATATGAAGCTGCACTTCCAAAGAAAGATTGGTAATGGTAAAACAACAATGTTTTGGGAATATATTTCGACTCCTCATTTCACAATTGCTTTCCTAGAATTTATGCTCTTGAAGTGAATAAAATAAAAAGAGTTTTGTTAGTGATCGGATTTCAAATGGTATAGGGATATGGGGTTGAAGATTTGAACCGAGAGGTATCGATGTTTCCTACTTCCTAGTTGACAACTTGGCATGAGGCCATGAATGGGTGTTATGCATTCTCTTGATAACGACGCGAGGTCTTGGAAGATAGATGAATCGGGAAAGTTTACGTTTCATCTATGAGATATTTTATTGATATTACTACTTTGGATATACGGGTAATCAACCAACACGTTGAAATAATTTGGTTCCTATAATTGTTAATCTATTGGGATAGCGTATTAGCCTTAAACATGATCTAGGTGAGTTAATTTGGGTGCAAGATATATTGATGTTGAATTTTACTATTTGTCCTTTATTTGATGACAATTAAGAAAATGTAGATCAAGTTTTTGCTACTTATCCCATGGTGATTCATGTTTGGCAACAAATCGGTTAATGATGGCGTGTTACCTTTACAAGTTATTACATGGCTATCGAATGGTTACATTTGGGAAACAATTTGGGTTTGTAAATTTCTTTAAAAAAAAAAAAAAAAAAAAAAAAAAAAAAAGCCTTCGATACCGCTATTTTTCCGTGCTTTTGGCCGATTTGATTGTTTCGTAATTTGTCTATTTTTAATACCACCAAACCGAGGAGAAATGAATTATTTAATAAATTTGTCTTCTAGTTTTTCTTTGGTTTTTGAGTAGATTCCGTAGAATAAGGTTGATTGGTTTAAGTGGATTAAAGACCCTATTTTCGCTTTTAGTTCTATGTAATTGTAATTTTTCTAACTCTTTTCTAGATTTCTTTAATATCTTTTTTCGTTTGAAAAAAAAAAAAAAACTATTGAATGACATGGTGTTCGTGGGCATGCACAACTTCATTGCAAAAATAATTTTTGGCTAATAAGAATGATTGTTTGTTTGTTCATCTGATGTTGATTTCATGATCTTTTGACTTAGTTTACATTTTTATTGGTTTGATGACAATTAAGTTAGTTGAAAGCATAAGCAGCGTTTAATCCGTCATTGCTCAAATGTTGTTTAAAAGTTACTTCTCATAAATACTGGCTCATATATTGACCCTCTTATTTTGAGCAAGAAGATCATAAGGTGATCTTATGATCATTTCTTCTTGTTTTTTATTAACATACTAAGTGTAAAATCTGTGTATTACACGGGTTGATTTAAAAAAAATTAAACATTAAAGTGTAAAAAAATATATTTTTTAATGTAAAACTTTAAAATTAAAAAAAACGTATTTATTGCAATTTAATATCATATAATACTTTACATATATAAATATATGACTTTAATTTTAAAATTGAAACAAACAAAAATTGACAAGTGGATAATATTTATTTTAAAAACATACTAGGTGTGAAATCTATGTATTACACGGGTTGATTTAAAAAAAGATTAAACATTAAAATGTAAACAAAAAATATTTTTTAATGTAAAACTTTAAAATAAAAAAAGAAAAAACGTATTTATTGCAATTTAATATCATATAATACTTTATATATATAAATATATGACTTTAATTTTAAAATTGAAACAAACAAAAAATTAATAAGTGGATAATATTTATTTCAAAAATACTACAAAATGACAAGTGTCAAAACTCATGAAAGATTAACATGTGACAAAAAAAACATTTATTTATTAAGGAGGATTCAGCTTAAAGCTTTAAATATATACCTTTTTGTCATAATAAGAAGTTGCGAAATAAAATAAAAAATATGAGATTTTGTTTGTAGCCTTATGAGAAAATTGCGATGTGAATGCATATAACAGACTCAACGTAATAATAAAGTCAGAAATTTATAATACAATTCACAACTTTAAGAATTCAGAAACAACTTTGCAATATAAAGATGGTGAAATTACTAGAAATAAATTTAAAAAATGATCATCCCAAAAACATTCCTAGAGGAAATGAGTATATAAATAAGTATAAACCGCAAATTCGTTACATGTCGACTGTTTGTCGTGGATATAATATTTGTGATTGAGTTATCATTTTCTATGAACAAAATATTTGTTTTTACATACATAGATTGATAAAATGATATTTTAAATAAGCCCTGAAGAATTGAGATACCATAACAAAATAAAGAATAAGAAGTAATGACAAAATGAGAAATGTTTGTTTGCATATATATAAAATAGACAACACACAAAACACACGTGAAATTGGAAGCAATTGTCAACCAGAAAAATGAAAGCTGCGCTCCAGCATTCCTTTATTTTTAATTTTTTATTAAAAAAAAAATAAAAAACAAAGCTGAACACAGCCTCTGCGCCTCGTAGGCATGCCTGTCTGTCTGTCCACTGGGACTATGTGCTCTTGGCTTTTTGGTCAATTCACATTTTTAAGGATTATACTTTTAAAAAACAATTGATTTAAATTTAATCACATAAGATCAAACGTTTATATAATTGTTTTTAAAAGGATAAGTCCTTAAAACTATCTTGAAATGTGTACACGTTTTATGCATAGACAGTGTAAATATTTGAGACAATTTGTAGTTTATGATTTGAATTTTTAACATCAATATTATATGTATTATATTTATAGAACAATTATACGAGTATAGATGTACTTTAATTTGTTGATGTGATAACTTTTTTGTTAGAAAGGCCAAAAAATATATTAAAGAGGCAAAAACTAACAAACAGCTAGCAAAACAATAGTATGAACTTAAAAACATCATAGTTTAAGTTCTAGTATTCAAAAACAAGTGTAAAAATTAAAGAAAAAAGATTAAAAAAAAATAATTAGTAATGTCTCTATGTCATTAATTCTATACAAGTAAAAAAGATGAATAAAAATAAAAGATAGAAAGATATTTAACTTTTCAATTAAATATCATAATATTTTTTGTTTATATTTGTGTATTTATTTTATATAATTAAGACTCAGTCAAATAAAACAATAAAATATAGACAAGTATCTTGATTATATGAATTGGTGCTAACAAAAGACAGAAATGTATTTAATTTTTCTACAAATGTTGACCCTATTTCGATTACTTCAAAAAGAAAATCTCAGTGATAACCTTTTAGGTTAAAAACTTATTACATTTTCAGAAGAATAATGGTGGAAGTTGGGATGTAATTATATGTGTAATAATGGTGGAGGAGAATAATGGCTCACATTTTCAGAAAAAGAAGGATCTCCTTTTTTGTTCCACTTCGCATTTCCTATTTTTTAATCAATCTTTTGTATAGTAATAACTATTTAATTTGTAATTTTAACTAAAAGTCTTGACACCAATTTCAAGATGGTTTTACTCAATTTTAATACAATTTTAAATACTTTGGACTTCTACTAAAAAAAATACTATACAATAAACATACATCGTGGTATTTATAACATGAGTATAAACATTAAAGAAAATAGTTCAAACAGACTATAAAAATAGACCATCATATATATTTAAAACATGAATATTTATGTCACAACAATCATATATTGCAAAATAAAGTTTTATCAGATGATTGTTATAATAAAACTAAATTTCAATTTCTTATTACTTTCTATTCATTAATAGTTATATTAAAAAGCATATATATATATGTATAATATAATCCATAATTCCATACTCTTTATCCAATATTCTTTTTAAGTTATCCATGAATTAATAACTTAAAAGGCAAAGATTGCTTCATTATTGGTGTTTATGGTTCGGACAAATAATGTACCGTCAAATAAGGAACTATAGCCGGTGTGCCCTGCAAGGTTTGAAAAGTCAGAAGGGCAAATCCGTCATTTCATAGGCCACGAACAAAGCCACTCTGCTTTTCCCCGCCCTTACATATCCTTCTTTTGATAACCGCCACATGATTCACCCTTGCCACTGAATAAAGCGATTGCTGTTACCAGTCCACCGTCCTACTTTTCCTGCAACATTATATTATGGGGTGCTTCATTTCTAGTTCTATCTCTAAAGGAAAGGAAAGGCTATTTATTTTTCTTATCACCATTTTTTTCTCCATTCTTACTTTCACTATTCTCATCATGGAAAGTTAGAAAACTCATCTCTCTCTTACTTTTCAATCCAATCAATTTTTATTTTTCCATTTTTTAAATTTAAAATTTACTAAATTAAAATAAAAAAACATAGCATTTAACTAAAAAAAACATACTACAACAAAATATGACTTAAAATGATAAATGACAATTTAAATAGGAAAACAACAATTAAAATAAACCAGTTATCTAAAGATGATATGTAGGGATGTTCAATGTAATAACTAAGATCTGAACGAAGTTGATTGTAGGTTTTCATCGTTACACAATCCATTAAATATTTCTTTCTTGGTCCACTTTTTCGTCAACGGAGGATCAGAATGATGAACATGAGATATCGTATGATGAACATAAGATATCGTAACACTTTCATTTTGCAGTAACATATTGTGTAGTATAATGCAAATATACATTATATCTTTTGTTCTCTTCGACGATATTGACAGTGTCGGTTGTTGTATTATGTTGCAACGTGGTTTTTGGACCTCAAAAGCACATTCAACTTCCTTTCTTGTGTCGCCTTGAACATTTTCTTTTTTTATCAGTTACTGGATATAGATATGATTTTACAAGTATCGCACAGCTAGATATATCTCACCTACAAGATAGTAGTCATGCTTGTATTCTTCGCCATTCAAACTAATGAGCAATGGGGAGCTTTTTCCGTGATATTTTCCGTCGAATAGTAGTGATTGGTAGAAGACGTTAAGATCATTGTTTGAATCAGCTACATCATATAATGTATGTCAAAGCAATAAATCTTGTGACACCACTGATTTGAGTATCATTATTGAATACCGGTGATCACCCTTCATGTACTAGCATCGTAATTCCATTGGGCAATTCCTTTAGTTATATTGTGTGCAATGAATGCTACCAAGCATTCATGGAAATGCATGCCCAGCTTCGTGTGCATTATAACAAAGTTGAATATCGATAGATGTTGGTTGGCACAAACACTAGACTTTATATAGTTGGACAGCACAATAACATAAGTTTTAAATAACTTCACGTGAAATTCTTTCCTACATATACAAATACCCGTCTAACGTGTTCCCACATGTTAGTTGATGTATTATTGAGGTGCATTTCTATAGCACACACGAAACTTCTATGATGCCTTACATCTCATGTTGTTTGAAAATATAGCTAATTCATCTCCATATCACCAAGAATATGTATAAATAAATGTTTGATCATTTGTAACCTCTTGTAGAATTGCTCATCACCAAATGTTGTATTATTTGAAAAGGTAATGCCGGATTAACAACTGTTTTGCCTCTTCATGATCTTTTTGGACTATAATTCTTGACAGCCTGACTATGTACTTGCATTATTATGAACAAGCGGTTGTGCAGCTTGATATAATGTAGAGAAACAATGAAGATCAGTGGGTTCATCGTTAGATGAACATGAATAATAAGATTTTTCTTCCGTTACATATAACCTCACGGTTATATTTTTTTAAATAGTTAAATGAGATTAGAAAAGTTGGAAAGAAATTGGAGATTATTAGAAGGAATTAGAGTGAGTTGGTGGTAGTAGATGATTTTCATTTATATAGTTGAGTTATAATAAAAAAATACAAAACTAATCGTTGGACGACAAGAGAGAGAGAGAGAGAGGGAGGGAGAGAGAGAGAGTGTGTGTGTGTAACATCCCAAGAATTATAAGTAAAAAATTCAATTTTAAGTCAACCAAAAGCCATCAAGTATTCATATCAAACCATCCAAAAGTATGTCAATGTGAAAATAGTTATCAGAGTATAATCCCAAAATCATAAAAATGCAGAGACACGAGTGGATGCGTTGCGATCAGGCTGAGCCCTTCCCTTTGGAACCGGAGCTACCTAAAACATAAACTTAAACCGTAAGCACAAAGCTTAGTGAGTTCTCCAAAATACCACATACCATACATACACATCAAACATGCAAATTATACATACATATATATATATATATATCAGCCTGAAGCTGTAACAGGTCTGTTTCACCCCTGAGTCCTTTTCGACTCTCTGGGTGTCCTCTCCGAATCCTTGAGTCCCTTCTGACTCCTTCGGTATCTTTAAACTAGTACGGGTCTATTTCACCCCTACAACTAAGCATACAATCAAACCAGCATGAGTCACAAAGACATTAAGCAAATACATGCATATTAGAAATTGTCACAATGACCACTACTATCATACAACATAACCCAGTGGGCCGACATTGGTGTCTTTGACCCATAAGTACAGTGAGGAGGCTCGCCTGAATCACAATGCTGACTAGAACCTGGCACGACATCGCACCGATCACAACCAACAACTCTCACCGCCAAATTATTGGTGGTAAACACCTCCTAGCAATCCACACAAGGCAAAACCTAAGTCTACCTTCTAAAAATAGAGATCAACCAAAAGTCAACCCATGTTAAACGTCAAAAGTCAAAGTCAAACGACTAGGGTTGACTTTAGCCAACCGCCACGTCGTAGCCTTCCTTGGCCACACCGTGGCCTTCACCCAACCAAACATACGGGCAATTCCCAGTTGCCACATCATGGCGACCTATGGCTACGTTGTGGGTACTAGGTTTTTAGCAACTTAATGGATTAAGCTATTTTCTTCGATTCCAAGAGCTCCAAAGCTAAGATCAGGTCCATACTATGGTCGAAATGGATACAATTTCCATTTACTATGGTCCAATACATGTCTGAGATCCATTTTAGGTCAAAATGAGCTCTAAAGACCAAAAACTTAAGCATATGACAAAAAATTCTACCAAAGACTAGATCCACAACATAAGATGCTCTTGGGACTCAGGAGAGTCAAAAAGTTGCCAACTTTATGAGTTTCTTCCCTCCAAACTTGCTCAAACATAAGGAACATGGGATAATATTCAAGATCTAAGCACCAAAATCCATAAAAGCTAGGAACATGGACACTTACAAAGGTCCAGAAATGCCCAAAATAGATCTTTACGATGGCCAAGATGCACCATAATCCTTCCTAATGCTTCTTCTTCCTTCAAAAGTAACCAAAGACTCCCAAAATGATCTCACACTTTCAAGAAGGGTTAGGGTTAGGGTTTCTAAAACTTGAGGGTGATAAGGAACCCTAACAATGGCTTAGAGTGGTTTAAATACGAAGGGAACCTTAAAAGAGTCATGGGCTTGGGCCTGAACAGCTGCCACGCTCTGGCCTTCCTTGGCCATGTCGCGCCAGTCCAAAAAATCACGCGACCAATTAATCATTGCCACGTCATGGCACATAGTTTCCCCCAAAACTCCATCTTAGGTCCTTGTTACAAGTAAGTTTAACCAATCTAAAATACGAGTTTTAGACACACACACACGCATAGAGAGAGAGAGAGAGAAAGATAGATTGAGAGAGAGAGAGAGAGAGATTTCAAGCGGTTTCCCTAACCAATATTTTCTTCTATTTGGGTACCTCCCGTTCATGAGACAATGTAGTCGGTACCGACCCTAACCCACCAACGTTTTTGAACAACTCTATCCACCCTGAAACTAGTCAAATCAATTCGAATTCTATCAAATTAACTTTTTCTAATATTTTTATATTTGATATTACTTATTGCACCACTTATTATTTATTGTAACATCTTATTTGACATTTTGTATTTTTGTTGTTACTTTTATCTTGTGTTGTTTTTTTCTATTATTTATTTATTTATTTATTTATTTATTATTATTATTATTATTATTGTTATTATTATTATTATGATAGATTAGACTTCTGGTCATTATGGTTTACATCTATTTATACTTTTAAGTCTAATCTTTAAAATTTTGATTGGGCTCTATGTTTTTAGAAGTTGTATGATGAGGTGTATGGGATTAACTTTGTCAATTTCTATCTAATAAATTATAGATTTTGGACATTAGTTATTTCCCTCTATTATTTGGAAAATAATTAGCAATAAAATCATGTCGTATTTATATAATGAGTTATTAACGCACACCAAAGAATACTCATTGATTTATGAACACTATTTCAACAAAATAAGTCACTTATTGAATTGCATTGGAACATATTCTACGGTAACTAGATATTGGATTATATAATGAGGTTGTGGTGATGCTACGGGGAGCCGTAGTACTCACTATTCAGTGAGAGGTTGTGGTGATGCTACGGGGAGCCGTAGTACTCACTATTCAGTGAGAGGTCGTCGTGATACTGTCGGGAGCCATAATGCCCACTGGTCAGCAAAAGAATGTTGTGATAGAATACTCTCTGATCAGAGCTTGACGCAGAAGAGTTTTAGGCTTGGGTAGCCCTAATATTTGAGTTGTGGAAGCCTGGGGTCGAATCAGGGGTGAGACTGGGGGCTCCATGATTGTCGGAAGTCATTATATTCTGATTTGAATGGTGGTTTTCGTGACCAAAGGGAAGTGGATCAGTGAGGTACGCGTGGGTTGCGGGTCATGAGTTATGAGTTGAGTGTTCGTTGGGACGAGTGGTTCCAATTTTGTGCCAGACCAGTCTCTCGAGTTGATTTTGATTCTAGTGGTGTATTGAGTAGGTGGAATGAGATGCCGGATTCAGAGATGGATTCCATATTGAGGGGTAATGTTTATCATCTGATGTCTTAGACCTGTGTAGGTCAGTACTCGAGTACGGGAAGTACCGCGAGATGCATGGAACTATGAGCAGTGAACGACATAGGTCGGGGCTGAGTCGACCTTCAGTTGGGAGTGTAGCATTCGCGTGGGGTAAGGCGAATTTCATGACTTGTGTGTCACAATGGGCCGAGGTAGTTATTATGAGAAGGGAACCATTGGGACGGTTGAAATAATGCAATGGACCTTGGGGGTTCAACGGTTGGGTCGAGTTCGGACCTGGTGCACAATTTTAAAAAGGGGTATGTGAAATGGAGCTGAGGCTTATGGTTATTTTTATGTCCGAGGACACTTCTGAGCGAGCATGATTATTCTCTTGTGTCTGAGGGCAGAGTATTGAGAATTCACTATTCAGATGGGTTAGTATAGCAGTTCAGTAAATGAGCCCTGGTGGGATGTGAACCCTTCTGTTCCTTAGGGCGTGATCCAGATTGTTTGGTACATTGGTATGAGTCATCAATAGCCGATTATTGAATTTTGTCTTGTGAAAACAGAGGAGCAGTGAGTTATCAGAGTTTGAGGTTCAAGGGGCGACTATCATGGTGATATCATGAGTGGGCGGTTTGGCGGCGGGCCAGGCGACTATAGTTTCCGATTTTGGGAAGGTCAAAAAGGGGTATCTTAGCGACAGAGGATTCGATTTTGGTTCTGGATTTGGGAGTTCCTGTTTGGACTCAGGCATCCATAGAAAGATAGTGGTGGGATATGAGGTCCTTTTTATTGGTGCTTCTTAGGTTTTTGGTTTCAATCTAAGTGTTGATAAGAAGAGATTTCGAGGGAGAAATCTAATTAAGTGGGGGAGAATTGTAACATCCTGATTCAGATTGTCCATGATTAGGGCTCATGGGCCACGAGCCAGGCATGAGGAAGTCTCAGGTTGTGGCGAGTTGCTAGAATCGTAAGGCATCTCATCACCTTTCTGTGGTTATAAGGATCTTTGGAATCGAAGTTATATCAAAGAAGCTATGGAAGTTTGAAGATTTGGCAAGATGAGTCCCTAAAGTGGAGAAGTGTGGTAGCGAAGTACGTTGGGCGTACGTATGCGTATGCTTAGCATAGAAATGCATATGTTCCTTAAGCAAGAGCCACCTAGTACGCTGGGCGTACTAGGCACAAAAGGAAAACCCTGATATTTTAAGTGGACCTATATAAAGAATGAGATGGCCTCATTCTTGGCCACCTTTCTCAGAGAGCAAACCCTCCAAAACCCTAGTCCTTCATTCTTGGAGCTTGTATGTGTATTTAAGAGCTTTTGAGAGTTTTGTGTGCTCTTGAGGAGAAGTGGAAGCCTTGAAGAAGAAAAAGTTGGAGTCCAAGCTTCTAGATCTGAGCATATCTGAGATGGGAACTTCTTTTTGAGGTATAAAGCTTCAAACTTTACCTCTCTTTTGTTTTAAGTATGTTAATGGGGTATTTTAGGGTTTTGTCCCAAAAAGGTGGAGACTTGATGAGATCCTGAACTCCAGAGACTAAGACCCTCCCCTTTTGAGCTTATGAGTGGTGTAATGTCATAAAAATGGGACCTTGGGTGTTGGAACCAAGTTATGCATGAGATAAGAGCTTAATGGGTAAAGAGAATAAGTGTTTTGTGTGCTTGTGACTTCTTCAGCCATGCAAAGGCTTAATTTCGTTAGCTTTATGGAGTAGGAGATGTTAGGAAGTCCAGATCCAAGAGATGAGTTAAGGTCTTAACGGGTTAAGACCCATAAATTGATTTAAGCAAAACTGAGAGTATACCCAGTGTAATTCTAGTACGCCCCGCGTATTGGCATGAGGTCCCCGATCAGATTTGTGCATGCTTGAGTACGTCGAGCGTACTAAAGGAGGTACGCCCTGCGTAACCCCTCTGTGGGCTTTTGGGCTAAGTGATGTGTTGGGCCTGGGGTTCAGGCTTCACGCAATAGAGCCTTGGATTAGAGAAGCTATGTATGTGCTTTGGGCCCTTGGGTTGGGCTTGCCTTTTTGTTTGGGGTTTTGGGCCGTGTGAGGGCCCATTGATTATTGGGCCTTGGTGGGCCCAATGGGTTCAGGGAATTAATGGGTTGGTAGGTGGTCTATCTTTAGACCCAAATAGTGAGAGGTTGGACTTAGCTCCTAATTGTGATAATTGTGGGTTTGGCACAGAGTTAGAGGCCGGTGTGTGGTAGCAGTGTTTTTAGGAGCTGTTCTTCATCCGAGGTGAGTCTTCTCACTATACTTTACCTTGAGTGGTAGATATGTGTGACCGGAAGGTCTTATGTGCTTACATTGAGTATTATGTTATCCTGTTGTATGTGACATGCTATGCATTATGTCTTTGTGATTTATGCTATGCAGAGTTTATAGACCAGACCGAAGGGTCCAACGATTTATGAGGCCGGAAGGCTTAAGCAGACTGGACCGGAGGGTCCAACGAGCTTAGGACCAGAGGGTCCACAGAGTTAGGGCCAGAGGGCCCATAGAGTTAGGACCGGAGGGTCCATAGAGTTATAGCCTCGAGTGGCTAATATGTGTTATATGTGGTATTTTTGGGAACTCACTAAGCTTCGTGCTTACCGTGTTATGTGTTATATGTTTTAGGTTTTCTTGTTTGGATCGCGGGACGACACCGGCTTGATTGTACACACCAGAGAAAGAGATAGAGGATCTTGGATTAATAATGGAGTTGTGCTTTGTAATTAAATAAAAGATATTTTGTCACAATCAGGAATTTTTGTGCCTTGTAACTACAACACTTAAGTTAAATTATGAATCCAAAAACATAAGAGCATGTATGATGCTTACTTTATGACAACAAAATTTCAATCAAATACACCATACAAGCACTACAAATAGTTGTTAAACAATTGGAAACCCTAGGAGTTCTTGTTTAAGTCTATTTTGGACTAGGACTTCTTTATTGGGCCCAAAGGACCAATAAGCTTCCAATTTGGCTACCTTGGGCTTAGAAATCTTAAATGGGCTCTAATTGGACCCACTCTCATTCATTTTAACATTTTGGGCCATATTGGGCCTAGAATGAAATAAGACACCTTAATGGACCTCATTGGGGAACAACTAACCTAATTAGCCCTAAAGGGCCATAAGAATCATATTCACATTTATTTGGGCCGTAAATTTCTCTAAAAAGGCCAATGGGACAAAAACTATTAACTTGGACTCCACATTATGGACTTAAACATAAAGGCCCAAAACCCTATCTCTCTTCCCTATCTCTCGGCCCAAACCATAAACCCAAGAAGAAAGGGGGTTGACTTTGCTTGCCACCTCATTATTGTATGAAGGATATCTAGGCTTTTGCACTTCAAACATCCATGCAATCTCATCTTCCCATGCAAGCACTTCCTTTTCTCCCTCTCTCTCTTGCTCTCGGCCGAGTTCAAGCACACACACACATTTCACTCACTTTTCTCTCAAGAAAACTCTCCCATACCTCCTCCATATTTTCGAGATTCAAGGACTTTGCAAGGAGGATTCTTCACAAAAATCATCATCTAGGTAAGTTGATGCTTGAATCCACACTCTAGACTCCTTGTCCTATACAAAAATCTCTTCTTAACTCATATGAAATCATGATATTGCATCTTAGAATCACCTCAAATTCGAGATCTTCATCAAGGTGTTGCTAGGGCCGAAAATCACCTCACTTTCTTCCTTTTCTTCTTCAAATCAAAACCACAACTCAAGGTGAGCTTCATACCCCCTATTTTTCGGTTTTTATAAGTTTTGTGGGGGAGAATACAAGCAAATGTGTAGATCTATGAGTATATGTATGCTTTGTGTGATTTCTATGCTTATATATATGTTTTTATGTGATTGTGGTGTTGGTACTAGTCAAAAAGAACTTAGAAACCGAGATCTATAATATGTTGAATGAAATAAGTATAACTTATATTATTTCACACAAATCAATTCTAGAAAAATAACCAAGTTGGTTAATATGAACATCTTTGGGCTTAAAACCCATTTTTGGGCTCAAAATGCTAAAAATACAAAACTAAAGGGCCCAAAACGACAAAATACAAATTCTGAAGGTTGAGATGAGTCAAAACAGTTTCTAAAATGTATTTTCTGAAAATTTACTCTTTTGAAGGGTTAAAATGTGAATTTTTAAACATAATGGGCCAAAAATGAACTTTTTGGCCCAATAAAGCCCAAATTGCGAGATTTTTAATTTGGAGGGGCTGAAACTGCACATTTCTGTAAAACAGGGGACTACTAGTGTACCAAGTTCATTTCAAGGGTTAAAAATGCCTTTCAAATTTAAAAGGGACCAAAGATGCAAAAAATTTCCATTTTGGGTCAAAATTGTAAAAATTGCGAAAATAGAGGTTTCAACTGAGAAAATTTCATTTTGAGGGACTAAAACTGTTTTTCAAGTAAATTTGGGCTGAAAAATATCTTTTCAACAAGTTTTGATACTAAAGTGTCAAGAAAAATGGTTTAAGGACTAAAATGGAAATTCTTTTATATGAAGGGTTAAAAGTGTAAATTTATCCAAGAAGGGGCTTCAAAAAGAAAAATTCTAATGTTTAAAACAATAAATCCTTTAAGATAAAATACGAGTACCACGACTACCGGTGAAACGTAATACACCTTCAACACCAAGAATCGTTACCAAACGAATTGATTCGGTCTCGAATCAATAACGAATCAAAAATCAATAAACGATGATACTTCAATACACACGCGAAAATTTACGGGAAATCAATACACACGTGGGAATTCACCAGACGTCGATACACCATCTTTGGGCCCGAAAGTTTCAAATCATGCTTGTTGGGCCTAGCTAGCCCAATGACATGATCTTTAGGCCCGAAGGAAATGCGCTTACATGTTGTTGGGTCTTATACGACCTAACTCCGTGTAAAAGGACTTTCAATAGCTTTTGTGCTGTTGGGCCCCAAGGGTCCTTTGGTACTGCTAGTGAAGTCAAATGCGAGTCGGGTCAAGGGCCTTTCGCATTCACGATAGCCTTGAACGACTCATGGAAATAACGGGGGGCTTCGCACCCTCTTTTCTCCTAGGTTGTGGGGCTATGAGAAGTCAGGGTGGTTGGATTAAGTGGGTAGTACGGACGACGCCTAAGGGGTCGTTTGTATAGTTGTAACCTAGTCATTTTCATTAATGCGTGATTATAATAACTCACGACCCATAATTAATCCAATGTCACCTGGAATTATCGAATACACACGTCGCAACGACATAACAATATATAAAACGCGTAATTTAAAGTATTAGGAAAACATCGGGTTTTCCTAGGGATTTCAACACTTACACCTATGTGATGCATACCAAGTCTAACAATTATTCACACTTAGAGAAATAAACAAGCATACTTACGGATCTTCACACTTTTTCTTACTTACAGTAATCTTTTCAGAAAATATCGGATTTTCTGGTGGTTTTCAAAATGATACACATCATTACTTTTCAAACATTACTTATGAACTCACCAACATTTCATATGTTGTCGTTTTTCCAAAATACTTGTATTCTCAGGTAACAGGTAAATCGAAGAAAATGTACCCAGTGATATCATGATGTTTTGTTTAATTAATATCGAACAGTTTATGTTTTGGAATTGTAATGTGTAAAAACAATGTACTGAACGTAAACACTGATGGTTGTAACATTTCAATGCATGGTGACGAATGATGTTATGATTCATGTATATTCATTGTGATGGTATTCAATCGAGTCACAACAGCCCTCGGACGTTTCCGCCGTCTGGTTCGGGGGTGTGACATATTTTTATAAGATATGTTATGAAGAGTATGCATTTTAAAAATGAAAAATTGTTTTAAATTTTCACGTCATTACAAAGCCCATGATCTTTTAGGGTTTCCTTCGTATTTAAGCATCTATAACCTTATTTAGGGTTTCTTATTAGCCCCAAACCCTCTTTCACCCCAGAAAAACCCTAGTGCCCATCCTTGTTTGATCTTTGGTGGTTTTGGAGATTTTCTAGGATTGGAAGAAAGAGGAAAGAAGAAGAAGGTGGTATTATGTTGTGGCTTGCAAGGAATCATCATCTACATCACCTTACATTGTTTCTGGACCATTGTAAGTGATAAAGCTTCTACCTTTATGGTTCTATAAGGCTAGATCTAAGTTTTGTCCCACTTTTCTTTTTGGCTGTGCATGTTGGAATGAATAGAAACCATAAATTTGACAACTTTATGTGTTATGAGGGCCTTAGGGATGTCTTGGAGTTCAAATCTAGGGACTTCTTGAGTTTTGGAACCTTGAATGAAAGTTGGATGTCTTTTTCTTAAACTTTGGACCTAAATGAGATCTAGACATGTATTGGACATGTATGTCTTAAAAGCATCGACTTTATTGTGTATTTAGAAGTTATCAGACCATCTAGAAAGTTGGAGTGCAAGGCTTAATAGATTAAGGACTTAAAATATGGACTTTTTGCTTCATATTGCTCTTATGACGTGAGACATGGGGGTGTCACAATGTGAGGGATGAGTGAACCCGTTTATGGTTATCGTCTTAAAGCTCACGCCATGAGAGAAGGTTTCTAAAGACATGAGGGCAGCTCCGTTGACTTTTATTGACTGAGTTGGCCAGGATGGGTCAAGATGAGTTGGAATCAGACTGATTGGGATCTCACAAGATGACCAAGGATGGGTCGCAGCGTGAGAATGGGCAAGTTGACTTTGGGCTGTTGACTTTGACTTTGATCGTTGAATTTTGACTTGCTTTAACTTTTGGGTCAAGATTCTACTTTTAGAAGGTAGACTTAGGGTTTATCTTGTGTGGATTGATAGGAGGTGTCAAGCACCCGTCTTTTGGCAGGAGAGTATTTAGCTAAAGTCGACATTATGATTTAGGTGAGTTTCCTCACCGTACTCATGGATCGAAGGCACCAATGCCGGCCCACTAGGATATGTTATGCTAGTTATCTTTATGACTCTTGCATGGTATGGTTGGTTAGGCCCTTTTGTATGCTGGGTTAGGCCCATGGATCAGGAAGGGCTAGGACCATTGTATGTTATGTAGGGTGCTAACAGTCTTTGTGACTTTTGCATTTGTATGATCGGGCTAGCCCCATTGGTTAGGTAGGGATAGGCCCATTATGGTGTAATGGGCCCAATATGTGAATTGAGCCCAATGTGAGGGGTAGGCCAAATTGTAAGTGGTATTTTGGGCCACGAAGCTTTGTGCTTACGGTTTATTGTTTGTGTTTTCAGGTACTTTCGGTACAAAAGGGAAGGGCCCGACTTGACTGCACTGCATCCACCTATGTTTCCGTAACTTTATGATTTTTGGATTGTACTTTGATAAGTGTTTTACATTAATACACTTTTGAATGATTGCTATTACCAAATGGCGTTATATTGTTTAATTAAAAATGAAAATTTTACCTTGAAATTTTGGGACGTTACATAAAGTTTCCAACTTTATCCGTTCAAACACCCCATACTAACTAGATTTAGATCCCTAGTTTCCTAAAAGTCCAAGATTCCATTGACTTCAAGCATGAAGTAAATAGAGCTCATGCAAGCTCTATAAACTCAACCAAAATGTTAGATATGAAGTCTAATACAATTCTAAGGTGATGGAGTTGTCCAAACTCCAAAGATTAAACCATTAAAGGGACCAAAATACAATTATCTCATAAATCCAAAGATTAAATACAATAAAGCAAGGATCATTGTAACTTACAAAGGTTTAGACGATAGATGAAAGTTGAGATATTTTTTTGCAAAGTTCCAAAACTCAATCTTTCAAGAATACTTCACTCCAAACCCACTAAAACACAAATACTCACAAAACCCTAAGTAAAACGATCAACCCATGGTTCTGGACGTGTCGCGCCAAATAAATAGGCACGCCACACCCACCAGATAATTCTCAGATGTTAGATTTTCAACGAATAAAGCAAAATAAAAACTAGAATAAATTATGTAGCGGGAACTCAGATGTTACAACATAATATTGTCGGGATACTATAATGCCTTCTTATGTCTAAAAATTATTCATGACATTTTTCATACGGACATCACCGGTGGTAGTTGTTTAACACGGCCTTTGAATCCTAGTCAAGGTCTTATATGTATCGCCCTTATTCTTTTGTGTTGAGTTTGTAGCAATGTTCTAAAAAGATCGTCATGGCTTTAAGGCTTGTACTTGACGTCAAGCTTTAACAAAATGTCGTCTTAAGTTATATATATATATATATATATATATATATATATATATATATATATATATATAATAATAATAATAATAATAATAATAATAATAGATATCATATATAAAATTATTAATTATATAAAAATTGACGTCTTACAAGTGACATAGCTTGTCACGGTTCGTAAAAACTTGAAGCTTGACATTGTCACCAAGTCACACCTAACGTTATTTAGAACATTGGTTTGTAGTCATAGTTTGAAAAATTAGAACGTCAAAATTGTCAAAATAAATTTAAAGTTTCTATTATTTCTCTGTTAAACTACATTTGTTTACATAACTAAATATTGTAAATCTAAATTCTGGACATAACTAAAAAGAAATAAAAATCTTGCAAAAATTATAGTTAGATGATTAACTTTTGTTCAGAGGAAATAAAGTTTTATCTACATAGGTCCTATTATTTTGGGAATTTTTTTTAACAGAAAAATTATGATTATTTAATTTTACACGATAATCTATCATTTCCTATTAAAATAAAAAAATAAGGAATTTTTTGTTAGTTTGGATAAAAATATTAAATAATCGAAACTTTTCTATTCAATTTTTCTTAAGACATTATAAAAAATTTCCCAAAGTTATGAGACTTTTCTATATAAAACCCTAAGAAAATATATTTCACAAAATTAAAGTGCACCTACTTTTCGAAATTGTTTTTTTTTTTTTTATCAAAACATTAATTTTGTAACTTTTAATTTGGTGAAACCAATGGTTATATTGCAACAAAAAAACTAATAAATAGTTTTTAATGATGTATTTTTTCTTATTTTGGTCATTTTGATGATGTGTCTAATGATGGGTTTTACATAATGCGGAAAATACCTTAAACTCTTAAGGATACATGTAAACTAATTGGATCTATGTCATAACTCTATTGAAGCAACATGTTATTGAACAACAAAATCTAAACCCTAATTGAAATCGAAATTCACAAGGATAATAACATACATCTAATTTGTTATCGTGAACAAAGCCTTTGATCAATCAAGTAGTCTTTTGAAAACTAGCTTTAATTGTGTGCAAGTCTCTAATGGTTCATACCCACAACACAAGAACCCTAGAAGATTTAGGAGAGAGGGGAGAGACAGACAATTTTTGGCTATGGTATATCTGATTGCATTGGCCGAAAACTCCAAGTTTAAGGCTCTATTTGTAGCTGATTAGTTAACACCTAGAAACCCTAATTTGAACATAACATAATATTATTTCAAATAGGGTAATTATCTAGTTCCTTAATTATCTTTATGAAGGCTTCTAGAAGACTTCAAGAGGAGCCTCCAAACCCTCCCACAGGGTTCTAGAACCTCTTCTCTGCTCAGCTTTTGAACAATTACAACTATAGTCCTTCAACTTTTGA
Source organism: Lactuca serriola (assembly GCF_051521515.1). Lineage (NCBI taxonomy): Eukaryota > Viridiplantae > Streptophyta > Magnoliopsida > Asterales > Asteraceae > Lactuca > Lactuca serriola. The sequence goes on along the minus strand of NC_136411.1, from coordinate 148,855,536 downwards.
TTAATTATAATTAACCCATAGTTAATTCTATAGTTAATTCTGATTAATTCCAAATTAAATATAACTATTTCTGTTAGTCATATAATATACTAATAAAACATTAATCTCTCTCTAAAATCAATGTAGACAATTTCTTGATTACGAGGGTAACTCAAAAATGACTTTAGTTTTATTCATCAACATTATACCAATTTAGTTAGGACATTAGAGACCTTAATCCAACATTTATAATAACACAAGTCATAAATCTAAACAAGAGATATAATAATTTTTTTTTGAGAAATTAAGTAATCTAACCATAATTTAATGTATTAGAAAAAATAACCTAAAAAATTATTTTTAGCCAAAATAACCATGTGGTCCGGAATGAACATTCTTGACCAAGAAAAAATATTTTTTCTCACAAAAAAAATACATTTCAGACTCCGGACCAACATTTCAGATTTCGGACCAATATTTCGGATTCCGGACTAAAATTTTGGCTTTCGACAAAAAAAACTCCAAAAATTTCAAGAAGAAGTTTGAAAGCCGATAAACAATTTTGAAATTTCAAGAAAAAAAAATTTCTTTTTACTTAAATCTAACAAAAGAGTTAAACAAACAAATGTTAACTATATACGATATTAGTACATAAAATCAACCATTTTATTGGAAAACAATGACATTAAAACGCTTCGAAATAAACATTTCAAACATAAGTGAAGATATTTTTTCAAAAATAAAAATTGGAAAAAAACCAAAAAATAATTTTGGAATTTGAAAATCAAACATGGAGCTTTCGAAGTGAAAACAGTAGTCCAAAATGGAGCATTCGGAAAAAGATGATTATTTAAAAAAAATAAAAACAAATTATTTTATTTAAAATGCTCAGTCTCACTCATACTTGTTAGATTACTTAATCAAGTACTTTAAGAACCATAATGTATCTAGGGATAAACATCGAAACCGGCCCGACCCGAATTGGAACAAAACTTGGTGGTAAATAGGAACTGAACCGGATCGCCGGTTCTTGCCGGGTCTTCAATCTGAGAACCAATCATTGAGAAATAACAGCGTATTTTAAAAAATATTTCAGCTACGGTTTCGGTTTTTTCCGGATCTATCAAAAAGAACAAAGAAAATACAATCAAACTTTCTTGTATGTTGCTGAAAAAAAAACAGATTTGGTATGCTATATTCCAAGGCATGTAACTCATTCAGTTTTTAAAAAAATTAAGAGCTTTTATAGTCTAAAATTAACTACAAAACCTAAATAACATTTAGGAAAAAAATCAGGTGAATACAACGTAAAATGAGTGAGATATGCAAATTTTAACAAAAAAAATCAGATTATGTTTAAGTGCTGAAACAGAAAAAAAGTCTAATTTGATATGCTTCCTTGTGGGGCTTGTAATTCATTCGATTTTTAACTGAATAAAACGTTTTTATAGTCAGATCAATACAACTTAAAATAAGTGAGATATGCACATTAACAAAAAAGTCAGATTACATTTTAATGCTGAAACAGAAAAAAAAAATTGTTTTGATATGTTTCTTTGTTGGACTTATAACTCATTCAATTTTTAAATAAATCAAACGTTTTTATAGACTAAAATTATCTACAAAACCTAAATAGCATGTAGAAAAAAGAATCATCTCAATCCCACTTCAACTGAGTGAGATATGAACATTTTAAGAAAAAATCAGATTATGTTTTAGTACTGAAATAGAAAATAAAAAGTCTAATTTCATATGCTTCCTTGTAGGGCTTGTAACTCATTCAGTTTTTAACCAAATCAAAAGATTTTATAGTCTAAAATTATCTTCAAAACCTAAATAACATGTAGGAAAAATAATAATATCAATCACACTTCAAATTCGTAAGATATAAACATTTTAAGAAAAAGTCAGATTGCGATTTATTGTTGAAAAAAAAAGCTGGTCCGGTTCGGTTCCTGGTTTTGGACCCGGTCCAATGACCGGTCCCTACCGATTCCCGGTTCCACATATCCATAAGAATATTGTCCCGATCTCGATCCCGATCCGATCGGTTTTATCCGGTTCCGACCGGTTCTTTGTCCAAATGCTTATCCCTGATTTTATTTGTATCCTTTATTTTATTTATTAAGGTTTAAAGAAAACAAAGAATTTTATATAGAGATCTATAATAGATGGAGACAAATACAGGAAAGAGAAGATGGAGATTTAACAGGATTTACTATTTAGAGTGGGTTTCCGATTTAAAATCAAGACCAAACACAAGATATCCTAAATGTTCACCTTCCCTTCTATTGTCTCTCCACAACTGTTACTTCCTTCATGTTCCTAAAAGATTCTTGAAAACTGTTAGCAAATTTTGGGAATGAATTTTCTTTCGAAGAATTGGATGATTCCCATTTGGATTTTGTCCTCTTTAGTCGTAGTTTTAGAGCCAACTGAAGCTATCAGGACGTACCCTCCTCTCTCCTCCATTGCTGATCCTGTTCTTCCTACCGAGAAAAAGCCTCCATTTTCTCGCATACCCACGGACAATGAAGCTCACTCTCCAGGTAAATCTCACTAAAATCATTAGTTTTCCATAAATTAAAAAAAAATCGAATCTTCTTTTACGTTTGTGATTCGTCACTGTAAATCACACTCTAGTTTTGAACTGATGAGTCCCTTGTTAATCTCGAGTAAAATGCACTCCATCTGTTCGATGATATGACTCACCTGTAATACGCTTGTATCATCACCTCTCGATGATATGTTTTACGTATAATTTCATCAAAATGGGTTCGCAATCACTGTGACACTCGCTTTAGCTAAACGATTATGTTTAAACAGGAGTATCAGAAATCAAAGTCGTTCACCATGAGGATTTGAACACGACGATTCTTATCGCACTCATCATCGCTTCAACTCTCCTTGCTGCAATCTTGCTGTTCTTATTCTGTTTCTGGATCTTTAAACAAAAGAATACAGAACCCCTCAATATCAACAAACCCCCAAAAGGCCAAGGTATCTTTAATCTTTTTTACTGACTAAAACATTCCAAAAAAAACTTACCTTTTCCTAATATTATTATCACATCATATTCATATAGATTCTTCAAAAGGGTTATCATTGGGTCCAATCTTGGACAAATTTACCCCTACAAGAATCACAACCGGTAGAAAGGGCTCTGCAACTGTTATCGACTACGAATGGTTGATTTCTGCAACAAACGATTTTCATGAAGATCATATCGTTCGTGTAGATTCATCTGGACATATTTATAAAGCTCGATTCAATGATCATTTTGTTGCAGCTGTGAAAAGACTCCATGGTAGAGGTCCAGATACCCAAAGAGGATTTGAGGTAACACTTTACACTTTTAATCCTCATGAAATTACAATTATACCCTTTTTGAATTTACTGTAATTCATTGGGTTCTGTTTACAGAATGCTGTAGATTGGTTAGGCAAATTGAAGCATCAAAATATCATCAATCTTTTGGGTTATTGCATTCATGATGAGAATAGATTTTTGGTGTATGAAATGATGCATCAAGGCTCTTTAGAATCCCAATTGCATGGTAAAGTTTCTTTTACTACTTTTGCTTTTCATGTTAAAGAGAGCATAAGCCATAAAGGCATAAACAAAAAGAATAAAAAAAAAACTACTTTTTTTAAAAATGAATAACTTTTGGACTATTTGTAAGAATGTTTTTTTTTTATTACATTTTACAGTTTTGCCATCATTCCATTATTGTTTGTTCTTGTTAAAGGTAGTGATTATCTAAAATGACACAAGGTGTATACAAACAAGTTTATTAAACATTATGGGAAAACGCAACTAGTAATTTGTAAAATTACAATTTTAACCTTTTTCTTATTCAATACCATTAGGACCTTCTCATGGATCGGCTTTAACATGGCATCGTAGAATGAAAGTTGCACTTGATATCGCAAGGTATCCACATTTATTTTTCTAGATTACGTTTATTTTTAAATCTAAATTAATAATTCAAAAAAAAAAAATTTAAACAGAGGATTAGAGTATCTTCATGAACGATGCAACCCACCTGTAATTCACAGAGATCTCAAATCATCAAACATTTTGCTAGATTCCAACTTCAATGCTAAAGTAAGATCCTTTATATAAATATTTATCAATAATCTATTATAATTTAATTTCTTTATCTAATTGGATTTAATAAAAATTCAGATATCTGATTTTGGACTTGCTACCACTGAGTTTCATGTCAAAAACAAAGTAAAGCTTTCGGGAGCTTCAGGTTATGTGGCCCCTGAATATTTATCAGATGGTATGAATTATGATTTAATAATATAAAATCGTAACCCTTTAATTAAATTATTCTTTTTTAAGATTATTAAATGTTGTTGTTATAGGTAAACTCACTGATAAAAGTGATGTGTATGCATTTGGAGTTATACTTCTTGAGCTTTTAATAGGGAAAAGACCTGTGGAGAAAATGTCACCTTCTTTATTTCAATCTATTGTCACATGGGTAACGATTTTATTTTATGCTAATGTTAATGTTAATGTTAACATAACTTATTTTATTAAATAAAAAATCACAAGATATTAATTAAGAAACAATTAATTTGATAAACAGGCGGTTCCTCAGCTAACAGACAGATCAAAGCTTCCAAATATTGTTGACCCTGTGATTAGAGATACAATGGACTTGAAGCATTTATATCAAGTTAGTATTATATACTTAAAAAAAAAAAAGAAAAAAAAGTTAAAAGTTGATTTATTTTTTAATTTATTTAACATTTTAATGAAATTATAGGTTGCTGCTGTAGCTGTGCTTTGTGTTCAACCTGAACCGAGTTACAGGCCATTGATAACAGATGTATTGCATTCATTCATTCCATTGGTACCTGTTGAGCTTGGAGGATCATTAAGAGCTTAAAAACCAAGTAAATGACTGTTTTACCCTTGTGTTTGATAAAATTATTTATGGGTATATCCTTTTTGACTTAGGGTGACTGAATGAGTAATGATGTGTATCTGTATAAAAGAGTAAGGATATCTGGATAAAGTGTTTTCTTTTCTAAATTAAATAAACGTTTTTAAATGAAACTAAATAACATTTTACCTTTTACATTACAAAAAAAAAACAAATTTCACAATGTTAAATTTTAACACGAGAAGAATGACAAATAACTTTTTACATTTTCCAATAGAATTTAACTATCTCATACATTATCTAAATGAATTTTATTAAAATATTTGTAGGAAACTCGTGAACATTGGCTCCATCTCATTTATCATTTTGGGTATCTAATGATGTTTTTGTGGGTGCTACAATAGCTGTGTGTTATGAGGTACGAGTGTTTCTTTTGTACACGTGTCAAAAAATCTGATCTAAAGATGTGAAGAGAGGGGTCATACGTCATAGTAATAATTTTTTTGGAACAAGAGAGTACGATGTACATGAGTTAACATTTAATGTAATAGAAGAAGATTAGAAGTAGTACATGGGCTCTTTTGTGTTTTTTTTTTTTATTTATTTTATGTACAGGCCAACAAAGCATCCTCATTATGCGACTTTTCAGTGGGTTTTTGTTTTGAATTAATGGATTGAAAGCTCCATGTTATCACGTTGGATTTTGTGTCAAATGATTTGATTTGGATTTTGTGTGGTTTTTGTTATGGGTCACTTTCGGGTCAAACTCGAACCGGATGTGATAATGGTTTGAGATTCTGTTATTGTACTTTCAACAAGTTGTAACTTGACCGGTTTGAGTTACTTTCGTTTGGATGGTGTTTAGTTTCATGTGGTTTGAAGTAACATGTTTTTGGTGTTTTTTGAGACATACATTTCATGTGTCTAAAACATAAAAATTTATGTAGTGATGGTGAGTATGTTCTTTTTTTAATTTTTTTTAATTTTTTATTTTTTTTTATACATTCAAGTAATGTGCCAACGACTTTGCTTAGATGCTTTGAGTATGTTTGGCAAAAGTAAGGGTAAGTTTTTGGAAATTATAAAAATAGATAAAAGGACATCCAAATAATAGATGTGTAACCTAGTAATTTTGTTATAATAGATATGAGTTCTTTTAAACATTACTTGAAATAATTTTTGAGTTATATTTTTTTTTTGTTCTAAAATAAAAGCTCAAATAATTTAGTTAACTAGTTTTTATTTCGTGTATACTTATGTAAAGTTGAAAACCGCTTAAATGGACACAAATTATGGGAGCCTAACAAAGTTCGAAATTCCACATAGAAAGTTTATGGTTCAAATCCTAGCACGTTCAAAATATTGTAAGTGTTTCGTAAATGACATTTTATATGAGATACGAGCCTTTGTATGTGTTTACATGGACTATTCAGATGATGCAGTTCACCATTTTTCAAATTACATATTAGAGACTTAAATATAACAAATTTTATCTAATATTGTATGTGTAAGCATACATATGTAAATCATAGCCATAAGTAGAAGGAGCTTTGTTTCATTTTGTAAACATGTAGGCTAGCAAAATCAAATGAAGAATATATCCTCTAATTCAGTTATTATGAAAGTCTAAAATAATATAGATTGATGTAGGTTTTTTTTTTTTTTTTTTTTTTTTTTTTTTTTTTTTTTTTTTTCGATTAATTGCTTAAAAATCATTACGTTTATCATGCATTTTCTGTTTGGACCTAATAATTTTTTTATAAAAATTGTACAATTTATTTACACAGTGTTTTTTGAATTCCGACATATTAATTTCATTTTCATCTGATCTTTTCTTATCTAGAATAAATATGGTTCTTGCAAATATTAGGATAGAAAAAATTAAAAGAATTGAATATTAAAAACATACAGATAACACTACCGAGTCACCCAAAATGTTATTTATGGGACTATGGACACTACACCTACAATTTTCCATATCTACGAATTTTCAATGAAATTGTGAATATCCATGTATCCATAATCATGGACACCTGGTGTTTTGAATAAACATCTAGTTATATATCAGTACAATATCTCAAATTTGCATTATTTACTTGATACAAATCATACGATCCATGGAAATCCAAATCCACATTCTTCACTTCACCTAGTGAATGAAGACCTGCATCCACCTTATTTGCCTAATGGAAGGTTCATAATACTTCATTAAAAGAATGCACATACATACAAACGCTCTCACTTAATTACACATACACACATCAATCGAAAATTATGTTTCAAGGGTTGTTTCATTCACCTGACACAATATAATGGTCATTGTTTCATTCACCTAACACAATATAATGGTCATTTGATATCTAGGTCAAATTATAATACAACCTGATCAACAATAAATCACACTTCTTCAAATCAAAACAAAAAAATTTCGTTGATCTATCACTAATAGAACCGAGTTTGCCATAAGATTACATTTGGGACCATGGGATCAGGATCCATCTGATCCTACCAATCCAGCAAAATCTGAATACTGAATATGTTCGTACTCATTTACCATCTATTTCTTCACTTTTTTGAACCATAAAGGACTATAGGGTAAGGTAAAAACCGTAGATTTTTTTCCTTTATCCATTCAAGAAACTAGTCACGCCCCAAAATCAAAGGAAAACTCAAGAAAAGAATCAGGAAGCAACTCTAATCGAACGAAAGATTGAGAAGCTACCATCAAGATTGAAGATATTGAACATAAAAAAGTTAGATTGTGCTCTGCTATCTATTCACCAGTTCCACATGGTCAGTTGTACGTAAAGTACCATGATGAACATATTGGACCAGTAGTCGCTAGATGTTGGTGCAAGGCATTACCATTTATTATTTTAAAATATATTATATAATATTTGTCATCACTAATGTTTGGATTTTTTATAACTTCTTAACAGTCAAACGATGGATGAAGATGTATTTTTCATGTTTTAAATACTATAAGTATATAATTTTTTTTTTATAAGTTCTTAGGAATCAAATATGATCTTACGATCACGATCTTGTAACGCCAAAAATGATCCTACCATAAAATTCGGATCATAACAATCTTCCTTAAAAAATACTATCTATTTTACATTAATGTATGTTAAATGCTTAAAATAGGTAAATAAGTAAATATCCATGATTCCATGAATCCCTCTTTTCCAACCTTTCATCAAATGCAACGCAACATCACAAAAGTTGTTTCACTTGATAAGCTCTACGACTTTAATTCCCATGAATCCCTCTTTTCCAACTTTCATTAAATTCTAACACTTTTAAATCACTTTCTTTGAAATTCCGCCACTCTCTACTATAGACATTGAGAGAAAAAAAATGCAAACATTCAATGCACCCACTACTTTATCAGTTAATCGGGCTTATATTTGGCCACCTTACGCGAATACTCGTGGCTCTTTTTGAACCTTTCACATAAGTACTTAAGAAATAAAACAGACAATTTGGTACTTTTGCAACATGCATAGTTTAATAAAAAAAATGACTTCCAAATAAACTACATAGATAGAATACGAAGTAAAATTATATTAAGGACTAAGAACAAGAACGCATGCTAATTCTCGGATATGTAATGAATGCTTCATAATTTCCTCCACATAGAGAGAGTATATGGTTTTAATTTTCTCTTGTATGTGCTTTTGCATTGCGTAATGTCTAATGAGAATATGAGATAAATAGGTTCCTTTTGACACTGATGACAATTGCATCCCAATGATGAGTATTGGTCGTGATTATGTCGCTTAAACTTTTTCTTTGAAAATTTTATAATGAAACTAACAATGAGTTAAAAAAATTACATGAATAACTAAAATTGGGTTTTGAAACTACTCAACCCAACCAACATTAACATAATTGTTTCTATACATAAATCAATTAAGAAAAAACAACTATACTGTCAAAAAACAAGTTTTTAATGGGAGGTGTATCTCTAAATAAAACTCCGTTTCTAAATCTCCAAATCACCGTAAGATGGTGACAACAAATGCAACATGTATAAAAGTTGGTGGTGAAAGAACAGATCCAAATCGGTATTTCCTTTATTTATTTATTTATTTATTTATTAAAACCAATTTATCCTCAGATAATAAGTTACAAGTGTGAAAGAGGAAACAACTATTTATAATGAAAAATCTTCACAATTTCTTTATGGAGTCAATGTGTGTGATTTTTTAATGCCAAAAAATATGATATGTTTTTGATTGTCTACGGTTTATATCACCTTTTTTCTTTCATTTTTTTGTCAAACATATTAAAATGGATCTTTCAAAATATTTAAGATAGGTCCTAAATATTTTTTAAATATAATTTATTGTAAAATTTTAAAATTTAGATGGGTCAAGGAACCCACCTTAGCATTACCTAGCCTCGTCCCTGATTACTCCAATCTCCAACTATTTTTAGAAGACAAGAATGAACAATAATACCTCGATCATGCATCATGTTTAACTAGCCGAAATAATATGTGTTATTTTCGTATATGATAAAAAAAGATCTATATATAAGATTACAAAGAGAATTCCGTCTTGGATCATTACAAATACTGTATCTGGAAATTTTTTTAAGGGTTAAATATAATTGGCTAATAGACTTTGAAACCACAGGTCGACCATGAAACCACAAACCTATTTGATGATTCGAAGGCGAGTATGCCATATCTATGGTTTCGTTGACTAATTTAGACAAACATTAATTTTTAGCTAAATCATTAAAGAAAATCGACTATTTTAGTAAATTTAAAGAAATTAAGAAAAATTACCAAAATTTATTTTAGTTAATAACAATGTTAAGGACGTGTGTGTGTGTTATTTTTAGTATTTCCGTTAGTAATTAATCAGGTACCAAGTTTCTATAACAGTAATAACAATATAATATGCTCTACACTGCTGCGGTGCTACTGTGAATTACACAAGTCTACCGGAAGAATTAGAAACCATGAGCCTGGTGCCGTTCCCAAGCGGCGGAGATGATAACCGGAGCAGTACTCCCTCCGCCAAAACTCCGCCGCTGTCACGCGATTCTCTACCAATTAATTCGCCCTCCTCCCCTATTCCCCGAGGTATATGCTACTGTAAAACAGTTAGTCTCACTTATTTCACTCCAATTTCCCTGTTTTTGAATCATTTAGACGCTTTTTTGCTCATAAACTGCAGGCTTTAAGACTTTAAGTTCCAAAAAACCCCCCTTTGCTCATTTTTAGGTTTTACTATAAATCTCTTGTTACTGTGTTTTCATTTACTTACTTTTTTTGGTATCGATTTTCTCCCGGAATAAGATCCGGTGAAGTTAACGGCGAGATCATGCTTGTACGAGATATGTGCGAAAAGTCGGTGGAAACGTCCGGTATTCACTTGTTGCAACGAAAATGGTCCGACTAATCTCAGATCGTAAGTTCATACACTCTAATTGTTATTCCATTACAGAAAGGATCAAAATTTTCAACACAATCGTCAATTTCCAATTTATACTTCACTTAACACATTCATATATTTTGATTTGAATAAACTGCTTTCAATTCTATGTTAACCCTAGAGATGATGTAATACATGAAACAGGTTCACCTACAAGGCAGTTGTTGAGATGAAAGAAGAAGACTCAAAGTCATGGATATTAGTGGAGTGTATTGGAAAGCCTCAATTCAACAAGAAAAATGCAGCAGATTCAGCTGCTGAAGGAGTTTTATGGTACCTTGTGCATCTAGGTTACCCCAAAAAAGCATGATTCGCTCAAGAAATTAAGGTGATTAGTAGTTTAGGTTAGATAATTTCCACTATCTTGCTGTTATTTATTCCAAAATCATATTTATCTAGTAATGTGCATCTATGTGAAATCCATCCATCATCCAACATTATGCTATCATGATATACACATTGAAGAATGAACGCATAGAGATAGAGAGACAAAGTAAACAGTAACATAGATTTCTATAAGTAAAACCGAGTTGAAAATACATTGATTTTAGCAAGGAAATATGAAAAATCATGCCTCCAAAGGCTTCTTTTAGACCCATTTTTATTAAAATCTTTTATTCCAACATCTCATTCATGAAAAAACAACGTTCCTATACCCTTATTTCTCTTTGCCAAAATCTTTCCTCATGTGAGAAAGAACTAAACTATTTCCACCTTCACCCTCTAATGTTGTTGAATAGTGTCTATGTCAAGACCTTTCAGCTTCACTACTGATTCCACATTCCCCTTTAGTGTATGAAGCTCCCTTAGTCTACAAACAAAAGTGAATATTATTAACACACAAGAAAATATGGTTTCTTTTGTAATGTGAAAAAAATGTTAAACCCTAACCTTGTGTGTAGACTGTAGTGTGATTAGGTTGACTTCACCTAGCCACGTCAGCCCTGAAGGCATCTTTATCGCTAAAAGGCCCTGCTTGCTCTGGCTGTTGGAGCCCGTGTAAAGTCCGTTGGGCCACGGCCCATTGGGCTTCCCTTTCTCCTTTACCATAGTCCTTTTTGGTTGTGAAAGCGGTCTAGTTTTGTCATGGAAAATCATTCAATCAATCAACTTATAGAGTTAATTAGCACTTAAAAGTAAATTCGAACAATTTTTTTTTTTTTTACCTTGTTTTGGAGCATATGGTTCCATGCTTTTCCACTCAATGAAAAGCGGATGATAAATTTGAACAAGTCTAGAGGGAAATAGAAGATGATACTGTAAAGCCAAATCACACCAGCCCATCCCCAACCTATTCCATGGATTTTTGCAAAATCCCAGTTTGCGTACACAGCAATAAGTGTAGCAATCTTCAATTTCATTAAACAATAATTAATTATTACATTACAAATACAATAATCATTTTATAAAGTTTTAGAAACATATAAAAGCTTACCAACTGTGCTATGAAAAAGGCTGTCAGAAGTAGAAGACCAGGGCGTTCCGTGTATGACCAACTTCTTGACCTTGTAACAAAAATAAGTGCTTGACTAACAATGCTAACTTGAAGATAAAGAGCTGCTGTAAGCTCATAATCATTGTTTTTGATTGAATGAACACCAAATTTCTCCTGAAAAATAAACATTAATTTCATTAATTAGGCGCAATTTACAAAACAACCGAAAATATAACGTGTTGGGAGATAGAAGGAAGTAATATCTTACGGTGAAAAAGTCGGATTCTTGAGCCAACCAAAAGAAGATTACAGTCATGACAGCTAAATAAGTACCGTAAACAATTCCGGTAATAAAAATTTCCTTCAATTTCCATGAATCGGGCATAGGTGAAGGCTTGACTTTATCCTTTGATATGGTCATGATGGTTCCATCATTAAGAATGGCAATGATGAGAACCATGAAAGGCGAGAAATCAAACTTCCAAATAAGAGCAATCAACATGAAACCAAGGACAACACGAATTGTGATTGAGACAGCGTAGATGGTGTAGTTTTTCATTCTTTGAAAAATGGCTCTGCTAGTAAGGACTGCACTCACAATCACACTTAGTCCTGGCTCTGTCAGGACTATGTCTGATGCACCGCGGGCCGCGTCGGTTGCATCTGCAACCGCTATTCCTATGTCGGCCCGCTTTAGTGCTGGTGCATCGTTCACACCGTCTCCCGTCATCCCTACAATATGGTCTCTTTCTTGTAGCTTCCTAACAATCTCGTACTTGTGCTCTGCATTCAACCCATTTTTTAGAGTGAGTTATTATGTATAAATACGGTTAGTTATAACTTATAAGTTATAACTAGAACCAAGGAAAGCTAAAACAACCTCTAAATGGTTAAGAGAAGGTAGGGTCCCTTAACCGTTTAGAGGTTGTATGCTTACACATTCAGATGTGACTTCACATCTGAATGTGTGAATGTGTCTTTACCAGGGAAGACTCCAGCAAAGCCATCGGCTTTCTCGATTAGCTCTTCAATAGGGATATTAGCAATAGCCGAATCTTTGTTTTGACCAAGGAGTGAGGAAGAGGGATACATGTTTGTCCCCATTCCAAGCCTCCTACCGGTTTCTTTCCCGATTGCCAGCTGGTCACCGGTGATCATTTTCACATTGACACCAAGGTGGAGGGCCCGCCGGATGGTTTCGGCACTGTCGTGCCTTGGTGGGTCAAAGAGAGGGAGGAGACCAACAAACACCCACGGGCCTCCGGAACTCTCTTTGGATTTTTCGGGCACCGTCTGCATACAATTAACCACCAAAAACACTTCAAAATCACCTAATTCTAAGACTAGGATTGGGAATCGTCTGTTACCTAGAAATACAAAAACTCACCTGTGTACAAACAGCTAGAGAACGGAGCCCACGTTCAGCAAACTTATCAATGATGTTGAAAACTCTGTTTCTAGGTTCATCCTTTAAGTTGCAAAGCTCCACAATCTTTGAAAAATAGCAAGCTACTATTTTAGTAAAAGAGAGTTTGTTTTTATTTTTTTTATGTTCAATTAATTATTTATTATATACCTGTTCAGGTGCACCTTTACTGACTCTATGCCAGTTTCCACTTTGATCGATATACGTCATTGCTGTCCTTTTGTCCACAGGATTAAATGGCAAAAAATGTACCTCAGTCACCCCTGCTCTTGCCTACATCAACAAAACCATGACTCTATTAGGTAAAACATTATCATTTATTATATTACTTAATTTCTATATAATATAATAATTAATTACCTCTTTAGGATTACCAAGCATTCCCACAATACAAGCATCAATTGCATCTTGATTTTCAACTCTTGAAGCCCTTGCACCCATTAAAACTACTGTGTCTTTATCCATATCCTTTACGAAAACCTCAATAAGAGTTTTATCGACTGTGAGCTTGTTGAGTGTGAGGGTTCCAGTTTTGTCACTACACAAAATATCCATTCCCGCCATCTCTTCAATGGCTGTCATTCTTTTCGTGATAGCTCCTTGTTGTGATAGCTTGTGGGACCCGATAGCCATTGTCACTGACAACACTGTCGGCATTGCGATTGGGATTCCACCAATCAGTAGAACCAATAGATTGTCAATTCCATTCCTGTAGGTTCGTTTCTGAATTGGGTACATTATCACTATTTCTATCACCAGTCCAACCGCAATCGAGCATATACAAAAGTTTCCAATCGCGGTCAACACCTAACCAAAAAAATAATCATCACAATTGTTGTAGATATAACACATTTTTTTGGAGATCAGTTTATGTGATTGTAACAATTTCTCATATACTGAATTTTTCTTGAGGTGCAATAAATTTTTGTCTCGACTTCAGAAGAACCTTAGTGATCATTTTCATTTTCTTTGTTTTTTTGCTCTTTTTAAACTATATTATGTTTTTCGTCTACCGGTTTTGGAGTTTCCACGTATATTGTTGTGTCCAGTTTTCTCTATTATCTTTCATCGGGCTGGTTGTTGCCCGATGAGTATCTTTAAACTATTTACCTTTTGGAAATGGCCAACTTGATTTGTGCTATCGACTAAGTGAGCAGCCTTGCCAAAGAACGTGTGTACCCCAGTAGCAATCACAACCGCTTCAATCTCACCCTGTTTACACGTGGAACCGGAAAACACACTGTCTCCAGGCTTCTTAGTAACCGGCAACGACTCACCAGTCAACGCCGCCTGGTCAATTTTTAACGGGTCACCTTCTAGAAGACGCGCATCAGCCGGAACAATATCTCCGAGCTTGATGCTAATAATGTCTCCAGGGACAAGATCCGCAGCTTCCTCTTCTGACCATTTTCCATCACGTAAAAGTTTCGTTTTTGGAGCAAGACCCGCCATTAACGCTGCTGCTGCATTCCCTGCGTTGTTTTCTTCTATGAAACTTATGGTCGAGTTTATAATTAGCAGTGTTGTGATTCCAACAAAATCTTGCCAGTCTGGTGGCTTCCCCTGCACGATCGATATTTCACCATCAACATACATACATATATAGATACAGATACTGGTATTGATACTGATACTGATACATATACATATAATACATACCCCTCCATTAGCCAAGACAATTGCCATGATAGCTGCAGCCTCCATGACCCATGAGAGAGGATTCCACATAAATCCAAGGAACTTGAGGAGTTTGTTTTCCTGTATTAATGTTGTAAATTAAATATGATTCTTAAGATAGTCTCCTAACTTTTATCACCATTTTTTTGCACCAAAAAGAATATTTCAAATATATTTAAAATTACCATTATGTTTATTGGCTTTTAAAAAAATTTGTCTAACATCTTTTTTGTTACAATATTTGTATAAATTATATTTATAACCAAATAAATAAATATTCATATATATATTTTGATTATTAAAAGTACTTAAAATCGAAACAGATGAAAGTTTAAGCAACATGAACATGGTGCAAAAGAGGGTGTTGGTTTTAAAGTTTAGAGAAAGATGGTGTAAAATAGACTGATTTATATTTTATGGGTTTAAATTTGGGTAATGAAATTACCTTTTTCTCCTCCAATTTATTTGGACCAAAAATGCCGAGCCTTCGTCTTCCTTCATCACCGGTTAATCCCTGTTTTGTGCATTTCAATTGGTCGAACAGCTCATCCATTGGCATATGCTCCTGTAATAATAATAAAAAAACGTCATTAGTGATTAGTTTTCCCCAAAAGAAAAAAGAATAGAGGTGAAGGGTAGAAAGGTCATTTGTACAAGATCAACAGTCTCCTTCATGATGTCATCCCAGGTGATGCCACCGTCTGCCATTGTTGAGTCTCAAGAAGCTCTGGGAAAGCTTATAGGGGTAGAAAGTAAGTTATGTGAATATAAGTAAATGTATGATATATAGAAAACAGAGGTCAGAATAGAGAAAGAAGTTAAAAGAGCAATTTACGTAGTAGTGATTATGAGAATTTACATTCAAAGATGTATATATATGTGTGTATGTACATTATACTTTGTTTACTTTTTCAAACTAGTGGATGCGATTTAGAGAAGACCCATTAGGTTAGGAGTCTACATTTACGCCTATGTTATTACTTTAACCATACAATCATATAGACTTATTTACTATCGCATCTTCACTAGTTTTTCTTTCTTTAATTAGTTTCCGTGTTTTTCTACATTATATTCGCTTCATGTTTTATAGTAACATAATTTTATTATTCTAGGACTAAGACATATTACTAGCAACCGACTTTCTTTCATGTAAAATTGTAAAAAAAGAAAAGAATGTTACATAAATGATATGATTGCTACATTAAATGGTTAACATTTAATAAAGTAGTGTAAAAAACAGAATATTGCTTGAACTATTTTCATATTGTGCAATTTTTTGAGTTAACAATTAACCCATTGTAATCTACTATTTATCGGTACACCAAACAATAAGACACTAATAGTTACTAGTCAATTTAGTTTTGTGTCCCTAAACAATCATCAATTGTTTAGAAGCACTTTGAAATAAGTTTTTTTTTTTTTTTTTTTTTTTTTTTTTTTTTGTGTGTGTGTGTGTGTGTGTGTGGAGTTGGGTGAAAGAAAAATTACTTGGAGCAAGTGTTATCCTAACAATGTGACAGATAGAGGTAGGATTTAGAAGCTATTGGGGAGTACACAACTACTTTTGCAAAGCCTTTAATAGATAGTATATTTTAATTGTGGAAGGATCTCCTATTTGATGGAAAAATTTTGTGTCCATTAAGATGAATGTTTTGGCTTGGAGATTGAAGCAAAATAAACTTTTGAAAAGGCTAATTTTGATTGATTGGTGTAACATCCTCCTTTGGCACGTATCACAATATTGTCTGTTTTGGGCCACTCGACACAAGGACTTCCCAGGGGGTCACCCATCCCAGTACTACTCCTGTCCGAGCACACTTAACTGCAGAGTTTTTATGGGATGCCCTCACGGTTTTAAAACGCCTTGTGACAAAGAAGGTATCCACACCCTTTAAAAAGAATGATTCGTTCTCCTTCCAAGTACTTCCTTATTTTTTTGGATTTGCGATCTCCAGGCCCACTTTGGATGACCAGCACCTCGGCCTGAGGTGGGTCTTTTCCTACCACCATATCTAGGAATCCATATGTCGCGGCCTTGGCTCGCTTTGCCTGAGCCACAAACCCTTCCCATAGCTTAGTGATAGTGGGTTTCCTTAGCTGCAACACTTCCTGTTCTAACCTTCGTATCTTGTGCTTAGTTTTCTCAGCAGCCTCAACCTGTATTTGGTTCTCATGTATGATCTTTGACCTATGCTCATCTAGCTCTTCAATTTTCCTTTTCAAAGTGTGAATCTCACGCTATGCCTGTGCCATTTCATCTTTATAAAGCCGCTCCCAATAGGAACCAGGACTAGTTGGCGTATACTCCACATAGGGTATATGGAACGTTTCGTATCTTTGTTCCACATGGTACTCCACGCGATTCCCCTCCGGTTCCTCCTCGGGGTCTTCATCGAGTTCTTCATTAGGGTCTTCATCGGGCTCCTCCTCAGGATCCTCGTCAGGTTCCACCTCAGATTCCACATCCTCGTCTTCTTCATCCTGCTCAGAGAGGTTAAGTGGAGTCGTTGGTTCTAGACTGCCTTCCGAATCAGAGAGCTCTAACTCGACCTTCAACTTCTCGTGAGGAAGTAACCCACTAGTACCCTCACTTGACACCCCACTATCGACGACTGCCTTTCCACTATCCATAGTACCTACAAACGAGACGCAATCCAGATTAGGCGATGTACCGCTCCTCCCGTTTAAGCTTAGGCGTTTAAACAACGATTAATATGCTTAAACATCTCTCTGATACCAACTTGTAATGCCCCAAATTTTCAAATAACAATATTAACTTCACATGGTCTCAAAACTTCTAAAATTCAAAAATTCAAATACTAATGTCATTAATAATAATAATAATAATAATAATAATAATAATAATAATAATAATAATAATAGAAGCAAATAGAAATTTAAGTAAACACTTGGTGCGCTAAGTCTTCCTCAAATCTTGTCGCATTTTTCAAGTCTGAGCTTTATCATTTTCATTCCCGCTGCCACTTGCTATGTTATTTCCTGGGTTGCGTGCATTTAAAGATTCTAATGGGTAAGCCTAAGGCCTAGTGAGTTCGTGGTTTTCATGCATATTGACGTCAATAAAATAAAAACAAATGCAAAAATTTATCAAATATAATTTGTTTCATTTCTTTCCACCATTGCTGACACATTATGAAATTACTATCATTTCCAGGGAACAAGTCCCTCCGTCGGGCACAACAAATATGCTTACGACTAATTAATCAGAGCATAAACTCTCCACCGTATACTGACACTGTACAATGACTGATAACAAAACCGTGTAGTTAATACACGTGTTCTCTCTCTCTCTCCCTCTCTCTCTCTCTCTCTCTCTCTATATATATATATATATATATATATATATATATATATATATATATATATATATATATATATATATAATTGCAAATAAATTAGAATCAACTTTTCATGCAAGCAACCACAAAATTCACACGAAACTCACTAGGCCTTAGGCTTACCTATTAGAATCTTTAAATTCACGCAATCCAGGAAATAACATAGCAAGTAGCAGCGAGAATGGAAAGGATAAAGCTTAGACTTGAAGAATGTGACAAGATTTGAGGAAGACTAAGCGCACCAAGTGTGTACTTAAATTTCTATTTGCTTCCGCTATTATTATTATTATTATTATTATTATTATTATTATTATTATTATTATTATTATTATTAATGACATTAGTATTTGAATTTTCGAATTTTAGAAGTTTTGAGACCATGTTAAGTTAATATTGTTATTTGAAAATTTGGGGCATTACAAGTTGGTATCAGAGAGATGTTTAAGCATATTAGTCGTTGTTTAAACGCCTAAGCTTAAACGGGAGGAGCGGTACCTCGCCTAATCTGGACTGCGTCTCGTTTGTAGGTACTATGGATCGTGGAAAGGCAATCGTCGATAGTGGGGTGTCAAGTGAGGGTACTAGTGGGTTACTTCCTCACGAGAAGTTGAAAGCCAGGTTAGAGCTCTCTGATTCGGAAGGCAGTCTAGAACCAACGACTCCACTTAACCTCTCTGAGCAGGATAAAGAAGACGAGGATGTGGAATTTGAGGTGGAACCTGACGAGGATCCTGAGGAGGAGCCCGATGAAGACCCTGATGAGGAACTCGATGAAGACCCCGAGGAGGAACCGGAGGGGAATCGTGTGGAGCACCATGTGGAACAAAGATACAAAACGTTCCATATGCCCTATGTGGAGTATACGCCAACTAGTCCCGGTTCCTATTGGGAGCGGCTTTATAAAGATGAAATGACACAGGCACAGCGTGAGATTCACACTTTGAAAAAGAAAATTGAAGAGCTAGATGAGCATAGGTCAAGGATCATACAGGAGAACCAAATACGGGTTTAGGCTGCTGAGAAAACTAAGCGCAAGATACGAAGGTTAGAACAGGAAGTGTTGGAGCTAAGGAAACCCACTATCACTAAGCTATGGGAAGGGTTCGTGGCTCGGGCAAAGCGAGCCAAGGCCGCGACATATGGATTCCTAGATATGGTGGTAAGAAGAGACCCACCTCAGGCCGAGGTGCTGGTAATCCAGAGTGGGCCTGGAGATCGCAAATCCAAAAAAATAAGGAAGTACTTGGAAGGAGAACGAATCATTCTTTTTAAAGGGTGTAGATACCTTCTTTGTTACAAGGCGTTTTAAAGCCGTGAGGGCAGCATGTCCTATAAGAACTCTGCATTTAAGCGTGCTCGGGCGGGAGTAGTACTGGGATGGGTGACCCCTTGGGAAGTCCTCGTGCCGAGTGGCCAAAAGCGGACAATATTGTGATACGTGCCAGAGGGGGATGTTACAGATGATATCAGAGCTGGGGCACGGGTCGACGTGTTAGACGAGGACATCGAACCCTATAATGGGGGGGGGGGGGGTGAAGGTGGGTTGCACCTGATCCCACATCAGCTTGGAAGGAGAACTAAACATCGCCTTGTAAGGGGTGTGTATACCTTCCTTATCACAACACGTTTTAAAGCTATGAGGAAGTCCTCGTGCCGAGTGACCCAAAGTGGACAATATTGTGATACGTGTCATAGGCGATGTTACAATTGGGGATATTTATGCACTGTATGTTGGTGGTCCGATGAGAATTTGGATCACATGTTTTTTTTGTATTCTTGCAATAAATATTTTGGTACAAATAGTTTGATGGTGAGATTTGTAGAACATTTTTAGGACTAGAAAACCCAAAAAAAAATCATTATGATTGATTTTATAATGTCACAATCCTATTTTTGATTGTTTAATAGGAGCACTAAAATTAAACTTTAAACTATCGAATTGGTTAGCTTCAAGACCCACCATTCTTTGGAATCTTCTTGTTTTGCCTACTTAAAATTCTCTTTGTTTCCAAAAACCGAGGAGTCGATGTAATATACTTATAAAAAATTTCACCATAAACAAAAACTATTCAACTTAAGTCGAATTTACACATTTGGTCCTTTTATTTAGTTTTTTGTTTAAATTAAAAAAAAAACAATCTTTTTACAGGATTTAATAATGTCATTGATTGGTTTATCACTTTATCCTGAGATCTAACAAGTTATTTTTCAGAAAATTTTAAGTAGTTAGTGTCTTTGCACGAATTGGAAAAGATAGTACATTGAGCGCGGTGTGGTTCGGTGCGGTTATTAGCCAAAACCTCACCTCTAACCACAAATGTGGTTAATCCATTTTCAAAACCGCTTGGTGCGGTTATTTTTGCGGTGCGGTTAGGCGGTTGTTTTTGTGGTGTGGTTTTGTTTTTTCTGTGTTGTGGTTATTAACTGCATGAATTTGGTGCGGTTATTTTGTGTGGTTTTAACCGCAGTTTAGAGTTCAAACAGTTTTAAGAGTTCAAACATATTAGTTGTAATAATAAAAAAACCATAAGATATAAGACAATTAACTTAAATCATAAACAATTAATATCTTAAAAACATCAAATCAATACTAATTAACAATAAATATCTTAAAATTGTCTAATTTCACCATTTTCAAAGTTAAGCATAACAAAAAAAATCAAACACTTTTGTCTTTTAGTATTTTATCCATTTTTTATCCATTGAACTGTCTTTTTTTTAATATTTAATATATTAATAATTAATAAAAATTGTATATAATATATGCAGATCGGTGTGGTTTTTTTGTGGTTTTTGAAAACTAATAACTGCACCGCACCGCAACTAAATTAAAAGCAAATCCATAATTAAAGCTCACTCAAATAAAAATAAGATAAATGTTTGTTTAGAACTATTTAGGTGGTGTTTAGCAGGCTAAAACAAATTTATTCTTTTATTTACTTATTATTTATTTTTTATTTTTAAGTTGTCATGTTTGAAAAATAAAAAAGAGACTTATAAGCTAGCTTTTTGAAAAAAAACTATTTAGGAACACTCTTCGGTCCATGTTCCATATCATCTTCCTATTTGATCCCCTATTTAAACCCTAAAGCTTAAAATTAAACATAATAGCAACCCCAAATTAAAAGCAAATCCATAATTAAAGCTTACTCAAATAAAAATAAGATAAATGTTTGTTTGATAAAATTGAACTACTTAGGTTGTGTTTAGCGCGCCACAAATAGTGTTTTTTTTTTTTTTTTTTAAGTTGTCATGTTTGACGAATAAAAAAGTAGCTTATAAACTAGTTTTTTTTTTTTTTTTTTTTTTTTTTTTTTTTTTTTTTTTTTTTAAATTACTCCGACTAGCTTTTTAATAGTTTTTTTTTTTATAAAATGTCTAATATACCATTTAATTAATTATAGAAAACATATTCTTTTAAATGTCATTTTATATCTTTTAACTAGTTTTACCAAACGTTATTTTTTATTAGCTAACTTTTCGTACAACAGTTTTAGTTATTAGCTAGTTTTTCAACTAATACATAGTATGCCAAACATAACCTTAGTGTTCAATGATTCAAATCCATTAATATTTAGAGAATGTAGAGAATTTGATTCGTACATATGTTGTTTTTTACTAGATGTGTACGGTCACGCATTCGCCTTACCACGGTCCACTGAAGTACCTGTACCATAAACCAAAACTGTAAGCATGAAGCTTAATGAGATCCCCCAAAATATCACCACATGAACAAATAACATATACCAACAAATAACAGCATACTATGGGTCCAATCAACCATCGGGTTGGAATACCCCAGGCCCCTCAACCATCGGGTTAAAATGCCAACTTATTATGGGTCCAATCAACCTTTGGGATGGAATACCCCAGGTCCTCAACCATCAGTTTGGAATGCCAACACATTATGGGTCCAATCATCCTCAGGATGGAATACCCTCGGCCCTCAACCATCGGGTTGGAATGCTAACATATTATGGGTCCAATCATCATTGGGATGAAATACCTTCGACCCTCAACCATTGGGTTGGAATGCCTTGACCTGTTAGCTTACGCACAAAGCAGTGAAGCCTCAGCCACCGACCAAACATGCGCACATATAACAAATAATCATATAGCAGTCTACATCCAGTCAAACAAATCTACAGATCACTAAGCATAGCATCATCCTATATACCAGGATACCGATCTAATAGATCACTACATCACACCTACATACGATAAACCAGGATAACAATCCAAAGGGCCTACCTTGGTGCCTTCGACCCGTAAGTACAGTGACGAAGACTCACCTCACACTGTCGAATCTCACAAAAAGAATCATTGGCTGCTCGCTCGCAAGAATCCCCACGCTATCAATCACAAGATAAACATCTATCAATAATCGGATCCGTCCCACACTAAGTGTCCAAACTAGGGTAAAAGACCTTTTTACCCTCTTCATAACTTAGCCCCAAAGCCAAGGCCTAAATCAACAATCCAATAGGCCCAAACATGGCCCAAAACATCCTAAGATCAACCCTGATCAAACTTCTGGTCAAAGTTAAAGTCAACAACCCATGTTGACCAAACACGCCATGTTGCCCTTTGGACACATTATGTTCTTCAGTCATCCAGATAATCGGGAAAACCCTAGTCAACACACCATATTAGCTTGCCAACACACTGTGTTTGCCTGAGATTCAACAACTTAATACAATAAGTTGTTTTCTCCGATACTAAGAGCTCCAAAGCTCAGATCTTGCCTCTCATATAGTCCAGAAGTATAAAGTTTCCAACTTTATCCATTAGGACTACCCAAAAAGGTTCAAGACACAATCCATAAGCTTAATAGTGCAAGGGTTTGACCAATAAGCACTTAATCCATAAAGACATAACCCCAAAACATAGATCTGACTTCCTTGAGCTGGAAAAGCATGTAAAGTTGCCAACTTTACGTTCATGCATGTCTAAATGAAGCTCTTAAGCTTAAAAGGACTTAATAATTGACTTAATGCATGCATAACACCAAAAATCTCATAAATCTTGCACCTTTATGCTTAAGCATACCAAAACAAACTCATATCTGAAAGAACAAGCCCTTAAATGACCTAACTCATCCATTAACCCCAAAAGGGACCAAAAGAACAACAAACTAACTATGAAGAGATCTAAACATTTACAAGACCAGGACGTAGACTTGATACCTCAGAAAGCTTCTCCGCATGATGATAATTTTGGATTTAAAACCTTTTCCCCAAGCAAAGCAACTCCAAGATCTCCTATTCTTTCACAAAGACCAAAATTGAGCACCAAGAACTTCTTACTAGCTCAAGAACACCACCAAGAGACTTAAATATCGATTTTAGGGTTTTAGTGACAATGGAAGCTGGTAAAGAGGCCAACCATAAGGATTTAAGGCCTTTATATAGGGTACAACACCCTAAAATTAGGGTTTTCTCCACCAGCCGCCAACATGCCGTGTAGCTCCATAAACACGTCGTGTTGACCTTAAATAAAGCCGCATTTCTTCAATCTAGACGTGCCGTTTTGGTTCCTCCAACACACCGTGTCTAACCCTAGAAAGGGGATTTATTTCCACAATTATTCCTCAAGATTTTGGGTGTTACAACTCTCCCACACTTAAATTAGATTTCGTCCTCGAAATCATTCCTTACAATCTCCCCTACCGAACTGTCGATCCTGACTGAACTCCTTGAACCCCAAAAATGATTAGGGAAGTCACCCCGCTATGATGACCTCTTAACCTTACTGATGTCGACACCAAAATAAAAGATACCTAACCGCTATACCTGAAACTGAAAACCCTTAGCAATATCGGACTCCATGACTAACAACACCAAAAGAACTGTCCCCATAAGGACTCAACTTCACTACCCGAACTGAACAACCTATCCAGCCTGAACGAATTTACAGATACCCGAGAACATAAATCCACGACCACCTACAAGATCCCTGATAAAAGACAACCATCACTACCCAACTCAAAACCAGGAATTCAATACCTTATCTGAAAAGAACCCAAACACAAATCACAAATTTTCCACTAATCTGAAATCCATAAGATGCACCAAAATCCTTTAATTCACCCGTGACTCCCTGGCACGCCACTCCAACCACTGCTTATTCGAGCAAATATGAGAATTCCAGGAATCCCACATTTACCTCCAATCCATAACAATTCAGATGTACCACCATCAAGCAAAGCACCCGATACATTAACAAAGAACTTTGATTTGAGACTTCAAAACCGGTTCCTAACCTTGATAATCAACCCCTCATAACAAATTGCGAGCAAACAGGATTATAATGCAAACATTCCGAGAGACTTTTTGATACAGGGCTGATACTCCCAACAACCTTTAATTGTTCCCTTTATCCAAACCAGTTGATTGTGTCTCCCGACTTCCATTAATGCATCAATACCAAAAGTACCATACTTATATGAAATCAACAATCATGATCACTGGGACCGTAGCCTATTACTGGAATGTTCCTGCTCTCAAGCTGATCCTGTCGACATTACATATTCTGCCTGGCACTTGCGACCCACATCATGGGCCAAAAGACTCTCAACCTCTTTCCACTGCCTTGCAGGGACCTAAGTAAAGTCCCTCTCAACGCTAACCGAGCATAACAATGCCAGAAATATACTACACCCAATTCCTTCACAGAACAAGCTGCTACCCATGCAAAACTCGACGAAATCATGGTCACACCCGATCCAAGAATAGGATAACCGGGTGCACCCTTGATCCAGTCTCAAGGCTATCACCACCAAGCGAATAATTCGATCCAAACCCCAATGATATCTTGTCCAACCCCCATTGATGCATGTGAAACGAACTAGTTTTAATCCTACTAACTTAGACACAAAATAAACACACAAAAGGCAATGTACCTATCGATTAGTAATATAGTTCAAGCAAGTAGGGTATCGAACACAGGGAACGGTAAACAATTAAAATAAATGCTAATATTATCTAAATAAAACAAGTAATAGAAAGGGGGTTTCTCTAGTTTTGCAAGACTAGAAACTTACCAACTAATACTTAGATTAGTTAAATAAAAACTAGATAAGCAAAGATTCAACTAAATTCAATAACGAAGGGAACTTCTGTTTAGTTCAACTCAATTGATCCTATGGTTGATATTATGGTAATAGTGCAATGGATTAATTCTTTTATTGGCTACCGATTCAAGTGATTAGATTCACGTTCGCTGCACTAATCCTTAGAGAACAAACTAACTCAAACAGTGGCCAGTTGTCTAATTTAATTCAATTCACTAGGTTATTTATTCGGGTTAATTTAGACTTGTAATGGTTAACTAATTTGGTGCTTTAGTTAACCTCTTGTTGATGGTCATCACACAAGCTCGCACATGAATTTAACTATTTTTTCTTATTAAATCTAGTTTCACATTCGCTAATCCTAGTCATATAATAAAGTGTTCACATAAATCATATGAGGTAACAATTAACAGATGTTCATGCAGCTTAATTATCTTCCTATGAACAGAAAAATAGTTATCATTCACACATAAGGTTCTTTAACAAGCTAAAATGAACAAAATCACCAATATTAAATCAATCCTACCATAAAATCAAACCATAATCACAAAATCATCTATCCTAAACAGAAGTTATGAGTTTTTAGCTCATATCTACAGCAAATAACAAACTAAAAACATAATCTAATGATTGAAACATGGTTTATGCAAAAGATTAAGATAAAAGTAGATTGCCTTTGATCTTCTTCCAAATTGATATCTAAGTTGAAATCTCGAAAACCACAACTTCTAAGAACCCTTCTGGCCTCCAAAAATCGTCCTAAACTTCCCCCATTTGTTAGGGTTCGAATGAGAAGTGTTTATATATATATATATATATATATATATATATATATATATATATATATATATATATTCTGAGAACAGGGGCTACTCGGCGAGTCCATTGACCTACTCGCCGAGTCCATCACTTAAAATCCCGTGTACGGCAAGGCAAAGTCAAGAATCGCGAAACTTCTGACCAACTCGTCGAGTTGATGGCCTACTCGTCGAGTCCGTTTGGAATCAGCATTTTCTCAAAACACGAAAGTCGTCCGAAATTATTTCTAGTTTTCAGAACATTTTGAATCTTGTCAATCGGAGTTACGGTTCATGAGATATGGCCAAAACACCGACGATGGGTCAAACTGTCCAGCAACATCCTTCTTTATTAAAAATCCAAGATCCAAGCGTCCAATCGCCAATTCCGCTTCAATTTCCTTTCGAGCATGTCTTTGTTGCTGAAAATGAAATATTTAAGCTAATTAAGCACCTTTGGTTCATTAAATGAGACAAAAACAACATAAAGTATTAAGATAATGCATGAATTTTATAACTAGATATGCTCATATCAAAATACCCCACACTTGACTTTTGCTTGCCCCCAAGCAAAATTGAATTTTTGTACACTAATATTACATAAGACAATCCCAATCGAACCGAACCATTATGCCAAGACCGCAACATATGCATTTGTGTCTAAAATTTTCCTAATAACCCCCCATACTCCAAATACTCACAATCCTCATAAACATTAGCCCACTTTTTCCGAACAATGCTCATTTTATGCATCCATCCAAATCCATCCTCAGAAAACCTCTTAACCTCAAGGTATTTTTGGTTGAGGAAACCAAGCATACATAATCTAGACAATTACATTTTATGATACCGCTATGGAGCTCTTTTGAAATTCTTCACTTCTTTGACATTTGTTCTTTAATTTTTGGGTATCTTCAACCTTTTGAATTTCTTCAGAATTTTTGATCTTTGAACTTCATACTTTAGGTTTGATGCTCCAAAAATTCTTTGAACTTTTTCTTGTAATTCTCTCTCTCTCTCTCTCTCTCTCTCTCTCTCTCTCTCTTTTAACATGTAACTCACTTTTTTCACTCAAAACCCTACATGCTTAAGCAAGGGCGCTCAACTTCAACCTTTATTGGTTAACGATAATAATTTTCCTGGATACATTTCTGGTACATGATGCTAAACATATTGCATCCTTCAAACTAAGCGAGGTCGTGTTTTTGTCCCATGATTTCACTAGAATAAGGAAGCCACAAATGCACTAGAATGTATATAGGCTCAACTAAACATTTGAGTTTTCATGCAATCATCAAATATAATACTAGCATGATCCCTAATTGCTTTACCAAAATTTTCTAAATTAGCCCTAGCAATGCAAAATTTTCAAACTTAACTAAAATTTTAACTAATTTAACCAACCCCTACCCCACACTTAATTTATGCAATGTCCCCATTGCATATTATGCATGATAAAGAACAATAAAATAAAGAGAGAATTGGAACAAACTCCCCTGTGATAGTAGTCGCGAGGTTAATCTTCTTCATGTAAAGCTCCAACTTCAGCTGACTTTGGTATGGGAACAGCGCATCCATGCCTTGGGCGTCAAATCTCGTGTGGTTGACAACTCTCAATATGTGGGAAAAAGCATCTTGGAAACGCTCGGAAAATGATCTTCAAAAATATAGACAATGCCAGCGTCGAATGGAATCAAATCGTCAACTCAAATATAAAAAGAATGAGTAACTCGCCGAGTTGAATCGCTATACTCGCAGAAATCGTGAGTTTTTGGTTGGACTCGTCGAGTTTGTATTATGCACTCGACGAGTTCTTGACCCTGATCAGGTCTTTTCTTCTTTCTGCCTCAGCTTTAATTTTGTGTTCAAGGAGAGTATCAAGGTAATTCAATTCCTCATTTTCTTCAGGGACGAGACTCCTTTTAGTCAAATATAAACATCGGACTCAACATATCGCTCAAAATCTTCTAATCTTCTCGGAAATGACTCGACCCTCACTTTAAAAGAAAAAGAAAAGCAAACTCTAATGACGGGTTGCCTCCCGCAAGCGCTTCTTTTTGTGCGAGTCTTGAGCTGGACTCTCAACTTAATAAACTTCCAATAAACTCAACGCCAATCCATCCGTTGCATTGAATATCTTCTTTGGACCAATTTGTAAAATTTGGCTCTTTTCTTCTAAAATTGGCCAAACAAGCTTGAATACATAAAACCCAAGAATTCTGACAAGGGTTGGGACCTGTTGGATACTAATCAGAAATGGATCGCGCTTCAGAACTTTCTCCAAAGTTGGAATCTTCACCCCATGCTTCGAAACACAAACTGAAAATACAGAGGGCCATGTCGTGGTAATGGTCAAACCACGGGTTGGTTCCTGCAATTCAGCTTGTTGTTGTCCTTCGTCTGACCTCTCTGCTAGCAACCTTTCCAGCTCCTCCAAATCTCTTTCTAGATTAAATTCATCATCTTGTAACTTTACCTCTTGTGACTCAGGTTGCTCTTGTTCGTTAGTCAAGAAGTTATCTAACCATCTTCCAAATTTCTTCAAATCTTCATCTGAGTCAAGAAAAACATCAAAAGTATCGAGATTTGGAAAATACATAATAAATAAAAATTAAACTATAAAAAAATAATAATCAACAAAAAAGATAAAAATTGATAACAATTAGCAAATAAAATTAACTATTTAGAACCGTTCCCCGACAACGGCGCCAAAAAACTTGATGCGTGTGAAACGAACTAGTTTTAATCCTACTAACTTAGACACAAAGTAAACAAACGAAATGCAGTGTACCTATCGATTAGTAATATAGTTCAAGCAAGTAGGGTATCGAACACAGGGAACGGTAAACAATTAAAATAAATGCTAATATTATCTAAATAAAACAAGTAATAGAAAGGGGGTTTCTCTAGTTTTGCAAGACTAGAAACTTACCAACTAATACTTAGATTAGTTAACTAAAAACTAGATAAGCAAAGATTCAACTAAATTCAATAACGAAGGGAACTTCTGTTTAGTTCAACTCAATTGATCCTATGGTTGATATTATGGTAATAGTGCAATGGATTAATTCTTCTATTGGCTACCGATTCAAGTGATTAGATTCACGTTCGCTGCACTAATCCTTACAGAACAAACTAACTCAAACAGTGGCCAGTTGTCTAATTTAATTCAATTCACTAGGTTATTTATTCAGGTTAATTTAGACTTGTAATGGTTAACTAATTTGGTGCTTTAGTTAACCTCTTGTTGATGGTCATCACACAAGCTCACACATGAATTTACCTATTTTTCTTATTAAATCTAGTTTCACATTCGCTAATCCTAGTCATATAATAAAGTGTTCACATAAATCATATGAGGTAAATAATTAAGAGATGTTCATGAAGCTTAATTATCTTCCTATTAACAGAAAAAGAGTTATCATTCACACATAAGGTTCTTTAACAAGATAAAATCAACAAAATCACCAATATTAAATCAATCCTACCATAAAATCAAACCATAATCACAAAATCATCTATCCTAAATTTTAGCTCATATCTACAGCAAATAACAAACTAAAAACATAATCTAATGACTGAAACATGGTTTATGCAAAAGATTAAGATAAAAGTAGTGTGTTATTTCCTTTGATCTTCTTTCAAATTGATATCTAAGTTGAAATCTCGAAAACCACAGCTTCTAAGAACCCTTATGGCCTCCAAAAATTGTCCTAAACTTCCCCCATTCGTTAGGGTTCGAATGAGAAGCGTATATATATATATATATATATATATATATATATATATATATATATATATATATATATATATATATATATATATATATATATACTGAAAACAGGGGCTACTCGGCGAGTCCATTGACCTACTCGCCGAGTCCATCACTTAAAATCCCGTGTACGACAAGGCAATGTCAAGAATCGCGAAACTTCTGACCAACTCGTCGAGTTGATGGCCTACTCGTCGAGTCCGTTTGGAATCATCATTTTCTCAAAACACGAAAGTCGTCCGAAATTATTTCTAGTTTTCAGAACATTTTGAATCTTGTCAATCGGAGTTACGGTTCATGAGATATGGCCAAAACACCGACGATGGGTCAAACTGTCCAGCAACATCCTTCTTTATTAAAAATCCAAGATCCAAGCGTCCAATCGCCAATTCCGCTTCAATTTCCTTTCGAGCATGTCTTTGTTGCTGAAAATGAAATATTTAAGCTAATTAAGCACCTTTGGTTCATTAAATGAGACAAAAACAACATAAAGTATTAAGATAATGCATGAATTTTATAACTAGATATGCTCATATCAAAATACCCCACACTTGACTTTTGCTTGCCCCCAAGCAAAACTGAATTTTAGTACACTAGTATTACATAAGGCAATCCCAATCGAACCCAAACATAATGCCAAGACCGCAACGCATGCATTTGTGTCTAAAATTTTCCTAATAACCCCCCATACTCCAAATACTCACAATCCTCATAAACATTCGCCCACTTTTTCCGAACAATGCTCATTTTATGCATCCCTCCGAATCCATCCTCAGAAAACCTCTTAACCTCAAGGTATTTTTGGTTGAGTAACCCAAACATACATAATCCATACATTTACAATTTATGATACCGCTATGGAGCTCTTTTGAAATTCTTCACTTCTTTGACATTTGATCTTTAATTTTTGGGTATCTTCCACCTTTTGAATTTCTTCAGAATTTTTGATCTTTGAACTTCATACTTTAACTTTGATGCTCCAAAAATTCTTCGAACTTTTTCTTGTAATTCTCTCTCTTTTTTTTAACATGTAACTCACTTTTTTCACTCAAAACCCTACATGCTTAAGCAAGGGCGCTCAACTTCAACCTTTATTGGTTAACGATAATAATTTTCCTGGATACATTTCTGGTACACGATGCTAAACATATTGCATCCTTCAAACTAAGGGAGGTCGTGTTTTTGTCCCATGATTTCACTAGAATAAGGAAGCCACAAATGCACTAGAACGTATATCGGCTCAACTAAACATTTGGGTTTTCATGCAATCATCAAATATAATACTAGCGTGATCCCTAATTGCTTTACCAAAATTTTCTAAATTATCCCTAGCAATGCAAAATTTTCAAAATTAACTAAAATTTTAACTAATTTAACCAACCCCTACCTCACACTTAATTTATGCAATGTCCCCATTGCATATTATGCATGATAAAGAACAATAAAATAAAGAGAAAATTGGAACAAACTCACATGGGATAGTAGTCGCGAGGTTAATCTTCTTCATGTAATGCTCCAATTTCAGCTGACTTTGGCATGGGAACAGCGCATCCATGCCTTGGACCACTACTAGAAAAAAGGCCTTTTACGACGCTCATTGCGCGTCACGCTCAGACGACGCGCAAATGCGCGTCAAGGAAGACCCTGTCATAAAGAGAGACGACGCGCATTTACGACGCGCATTTACAACGTGCGGTTACGACACGCAGTGCGTATCAAGGAAGGCCCTGTCATAAAGGAAGACGACACGCATTCGTGTGTCGTAACCTTACGACGCGCGTGTTAATGACACGCAATGCGTATCAAGAAAGCCTCTGTCAAGAAAGGCCATGTCATAAATGAATATGACACACATTTTTGCGTATCATAATTTTAAATGTTTAAAAAAAATATATTATTTATATATTTACTTATTTTCAAATTAAATTTGTATTTAATGTTTCATAATAGCAAATAAAATACCATATACAAAAAATAGAATCCATTGCATAAATCTAATGTCATACAATTCTATTTCTTACAATATATAAATTTGCATCTAATCTACTATGTACATCAAATTCCAACTAAGTAAAGTTGCATCTTTCCTTTCATAATTCTTTAAGACTAATGCTCCAAACAGTTGATTATATGGATAAGCAGTTGTACATTGGCCCATCTCACTCAATAATGACTTAGCCAAATTCAACTCCAAGTCTTTATTGCATTTTGCTGATAATGCTGCAAGATTTAAATCAAGTGGCTTCATTTTGCTGATTTTGTTCTTCAAGTATCTGTCATTAGTTAGAAATTTAGAATACAATTTCATATGTAAAGACTTCTAGTCTGATGTACATGTAAGTTTTTATATTTGTAATATGGATTGTTATGAAAGTAATTTATTCCATCAAATAAGTAAGATAAACATACTTGACATAAAAGTCAATGATGGTGTTATTGACAAATGTGTCTGGTAGCAGCAAATCAACGTCTCTCTTACTAATGGAAACAACATCAACATCCTCTTTTGGATATATAACTTCTTCAAAAGGCTGGTCAAAGCTGCAAGCATCCAATGAAATATAAAATCCAAGAATCGGATAAGGGCAAAACAGTCATATTTATTAATTTAACAAAAGGGTTGTTAAAGTTAACACAAGGATCAAAATTGATATGAAACTTTGCCAAAAGAAATCTTTTTGCACTTACTTGGGAAAATACTTTGTAAAAGGCTTCAGCTTCATCATAAGGTTGTTGTAGGAGATCATACACCAGTCTCTGAATAACCACCCTTTTCAAGGATGCATCAGCAGGTGGAAACCAATCCGTATTTAGCTGAGTCACATATTCACAAACAACAACTCACTTATATTATTAATTTTTACATAAATGGTCCATGTCCTTACAAAGTGGACACTTTTTGTGATTTTAAATGGATTAAAATTAATCGGGGCTTGCTCCAAGAAAAGTTCTACATAATGGAGCAAGAATAAACCACAGTCGAATGAATTCGGCTGCTGTGGTAACTGCAAAAGCAACACAAAATTCAGATTTTAGAATTTAATACAAATTCACAATTTTTCCCTCGTATATTTTTCCTTTCCATTTCTCAAATAATTTTGAAACATTATTTATCCAGATGATACCTCAAGTGAAATAAAGTGTAGATTATCGAATCTTGATGATATATCTTTAGATGCCTCCTGCTGCCTCCCTTTCCACTCTTCTTTCAGATAGCTAGAATGGCATATTTAAAGGTTTATAATTTAAAAATAAAATAAAATGTTTATATAATAAAAAAAATGTTACCTTTGCATAAGACCTTTCAAACCAGTATGACTACCTCTGATAGGATCCATATGCAGAACACATGACACTTTAATCAACTCAGTTACATCTTCTTCATCTATAAACCAGATTATAACATTAGAAAAAAGGGATAACCATGCCTCATAAAATACTTGAAGATGTCAAAGAGAAATGACAGATATACCCTTGTATTTCGCAACTTCCCCAAGATGACACATCACAATAAGACTCCAATGATAGCTGTCAAACAACAGAAATAATTGTCAACTGTTCAAATGAAATGTATAGAAAGCAAACTGTTTTCCAACTTACTTGTAAATTACAGGAATAAAGACAAAGTCTTTCTAAAAAAGATTAACTTTTCGTGTCCACTTTCTTACGCGTTGAAAAGCTGTTTTCCCTTCAAGGGCATCTAGAGGTTCTTTTTCTGGGTCAGCTAGCTTCCGGAAGAAAAAAACTATTGAAAAAAATGAAACCTCTGTCTCTCTTCAGGCCTGATTTTGTTCTTCAAGTATCTATCATCAGTTAGAAAGTTAGAATAAAATTTCATATGTAATGACTTCTAGTCTGATGTACATTTAAGTTTTTATATTTGTAAAATGGATTGTTATGAAAGTAATTCATTCCATCAAATAAGTAAGGTAAACATACTTGACATAAAAGTCAATGATAGTGTCATTGACAAACTTTTTTTTGCATTTTTAGACATACTTGACATCAAATAAGTAAGGTAAAAATATGCACTCAACTTTTAGGATAAACTATATGTAATTAGATTTACCATATGTAATCAACTGTCCCTATAAATCTGGAGTGAAAAGATGTTGCTAAGGGTTCTCCATATTCATCTCTTGTCAAACGTGTCGCCTGAAAAAAAATCATAACCAACTCATATAGAAACTGTAAATTACATAATTACACTGAAGCACAAACAAAATTTAAAAAGATAAAAAGGAAATTAGAGAAAATAATAAACTTACAGGAACTCCATGATATGCACTTGTGAGTTTTAGTTTGTGTTTAAGGCAAGTTGAGTGTTTTGTTCCTGTTGCTAACCTTATTTCTTCTTTATTCCACCTTTTAAAAAAGGACTCATGTAAATGGGACAAATACTACAAAATGCAATTTCTTATATATGTGCAAAAGACGTAAATGTCCTTGTTCTCATTATCAAAAATAGCTGGACAGTGAAGAAGCTTTCTAAGGCAATTTTCGATGAGGGGGAGGGGAGGGCATTTACGTCTTTTGCACAGATAAGAGGTGAAAAAATAATTGGATTAACAGACCTAGAAGAATAATAATTACTATGACACTGAAATGTTGGGTAATGTAATGGACAATTCTGCCCACATATTTTTTTGCGTTCATGGTGTTGGATGTTTAACTGAGAAGAAAAATTAAATAAATCAATAAACATAAAATATTAAACATTGATATTCATCATAGATTCATAGTAAATAAAACTCTGCATCTAAAAAAAACAAGAAAACCTCTGATGAAGCTATGAACTGATACATTGCACTCTGAAAAAAAATATGAATAGATGAGGACACACAAATGTTTAAGTGAAATAAAATATAGATTGGTTAAATTCTTTATAATATATATTTAAATACAATGTATAGGTTTAACTCTACTTTATACATACTATTAAAAAAACAATATAATCATATTTAATTTAATACCTGAGGCATACTATTAAAATCTCCACCAAGTATAATTGGTATATTGCCCCATGTCTCCAAAAGTCTATGAGCCTTTGCAAGAAATAATCGTACCTTATTGGTCAAAAAAAAAGTCAAATGTGTCAAAATTTGCTCAAACTGTATGATTATGTTAAACAATACACTTTTTTAATCATTTTTATAATAATAATAATAATAATAATTTTGTTAAGTACCTGACCGAGCTTAATATCCCCACGACTTGGGTTAAAAAGCACATGTATATTTCCAACCAATATGCTTCGATGTGTCCTATAAATATGCAAAATAATTAAATTATGCAAAAAAAAAACATTTAGGCTTAAAGAACAAAAACTAGTAAGTAGTAACTGATAACTTACTTTAGATTTTCAGTGTCATCAACATGTGTTTGAAACCCATTCATCTGTGTGTTTTTAGAGGGTAGAAGAAATAAGATTAGAACAAATATGAAACACTCAAGACTCAATAGGAGGGTATTTATGTCTTTTCTACACATATAAAGATCAAGTGTGAGTCTCTATCAGTCTATCCACCTTTGTGGGTGGGAGTGAGACAAAAAATGCAAAAATAACGTGACATATTTGTAAAAAGTTTGTCTGTTAAATAGCATCTTTAATTGATACCTTTAGAACACAAAATTTGATGTCAACTTTGTCTATCAGTCTAATCAGACTTTAGACATCTATTTAGTGCTTATTGAAAAAAAATATGCCTTAGGGTGAATATTAAGGGTTCTGGATATGAGGAGGAATTCTAAGGTTACTTATATACAAGGGAAGCAGGTTGTTGTTCAAATCAAAGTTACAACAATTGAGAAACAATATCAGCTTGTTGTTCAAATCAAAGGGATTATTGGCAGGATACAAGTCCTTACAACTGGATTCTTAGTTCCAAATCCCAATTGCACAAGAACAAAGGTATCAGATTCATCAGAAAACTAAAAATTGGGTATCGTATCTTAGTGAATGGAAAACAGAATGCGCAGACAGACAGCTGAAAAACCCTAATCGCACTAAGTAGCTTGATTCTGTAACTAATCGCATCGAGAGTGTTTATACTAAGATGATACTCGATAACAAATTAAACCCTAGCTTTCCTCCATTACAGAAACAAATCAACAACAAAACTAAAACTGGATGTAAGCTCATGATGTAGCGAAGCATACCTTTAGTACTTGAAGATTTATGCGATTTGTGCTTCCTATCGGAGTCTCTCTCTTTCTTATCACTCTTTGTTTCTGAACTTCTACGCCTTTTGTTCTTCCCTCCATCTACATAACACGAGTATCCTCATCAATTCGTATTGAAAATTGTATAAACAGAGAAATATTGGTAACGAAGAGAAAGAACAAAAACCTTCCGACGAGGACTCAGCCGGAGACCCCTTCTTTTTCGACTTACGATCGCTACCCATGTCGTTTTTGTCCAAAATCGAACAGTTTTGAAGTGTTCTTTTGTCAGGGCTTGAACTCCAGCACCTGCATGAATTATGGCATGCGATTGAAAACCAGGCTCGACGACCCGCTGACCTCTGCCCATGGAATGGAAGGGGTGAGAGAAAAAGAAATTGGGACCAAAAAATAAAACAAAATTTTGACTTATTCATCTTCATTTATTATCATATTGATGGGAGGAGAGGATTGCAATTACAGAAATCTAAACATGGAATAGCATATACCTAATTAGAATCACCCCCTCCACAAAAAGAAAAAAAAGGCGATGAGGGCATTAGATGGAGTGTCGACATGGGTAAATGTTGATTCAAGCCCTAGAAATCGCTCCAAAGGGGTCGGCAATGGGAGGGGAAATGATTCTCAATGTAACATGGAGGACTAAAATATGTTTGATTGCTTCGATTTAGGCTTGAGATGCTGTAATTTCCCATGTGTTCATGTTCAGCTCCACTGCCTTGGGCTAAAAAAATTAATATATGATTAATTTTGGTCCAATTAAACTATAGCAACCGAAGTAAGAAGATATGGTATCTATGATTAGGGTTTGTAGAGAGAAGGGAAGAAGAGAATGAAGGGAGATCTTGAAGCGGGGTATTTAAAAATTTTAGAATTTTAAGAGGATTTGATTTCCCCCTTGAACGCGTGTTTTGAGTGAAAAATTATAAAGCGACACTCACAGTGGACGCACACTTTAAATAAGCGCCCTCCGTGTTTGTATATTTTTTTTGTGGGACAATAATTTAGGGCACGCAAAAAATGCGCGTCCTACGTTCTTCAAATTTCTAAAGATCTGACATTATTTGTAGGGCACGCCCTTTTGCGTATCATTAATCAGTGCATGTCGTAAAAAGCGCGTCATTAAAGGTCTGTTTTCTAGTAGTGGACGTCAAATCTCGTGTGGTTGACAACTCTCAATATGTGGGAAATAGCATCTTGGAAACGCTCGGAAAATGATCTTCAAAAATATAGACAATGCCAACGTCGAATGGAATCAAATCGTCAACTCAAATATAAAAAGAATGAGTAACTCGCCGAGTTGAATCGCTAAACTCGCAGAAATCGTGATTTTTTGCTTGGACTCGTCGAGTTAGTATTATGCACTCGACGAGTTCTTGACTCTGATCAGGTCTTTTCTTCTTTCTACCTCAGCTTTAATTTCATGTTCAAGGAGAGTATCAAGGTAATAAGACTCCTCATTTTCTTCAGGGACGAGACTCTTTTTAATCAAATATAAACATCAGACTCAACATATCACTCAAAATCTTCTAATCTTCTCGTAAACGACTCGACCCCTCACTTTAATTCCCTCATGCTTTAAGAATTCGCTCTAATATCACCCTAGCTTCTAAAAAGATCAAAGACAAAACCACGTAATAAAAAGGAAAACAAACATCAAAATAAAAATTCCTATATTATCCCTAAATACTAGAAGTTTAAAAGAAAAAGAAAAGCAAAGTCTAATGACGGGTTGCCTCCCGCAAGCGCTTCTTTTTGTGCGAGTCTTGAGCTGGACTCCCAACTTAATAAACTTCCAATAAACTCAACGCCAATCCATCCGTTGCATTGAATATCTTCTTTGGACCAATTTGTACAATTTGGCTCTTTTCTTCTAAAATTGGCCAAACAAGCTTGAATACATAGAACCCAAGAATTCTGACAAGGGTTGGGACCGGTTGGATACTAATCAGAAATGGATCGCGCTTCAGAACTTTCTCCAAAGTTGGAATCGTCACCCCATGCTTCGAAACACAAACTGAAAATACAGGGGGCCATGTCGTGGTAATGGTCAAACCACAGGTTGGTTCCTGCAATTCAGCTTATTCTTGTTCTTCGTCTGACCTCTCTGTTAGCGACCTTTCCAGCTCCTCCAAATCTCTTTCTAGATTAAATTCATCATCTTGTAACTTTACCTCTTGTGACTCAGGTTGCTCTTGTTCGTTAGTCAAGAAGGTATCTAACCATCTTCCAAATTTCTTCAAATCTTCATCTGAGTCATATGCTTCATCTTCTTGCCCAATTTCCTGCACTACTTCCTCAAGAAAAGCATCAAAAGCATCGAGATTTGGAAAATACATAATAAATAAAAATTAAACTATCAAAAAAATAATAATCAACAAATAAATTAAAAAATGATAACAATTAGCAAATAAAATTAACTATTTAGAACCGTTCCCCGACAACGGCACCAAAAACTTGATGCGTGTGAAACGAACTAGTTTTAATCCTACTAACTTAGACACACAATAAACACACGAAAGGCAGTGTACCTATCGATTAGTAATATAGTTCAAGCAAGTAGAGTATTGAACGCAGGGAAAGATAAACAATTAAAATAAAAGCTAATATTATCTAAATAAAACAAGTAATAGAAAGGGGGTTTCTCTAGTTTTGCAAGACTAGAAACTTACCAACTAATACTTAGATTACTTAACTAAAAACTAGATAAGTAAAGATTCAACTAAATTCAATAACGAAGGGAACTTCTGTTTAGTTCAACTCAATTGATCCTATGGTTGATATTATGGTAATATTGCAATGGATTAACTCTTCTATTGGCTACCAATTCAACTGATTAGATTCACGTTCGCTGCACTAATCCTTAGAGAACAAACTAACTCAAACAGTGGCCAGTTGTCTAATTTAATTCAATTCACTAGGTTATTTATTCGGGTTAATTTAGTCTTGTAATGGTTAACTAATTTGGTCCTTTAGTTAACCTCTTGTTGATGGTCATCACACAAGCTCACACATGAATTTACCTATTTTTCTTATTAAATCTAGTTTCACATTCGCTAATCCTAGTCATATAATAAAGTGTTCACATAAATCATATGAGGTAAACAATTAAGAGATGTTCATGAAGCTTAATTATCTTCCTATTAACAGAAAAATAGTTATCATTCACACATAATGTTCTTTAACAAGCTAAAATCAACAAAATCACCAATATTAAATCAATCCTACCATAAAATCAAACCATAATCACAAAATCATCTATCCTAAACAGAAGTTATGAGTTTTTAGCTCATATCTACAACAAATAACAAACGAAAAACATAATCTAATGACTGAAACATGGTTTATGCAAAAGATTAAGATAAAAGTGTTGGAATAGTGTCTAAGGCTGCAACTATATTAGGCAAGTATTTGACCCGGTTGTGCATGGTTCTTTTGGGTTGCCTTCACCATAGCAACTTGATAGGATGATTTATTATGAGAGAACAAAATTTTATTAATATATTATGGGAATAATATAAAGAATAATAATATTGTTATTTGATTAATATAAGTCATAAATTAATTAGTATTAATTTGGTGACTTAAAGAGATTTATTAAATAAGAGGGTATAAACTGTCAATTGTTTGATAGTTAGACTTTAGACTGTAAATCCATATTGGATAGGGGTGGATGGATTCTCGAAGCTATGGATAGCTTCAAATCGTCCAAGTCTATCTAAGGAATGGATTTGGATTGCTTTAAGAGAAGATTATCCAATTAGGGTTTAAGCTGTAACCCTTAAGGAGTCTACAAGTATAAATAGACCCTATGGCAAAGGGAAATCGGCACTTGATCTAAAGTAGAGAACCCCTGGCCGATTTCCTTCCCTCTCCTCTCTCCCAAATCATCCTCCTTGCTATTTGGTGTTTGTAAGCCATTAGAGGAGTGACAATTGTGATTCTAGAGCTCCAAGACAACAAGATCAAACAAGAGATTCAAAGGTATGATTCTAGATCTGGTTTTATATTGTTCTTATACCTAAATAGTCATTAGAAGTCTTGGATTCAAAGCATGTTTAATTAGAAAGCCTAGATCCAAGCATTAGGGTTTTGCATGCGCACATAGGAAAGTTCTTATGGCTAAAACCCATCAGTGGTATCAGAGCCTAGCTTGGTTTTCATTAAATTGTTGCTTATTGTTTGAAACTTAACTGCAAAATTTGAATTTTGTGTTTCTGAGTCATGGATTCGGCGAGTTCCATAGTGGACTCGACAAGTTGGCCTGACTCGACGAGTCCCTTGGTGCACTCGGCGAGTCCAAGCGTCAGGAATGGCCATATTCGGAATTTCTTCATGATTATCTTATGGAAACTTACCTTAATCATATTAGATCAACCCTAATCCGATTTTTTGATATATATGACTATTATCTTGATCTAATTAAAGATATTTATCAACTAATAAAATATTTAATTTCCTTATATGATAATTAATTAATTATTTTGATTATTTTGGTATTTATCTTGAAAGAAATCTTGAATAAATCAAATATAGATAATTAGGAAATTAATTGTTAATTAAAATTATTTGTTATTTGATCCTCCATGTTTTAAATGTTTAAAACTTATCCTCAAGTTTTGAAATTTATATTTTGTGATTAAAAGGTTTAATTTAGACAATTTAAATTTCAAACCCTAGATTTTAAAATGTTTAAAATACAACCCTATACTAATATAATATTACAAGATTAATATATATATATATATATATATATATATATATATATATATATATATATATAACTAAAATGCTAGTCTTACCGTTAGTAGGCCTCATTCACGAAGCCGATCTATAAGGTGGGTATAAGGTTGCGGCCTGTAAAATGGCGCTTAATGGGTGTACACTCACACCCATCGCTTGCTTGATCGGTGGAGGGTCGTTAGCCGAACGGGTAGGATAGGGCAACCTCATCCTCTCATTAAAAGTATAATAAGTAATACAAAGTAACTACACATTTTTTTTATAAAATTTCCCAATCTTAGTTACTTTAGGAAAAGTGAATTGATGCAATCCCATGAAATTACACTTTGCACCCTTGCTAAGAAGTTAGTGGAGCGTGTGTGGTTTACCGGCACACTAATTGGTTCTAAGCAAAGGTGGCAAAGGGTGATTCATTTTTTATCATAGTTCGATGGAGCGTGTGTGGTTTACCGGCACATCGAATTGGTGATTGTTACAATGAAGGCACCATGTGAATTTGCATGGTAATTCACACCCGCTTTGTGATCCTCGGTATCCCAGTCATAAACAAGAGGGGCATATCGAGATTTAAACATGCCATTGAATAGTTTCAATGAATCTCATCCGAACCTAGGAATTCTCAATACATTTAGGACTTATAGTTAGTTTTTATGGTGGAGAATTAGTGAATTGTCATTCACTTACCTTCAATTTATTTGCATGTTAGATTACGACATCCCTTTTCTAATATGTAAATGTTGTTGTTGGATCCTAGCCCTAATTTTTCTTATTGGGTGATAATTAGGGATTCATAATCTAATCTATCTTTGTCCTTTCTAATTGTAGATGTCGAACGCTAACAACGCTGCTGCTAGTTCTTTCACATTGATGAGCCTTTGCCAAAAGGTCACCTTCGATGGAATGAACTTTAGCGAATGGATAAGATACATTCGCACCATTGCTCGCTATGAGGATAAGGAGTATGTCCTCGATGAGAAGCTCGAGAAAATCAACCCTGAAATCGCTACTCCGGCTGAAATTACCGCTTTTGAAACTCATGAGCGAGATGCAACGAAGGTACATTGCATCATGATAGCCACCATGAACTCCGAATTCCAAAAGTCCTACGAGGACATGTACCCGTACGAGATGCATCAAGACTTATTGGAGAGATACCACCAAAACGCGAGACAAGAGCGTTATGAGATTTTCATTAACATGATTTCCGCTAAGATGGGTCATGGAGAGTCTTTTACCGTGCACCTGCAAAAGATGCAAAGGTATGTCGACCACCTTCGCAAGTTAAATGTTGACTTTGGGGAAGACTTGGCGATCGACATGGTGCTTCACTCTTTGCCTCCGATGTACAGTCAATTTAGGATGACCTACCACATGAACAAAGAGGAGGTCACCCTAAGCAAACTCCAAGGTCTCTTGAGGGTCGCTGAGAGCAACTTCAAAGACAAGTCTGCTGCACCAACTCCCAATCCACCCACTGCTCCTGTCTTGGCTATTGGTCAAGGAAAGGGAAAGAAGAGGAAGGCTTCGTCTAAGAACTATCACAAGGTTAAAGCCCGAGATGGTGCCTCTTCTAGTGGGACCAAAGTTGATCCCGCTAAGCCCTGCCCTAACCCTAAGGAGGCAGAGTGGCACCACTGCCACAAGATAGGACATTGGAAGAGAAGCTGCCCAGAGTACCTGCAAGCCATCGAGGAAGGAAAGATCAAGCCATCTTTCGCAGGTATATATACAATTAAGTCTAACGATTCTAATCATGCTATTTCTTGGGTTCTTGATATCGGTTGTGGTTATCACATTTGTTATAATGTGCAGGGACTAAGAAGAAGTAGGGATGTGGAGCAAGGAAGGATCAATCTAATCATGGGGAACAAAAGATCGTCGCCTGTGACCAAGATTGGAGTGTATTCTTTAGTGCTTAGGAATAATTTATGTTTAGATTTGAACAATTGTTGCTATTCGCCAGAAATGGCTAGAAACATCATTTCATTTCATGGTTTGTTTAGACAAGGTTTTAGATTTTCTATTAATAATGAGAATGGTTGTATTTTGGCTTATCTAAATGGTGTCTTTTACTTTGAAGCTATACCATGTAATGGGATTTATGAAACTGTTATGATTATTGATAACTTAGGAAATGATGTTTTGAACATAGATTCTTCCACTAGTATGGATAAAGCATCCTTGTGGCATTGTCGTCTTGGACATGTCAACAAGAAACGCATAGCCCAACTCCAAAAGGATGGTGTGTTGGAGTCATTCGACGTTAAGAAAGATGACACATGTGAGTCTTGTTTACTTGGAAAGATGACTAAGTCACCCTTCACAAGTACGTGTGAAAGGGGTGAGGGTCTATTGGACCTAATACATACCGATGTATGTGGACCGTTTAGATCAACCACGAAGGATGGGAACCGCTTCTACGTGAATTTTACCGATGATTATAGTAGATATGGGTATATCTATTTAATCAAGCAAAAGTCAGAAACCTTTGAAAAGTTCAAAGAGTTCAAGAATGAAGTGGAGAATCAATTGGGCAGGAAAATCAAGATGCTTCGATCCGATCGAGGAGGAGAGTACCTAAGTCTTGAATTCCACGATTATCTCAAGGAGTGTGGAATAGTTTCACAATTGACGCCTCCTAGGACACCGCAGTTGAATGGTGTGGTAGAAAGGCATAATCGAACCTTATTGGATATGGTTCGCTCTATGATGAGTCGTGCTTCACTATCAATCTCTTTTTGGGGGTATGCTCCTTAACCGAGTCCCTACTAAGAAGGTTGCCAAAACACCTCATGAGATGTGGACATGGAAAGCTCCCTCGTTAGCACATATCAAGGTTTGGGGTTGCGAGGCTTTCGTAAGACGAGATACTCACGACAAGCTCGAACCTCGTAGTGAGTGATGTATTTTCATCGGCTACCCGCAGAAATCCTCTGGATATCTCTTCTATAGACCGAAGGACAATGTTGTCTTCGTTGCGAGAAGAGGAGTTTTCCGAGAGCGAGAACTCATAAGCCAAGGAGATAGTGGGAGGCAAATCGAACTTGAAGAGATTCAAGAGTCAATAGATGAAGGAACCTCTACCGCTGGCACTCAACCCGAGGAGGAAACTCTGGTTGAACCGATTGACGAGTCCTTACCTCTTAGACGTTCCGATAGAGTTAGAGTTCTACCCCAGTTTTATGGTTTTCATATTACTACCGAAGGGGACACGTATATTAGTGATGGTACACTAATAAATCTTGATGAACCTAATAGCTATAAGGAAGCCATGGCAGGCTCGGAGTCTGCAAAATGGAAAGAGGCAATGGATAGCGAGATCCAATCCATGTATGATAACCAAGTTTGGAATTTGGTTGATAATGTGCCCGGATGTAAGACCGTTGGGTGCAAATGGATCTTCAAGAAGAAGACCGACGTGGATGGAAACGTACACACATATAAAGCGCGATTGGTCGCGAAGGGCTTTACTCAAACTCCCGGAGTTGACTATGATGAAACCTTCTCACCAGTTGCGAAGATAAAATCTATTAGAGTGATGCTAGCTATTGCCGCATTTCATGATTATGAGATTTGGCAAATGGATGTCAAGACCGCTTTCCTTAACGGAAAGTTGGCTGAGGATGTTTACATGGCTCAGCTAGAGGGGTTTGTGGATCCGAAGCATCCAAATAGAGTGTGTAAGCTTGAGAAGTCAATTTATCGACTTAAGCAAGCGTCTCGCAGATGGAATCTTTGCTTCGATGAGAAAGTCAAAGAGTTTGGATTTGTACGAAGCGAAGATGAATCTTGTGTATATGTCAAAGCCAGTGGGAGTATAGTAAGCTTCCTCGTTCTATATGTCGATGACATATTACTCATAGGAA
Organism: Lactuca serriola; assembly: GCF_051521515.1. NCBI lineage: Eukaryota > Viridiplantae > Streptophyta > Magnoliopsida > Asterales > Asteraceae > Lactuca > Lactuca serriola. Next base: position 148,810,877 of record NC_136411.1, on the reverse strand, counting down.
ACGACATCCCGACTCTGCAGGAGGTTAAGTCCTGGCTCGGGAAGTGCTTCGCTATGAAGGACCTCGGAGAGGCTTCTTACATTTTGGGAATAAGGATAGTAAGAGAAAGAAGTAAGAGACTAATTGGACTTAGTCAGAACACTTACTTAGAGAAGGTACTAAAACGTTTTAGTATGGAAAACTCGAAGAAGGGAGAATTACCGATACAAAGTAATGCCAAGTTGAGTAAGACTCAAAGTCCGAGTACCGAAGCTGAAATAGCAGAAATAAGCTGAGTACCATACGCTTCCACAGTTGGCTCAATCATGTACGCTATGACTTGTACTCGCCCTGATGTAGCCTTTGCTTTGAGCATGGTTAGCAGATATCAAGGGAATCCTGGCAGAGCCCATTGGATTGCGGTGAAGAATATCCTTAAGTAGCTTCGGAGGACGAAGGAATGGTTCTTAGTCCTCGGAGGGAGTGATGGCTTGAAGGTGCGAGGGTATAGTGACGCCAGTTTTCAGACCGACAGAGACAACTACCGTTCGCAGTCGGGCTGGGTCTTTACCCTGAATGGAGGAGTAGTGACATGGAAGAGTTCCAAGCAAGAAACCGTAGCTGATTCAACGTGCGAATCAGAGTACATTGCAGCGAGCGAAGCGTCGAAGGAGGCAATATGGCTGAAGAACTTCATAGGTGATCTTGGAGTTGTACCTGCCATAAAGGAGCCCATGGAGATTTTCTGTGATAATGAAGGAGCGGTTGCCTTGACCAAGGAACCGAGGGATCATGGTAGATCATGACATATCGACATAAAATATCACTTTATTAGACATCGTGTAGAAGAAGGACAACTCGTGGTGAAGAGGATATCATCGGAGGATAACCCAGCAGATCCGCTTACGAAGGGACTGAGTAGGGTTAAGCACTTGCAGCATGCTAGGAGTATTGGGCTGAAGGATGATATTAACATAGATTAGATAGTATTAGAAATGTGTAATAGATAAATGTAATTAACATTTGATGATTAAATAAAGGAGTTTTATTTATAAGTAATGTTACTATCTTATGTTAATTGTTTAACTATTGTTTCACTTTGCATGTTTTGACTTCCAGAATAATTGAGTTTATTAGGAATAATCGAATTATTCAAATTGTCCACAATCATTCATATGTTGGAAGTAGATATGAATGAAGATTGTCATGAATTGGTGTGTAGATTGTCTCAATGGTGTTAGACATAGCTAAGGGTTGTTGCAACGTTCATGAGTGCTTATGAACTGGTTTTGAGTATTGGAACAAACCCGCACTTGCTGGAATCACCTTATGGAATAAGATATAAAAGGGGTGATCGCAAGACGATAATATCATATAGTCTTAAAACCTAGATATATGGTTTGTTATTTGTTAATTGATTGTACATTGATAATGCGAAAACGCATCAGTAACTCGGTGTCATAAAACGCATTGTTGTGTATAGTTGGTTAATGAATAAGTAAATGCATATAAGTCGAAGTTTATTTGTAACTTTTATCCCAAGAGGGTAAAGCGATATCTCGGCCGCTCGATGATTTGATTTGACTTATGTGCCGGGCCCGGTCAGAACTGAATTGATGTGTTCGATTAAGTTCTATGTCAAATAAATCAGAGATCGAGAAACCTAAATGCTTGACTAACCATTCCATAGAATTGTCAGCATGATATCTAACAGAGGACTGTACGATCCCTTATCTAAAGGACATGATTGATCAGAGTTTGAAAACGTCTTTGAGAGCTACGATTGCAAATTGAATTGTACTTGTGCATATAGTTACTAGATTTATCCAAGTGGGAGACTGTTGGAATAGTGTCTAAGGCTGCAACTATATTAGGCAAGTATTTGACCCGGTTGTGCATGGTCCTTTTGGGTTACCTTCACCATAGCAACTTGATAGGATGATTTATTAAGAGAGAATAAATATTATTAATATATTATGGGAATAATATAAAGAATAATAATATTTTTATTTGATTAATATAAGTCATAAATTAATTAGTATTAATTTGGTGACTTAAAGAGATTAATTAAATAAGAGGGTATAAACTGTCAATTGTTTGATAGTTAGACTTTAGACTGTAAATCCATATTGGATAGGGGTGGACGGATTCTAGAAGCTATGGATAGCTTCAAATTGTCCAAGTCTATCTAAGGAATGGATTTGGATTGCTTTAAAAGAAGGTTATCCAATTAGGGTTTAAGCTGTAACCCTTAAGGAGTCTACAAGTATAAATAGACCCTATGGCAAAGGGAAATCGGCACTTGATCTAAAGTAGAGAACCCCTGGCCGATTTCCTGCCCTCTCCTCTCTCCCAAATCATCATCCTTGCTATTTGGTGTTTGTAAGCCATCAGAGGAGTGACAATTGTGATTCTAGAGCTCCAAGACAACAAGATCAAACAAGAGATTCAAAGGTATGATTCTAGATCTGGTTTTGTATTGTTCTTATACCTAAATAGTCATTAGGAGTCTTGGATTCAAAGCATGTTTAATTAGAAAGCCTAGATCCAAGCATTAGGGTTTTGCATGCGCACATAGGAAAGTTCTTATGGCTAAAACCCATCAAAAAGTAGTGTGTTATTGCCTTTGATCTTCTTCCAAATTGATATCTAAGTTGAAATCTCGAAAACCACAGCTTCTAATAACCCTTCTGGCCTCCAAAAATCATCCTAAACTTCCCCCATTCGTTAGGGCTCGAATGAGAAGCGTTTCTATATATATATATATATATATATATATATATATATATATATATATATATATATATATATATATATATATATATTCTGAAAACAGGGGCTACTCGGCGAGTCCATTGACCTACTCGCCGAGTCCATCACTTAAAATCCCGTGTACGACAAGGCGAAGTCAAGAATCGCGAAACTTCTGACCAACTCGTTGAGTTGATGGCCTACTCGTCGAGTACGTTTGGAATCAGCATTTTCTCAAAACACGAAAGCCGTCCGAAATTGTGTCTAGTTTTCAGAACATTTTGAATCTCGTCAATCAGAGTGACGGTTCATGAAATATGGCCAAAACAATGACAATGGGTCAAGCTGTCCAACAACATCCTTCTTTCTTCAAAATCCAAGATCCAAGCGTCCAATCGCCAATTCCGCTTCATTTTCCTTTCGAGCATGTCTTTGTTGCTGTAAATGAAATATTTAAGCTAATTAAGCACCTTTGGTTCATTAAATGAGACAAAAACAACATAAAGTATTAAGATAATGCAAATTTTATAACTAGATATGCTAATATCAAAATACCCCACACTTGACTTTTGCTTGCCCCCAAGCAAAACTGAATTTTAGTACACTAATATTACATAAGACAATCCCAATCGAATCCAGCCATGATGCCAAGACCGCAACGCATGCATTTGTGTCTAAAATTTTCCTAATAACCCCCCATACTCCAAATACTCACAATCCTCATAAACATTCGCCCACTTTTTCCGAACAATGCTCATTTTATGCATCCATCCAAATCCATCCTCAGAAAACCTCTTAACCTCAAGGTATTTTTGGTTGAGGAAACCAAGCATACATAATCTAGACAATTACATTTTATGATACCGCTATGGAGCTCTTTTGAAATTCTTCACTTCTTTGACATTTGATCTTTAATTTTTGGGTATCTTCAACCTTTTGAATTTCTTCAGAATTTTTGATCTTTGAACTTCATAATTTAACTTTGATGCTCCAAAAATTCTTTGAACTTTTTCTTGTAATTCTCTCTCTCTCTCTCTCTCTCTCTCTCTCTCTCTCTCTCTTTTAACATGTAACTCACTTTTTTCACTCAAAACCCTACATGCTTAAGCAGGGGCGCTCAACTTCAACCTTTATTGGTTAACGATAATAATTTTCCTGGATACATTTCTGGTACATGATGCTAAACATATTGCATCCTTCAAACTAAGCGAGGTCGTGTTTTTGTCCCATGATTTCACTAGAATAAGGAAGCCACAAATGCACTAGAATGTATATAGGCTCAACTAAACATTTGAGTTTTCATGCAATCATCAAATATAATACTAGCATGATCCCTAATTGCTTTACCAAAATTTTCTAAATTAGCCCTAGCAATGCAAAATTTTCAAACTTAACTAAAATTTTAACTAATTTAACCAACCCCTACCCCACACTTAATTTATGCAATGTCCCCATTGCATATTATGCATGATAAAGAACAATAAAATAAAGAGAGAATTGGAACAAACTCCCCTGTGATAGTAGTCGCGAGGTTAATCTTCTTCATGTAAAGCTCCAACTTCAGCTGACTTTGGCATGGGAACAGCGCATCCATGCCTTGGGCGTCAAATCTCGTGTGGTTGACAACTCTCAATATGTGGGAAAAAGCATCTTAGAAACGCTCGGAAAATGATCTTCAAAAATATAGACAAGGCCAGCGTCGAATGGAATCAAATCGTCAACTCAAATATAAAAAGAATGAGTAACTCGCTGAGTTTTATGTGGAGACTCGCCGAGTTGAATCGCTATACTCGCAGAAATCGTGATTTTTTGCTTGGACTCTTCGAGTTAGTATTATGCACTCGACGAGTTCTTGACTCTGATCAGGTCTTTTCTTCTTTCTGCCTCAGCTTTAATTTTGTGTTCAAGGTGAGTATCAAGGTAATACAACTCCTCATTTTCTTCAGGGACGAGACTCTTTTTAATCAAATATAAACATCGGACTCAACATATCGCTCAAAATCTTCTAATCTTCTCGTAAACGACTCGAGCCCTCACTTTAATTCCCTCACGCTTTAAGAATTTGATCTAATATGACCCTAGCTTCTAAAAAGATCAAAGACAAAACCACGTAATAAAAAGGAAAAGAAACATCAAAATAAAAATTCCTATATTATCCCTAAATACTAGAAGTTTAAAAGAAAAAGAAAAGCAAACTCTAATGACGGGTTGCCTCCCGCAAGCGCTTCTTTTTGTGTGAGTCTTGAGCTGGACTCCCAACTTAATAAACTTCCAATAAACTCAACGCCAATCCATCCGTTGCATTGAATATCTTCTTTGGACCAATTTGTACAATTTGGCTCTTTTCTTCTAAAATTGGCCAAACAAGCTTGAATACATAGAACCCAAGAATTCTGACAAGGGTTGGGACCGGTTGGATACTAATCAGAAATGGATCGCGCTTCAGAACTTTCTCCAAAGTTGGAATCGTCACCCCATGCTTCGAAACACAAACTGAAAATACAGGGGGCCATGTCGTGGTAATGGTCAAACCACAGGTTGGTTCCTGCAATTCAGCTTATTCTTGTTCTTCGTCTGACCTCTCTGTTAGCGACCTTTCCAGCTCCTCCAAATCTCTTTCTAGATTAAATTCATCATCTTGTAACTTTACCTCTTGTGACTCAGGTTGCTCTTGTTCGTTAGTCAAGAAGTTATCTAACCATCTTCCAAATTTCTTCAAATCTTCATCTGAGTCATATGCTTCATCTTCTTGCCCAATTTCCTGCGCTACTTCCTCAAGAAAAGCATCAAAAGCATCGAGATTTGGAAAATACATAATAAATAAAAATTAAACTATCAAAAAAATAATAATCAACAAATAAATTAAAAAATGATAACAATTAGCAAATAAAATTAACTATTTAGAACCGTTCCCCGACAACGGCACCAAAAACTTGATGCGTGTGAAACGAACTAGTTTTAATCCTACTAACTTAGACACACAATAAACACACGAAAGGCAGTGTACCTATCGATTAGTAATATAGTTCAAGCAAGTAGAGTATTGAACGCAGGGAAAGATAAACAATTAAAATAAAAGCTAATATTATCTAAATAAAACAAGTAATAGAAAGGGGGTTTCTCTAGTTTTGCAAGACTAGAAACTTACCAACTAATACTTAGATTACTTAACTAAAAACTAGATAAGTAAAGATTCAACTAAATTCAATAACGAAGGGAACTTCTGTTTAGTTCAACTCAATTGATCCTATGGTTGATATTATGGTAATATTGCAATGGATTAACTCTTCTATTGGCTACCGATTCAACTGATTAGATTCACGTTCACTGCACTAATCCTTAGAGAACAAACTAACTCAAATAGTGGCCAGTTGTCTAATTTAATTCAATTCACTAGGTTATTTATTCGGGTTAATTTAGTCTTGTAATGGTTAACTAATTTGGTGCTTTAGTTAACCTCTTATTGATGGTCATCACACAAGCTCACACATGAATTTACCTATTTTTCTTATTAAATCTAGTTTCACATTCGCTAATCCTAGTCATATAATAAAGTGTTCACATAAATCATATGAGGTAAACAATTAAGAGATGTTCATGCAGCTTAATTATCTTCCTATTAACAGAAAAATAGTTATCATTCACACATAATGTTCTTTAACAAGCTAAAATCAACAAAATCACCAATATTAAATCAATCCTACCATAAAATCAAACCATAATCACAAAATCATCTATCCTAAACAGAAGTTATGAGTTTTTAGCTCATATCTACAACAAATAACAAACTAAAAACATAATCTAATGATTGAAACATGGTTTATGCAAAAGATTAAGATAAAAGTAGTGTGTTATTGCCTTTGATCTTCTTCCAAATTGATATCTAAGTTGAAATCTCTAAAATCACAGCTTCTAAGAACCCTTCTGGCCTCCAAAAATCGTCCTAAACTTCCCCCATTCGTTAGAGTTTGAATGAGAAGCGTTTATATATATATATATATATATATATATATATATATATATATATATATATTTATATATTTATATATATATATATATATATATATATATATATATATATATATATATATTTTGAAAACAGGGGCTACTCGGCGAGTCCATTGACCTACTCGCCGAGTCCATCACTTAAAATCCCGTGTACGACAAAGCAAAGTCAAGAATCGCGAAACTTCTGACCAACTCGTCGAGTTGATGGCCTACTCGCCGAGTCCGTTTGGAATCAACATTTTCTCAAAACACGAAAGTCGTCCGAAATTGTGTCTAGTTTCAGAACATTTTGAATCTCGTCAATCGGAGTTACGGTTCATGAGATATGGCCAAAACACCGAAGATGGGTCAAGCTGTCCAGCAACATCCTTCTTTCTTCAAAATCCAAGATCCAAGCGTCCAATCGCCAATTCCGCTTCATTTTCCTTTCGAGCATGTCTTTGTTGCTGAAAATGCAATATTTAAGCTAATTAAGCACATTCAGTTCATTAAATGAGACAAAAACAACATAAAGTATTAAGATAATGCATGAATTTTATAACTAGATATGCTCATATCACCCATACACACAATGAGTTACCACAATGCATAATCCTTAAGTAACCCATAACCTCATCCAAAAAGGGTTGAAATACCAAAGTTCTATTAAACAAAAAACGTCAATCTGAACAGAAGACATCCTCATGATCGATCAAAACAAGATTCCATACTTGATTGAGACTGATCAGGTCTCACTAACATGCAACCGACTTGAGAAGGCTTCTGAAACGACTCTGGTTGCCACCCAACCCAAGACTGCCATGAACCCAAATTCCTCACCACCAGAGAGGGTAAGCATACCCAGAGACCAAAGGAACCTAAAACATACTAAATTTGATGATAAGATGACGCATCCAGAGAACTTCAACTTCCACACTCAAGACCTTCAAAGACCCTTTGCTGAATGACAAACGATGTGGCCAATAATTGCGAACACATGAAATTAAATAGAATGAACCAAAACCATTGCGGGGCCGAATGCACCAAATTCTGAAACTAATTCCTTGATCGATCCCTGCCCCAAACTAAACTATAATTAGAAATCCTTACATCCAACTCACAATTCTCCCTCCGCCACTGATACTCGACCTGAGTAATCCCAACAGTTCTTATCTATTCATTGGCACCCCCAATAGGAATCAATATCTGCAACGAGCTCCTTGATCACTCCCTAAACCGAGATTCCACATACTCGCACCGCGGATCCTTACAAACCATTCCTCAATACCACGAAACCGAACACATCGGAGATCCTCCAAGCAGAATACCCATTTCTCCCCCATTTAGGGTTTGAACTACCACCTACTGGTGGTGAAACCAACCAATAACTCACCCGGCTCAATCGGGTACAATCATCCCCAAACCCTGAGAATGAATAATACACACAGGATGATCTTCCAGATAAGGATCACACAAATCCAAAGAGAATCCTGAATTTCAGATGAAGATCTCCAAAATTTCCCAACCATGACCATTTATCACTAAGGATCCCTTACAAGAGCATAAACCAATACCAAATTATGATCCCAAAACATACACTCCTTGCATGCAATTCCAACCGCCATATTGGTACCCCTCCTGTTATAACCCAAGAACACGGTCCCTTAATCACATCACAAGCATCCATAATACATCAACCCATCTACACACTACCTCCCCAACATCCTATCTCTAAACACTGCGACCAGCAGACCCCAAGCTGGGCTTACATCCCAACCTTGAAGGTTACACGCCTACTCACTCCTTCCATGAACTCGGAAACTGAAAGGGAAAAATCCCCACCAATGATAGTGACATACCACCCATCAATCAACCACTCGACTTCCAGCTGCAATCCCTAAACCGATCATAACAGTCGATCCATCCTTGAGTCCCGCGAATCAAATGCATGGTCTTGAGTAGAACCCTCGAGACCTCAAAACCAACAAGCTCATCTATGGCTGCACCAATCAATCCAAACCAAGATTCTGGGGCCGAACCATTACTAGACCCAACCTCATGCCCGAGCAACCACGATCAAGATCGACAAATAGAGAGCTGCTGTCACGGATCATGGTATCCAACAATGCTATCTTTTCCCGACCAGTCCTTAGAATCCCCGAAACTTTCCTCGATTCAAGTATGGATCCTATGCTTTCAATAGTACGGGCCCAATACTACCTTCCACATATATCAATACTTTCCTCAAGGATCACCTCGGGTCCTCTAAGACCTACTCATAATAATACTCCCAATACTCGCTCAATAGCGAAACAATCGCACAAAAATACTTCCTAGTCTCTCCTATGATTTCCCCGCCCCCTGCCATCAACTGCTGAAGAAATCCAATCAATGTCAGCCAACCACTTCATGAATAATATTATATGCAATAAAAATTAAATAATCTTTCGACTAAAGGACCCAACCCTACAACGGTTAGACTCAAACGAGAGCTACGCAATAGGGCTGAATCCTTCACTCTAAGGTTATTTAACCTTCATAGTATGTAACTTAGTGTATTCATTTGATTGTCAACCCACATCAATGTGAGTCCCATAAAGAACAAAGCAAGCAACATTTGAGCAGTGGAGTTAACCGGAACTAAGACACAATAAAATCAAACGGATCCTCATTCGAAATTCCTGATCTCCAAAACCCAGCACCTCGGGTAGACCTTTGACCTGCCCTCACTCTCTCAAGAGTGGATAATCATTCATCGCGCTGATCCAATGCACACTGCACCCACTCATGAAACTTCCACCAACCCTGCAGCCACTCGTGTATGCTAATCATACATAACGATGGATCCTATAGACAGTCGAATATCTGATTCTACCTTAAGCCTTTCATCAAACAAGAACATGAAATTAGGCCAAACCAAACATTCTCAGGCTATAGAATCTTAATTATGTATAACTATGATATACACACTAAGCAACTGCAGTAATGATGTCAATTTCATATAAGGAAGAATCCTAAGCTATCAGTCATCATATAATCAGGCAATTCTATTATGCAATTCCTGAAGATCCCTAGCCAATCACTAGTATGTTATTCTAACATATCACAATATTAAATAATAGTATGGTAATTTGGGGTCTACTTACCGGCTCTGGCTGATTGTACACATCGTATCCTCCTTGTTAATTTTGAAAACCATTTGAAATCATTTTAAAAATCCTTTTTCCTTAGTTTGAGACTGGATTCACACGGGTGTTCCTCCAATTCACTCAAACCAAGGCTTTGATACCAACTTGTAACATCCCAAAATTTCAACAAATTTAAACCTTTAAAAAATAACCCATTTATTAATAAGTGTTTATAAACTATTATTTCCAAATCATTAATTAAAATTAGAGTCTTCCGGGATCCAGTCAGTTGTAAACCATGGATGTGTACGGTAAAGCTTTCGCCTTACCACGCTCCATTGAAGTACCTAAAACCATAAACCAAAACTGTAAGCACGGCGCTTAGTGAGTTCCCCCAAAATACCACCACACGAACAAAGAACATATACCGACAAATAACAGCATACAATGTGTCCAATCAACCATCATGTTGGAATACCCCAGGCCCCTCAACCATCAGGTTTGAATGTGAACATACTATGGGTCCAATCAACCTTTGGGTTGGAATACCCCTGGCCCTCAACAATCGGGTTGGAATGCCATTACACTATGGGTTAATCATCCTCGGGATGGAATACCCACGATCCTCAACCATCGAGTTAGAATGCCAACATACTATGGTTCAATCATCCTCGAGATGGAATACCCTCGGCCCTCAACCATCAGGTTGGAATGCCAACATACTATGGGTCAAATCATTCTTAGGATGGAATACCCTTGGCCCTCAACCGTTGGGTTGGAATGCCCCGACCTGTTGGCTTACGCACAAAGAAGTGAAGCATCAACCACCAACCAAACATGCACACATATAACAAATAATCATATTGCAGTCTACAACCAGTCAAACAGATCTACAGATCACTAAGCATAACATCATCCTATATACTAGGATACCGATCTAACAGATCACTACATCACACCATCATACGATAAACCAGGATAATAATCCAAAGGGTCGGCCTTGGTGCCTTTGACTCGTAAGTACAGTGAGGAAGAATCACCTCGTGCTATCAACCGAATCTCACGAAAAGAATCACTGGCTGCTGGCTCGCAAGAATCCCCGTGCTATCAATCACAAGATAAACATCCATCAATAATCGGATCCGACCCATACTAAGGGTCCAAACTAGGGTAAAAGACCTTTTTACCCTCTTCATAAATTGGCCTGAAAGCCAAGGTGTAACGACCCAAAAATCCGTACCAAAATTTTTTCTTTAAATCATTACCAAAGCCATATTCATAAAAACATATCATAAGTCATAACATAAATTCAGAGTATCGTTTCCAAAACATATTTTCATTATCAGAGTAAAACATCTCAGGCTGACTAATCAATGGTGTGTGCCATGCGATCACCCCGAGCTCTTCCCTCCGCTACCGGAAGTACCTGAAACCAAAACTGAAAATCGTAAGCACGAAGCTTAGTGAGTTCCCCCAACCTACCACATACCCTGCATAAACATATACTGCACATACTGGGCCATGCCCGCTATTCCGGGCCTTGCCCGCTACAACGGCCCCGCCGCTCCAGGCCTCGCCTGGCTTTGAGCCCCGCTCGGATACAAATCTGTTTCTTTTAGGCCCTGCTTGTCTCTGGGCCCCGCCCGCTAACCACATAATACAAAATAGCATATAACACATAAATGAACATACCCTACTGTATTCCTGTCCTAAGGCCTCGCCTCCTGTTACTAGCGAGTCATGGAACCCCGTCCAAGCTCCTACTGTAAGTGAGATACGGGCCCCCGCCCACACTCACTCCATACCTATCTCGGGCCTTACCCCTGCTCTGATACTAATGAGATATAGAACACCGTCCATACTCTGCTATTGGTGAGATACAAGACCTCGCCCACACTCACCTCCTTACCAGACACATACATGCATCACATAGACAACAAGTATACTCTATCATGCAAACTATTCGTTGGGCACCCGCCCGACATTGGACCTTGATCCTGAATATCATACAAGCAAACAGTGCCTAGGGCTAACCCCCGGGTCTTCCTACTCATAACTACATGGGACGACATTGTGGCCGTAGACCCATTTACACAAAGGGAAACTCACCTGCACTGCTGAACTTTTGCTGATAACCCTCTGGCTGCTGACCGACAATTCTATGAACCGCTGCTCCACTAGCTCCTCGAGCTACTAATATCCATATACATATTACTTAGATCCAAACAGAACTTTAGAAGCCAACTAAGTCCACTCTTGTCAAAGTCAAAGTCCTGGTCAAAGTCAACCTTCCTGACTGACTCTACTCGCTGAGTGAACCCATTGACTCGTCGAGTCCTTATACTCTGGATCTCTCACAATACACCACAACTCGCCGAGTCACCCCGCCGACTCATCAAGTTCAACGATCTCTGAGTCCCATCATGCCCAACTCACTAAGTCACTACTCAACTCACCGATCTAAGTCTTAACCAGAAAAGGTTGAGGTTCTGCGATCCAACTTGTCGAGTCCAAGAACAGACTCGCCGAGTCCACAGCAATCTTCAACAGACTCACCGAGTTGTTCTTCCAACTCGTCAAGTTCCTGCCTATCTTCATCCAACTCGCCGAGTCCACCCATGTGACTCGTCGAGTAGCTTCAGTTCTTAATCCATACAGTGGCTTTTCTAGCCATGCAGGGGCTCCAACTCATAGATCCACTCTTCCAAAGTCTATTCCTCACGTAAAGTTGAAACTTTACATGAAACCAAGGAGCTATAGGCTTAAAACACTCTAGGGCTAGGGTTTAGGGCAAACATGCTTTACCAACACACCAAAAACTGATACTTTATGGGTCTCTGGGCCAAGACACACCTAGATCTGAAGTAGCAACCTCAGATCTGGACTTCTAACTCGAAAAGGCTCCTTATCATACCAAAATGCCCCAAAAACATCATCCATGAGAAGATCTAGAAGCAACAAAGGCAAGGTGACAGATTGCTACCTTCAAACTGATGCTCACAACAAAAGGGTTGGATCCTCCAGCTCCTTAGTGGTGAAATCCTCCAAATCTTCCTCTTGAAAAAGCCCCAAACTCACTTTCTTCCTTCTTTCACTCTACTTAGGGTTTGGAATCGTGTATAGCAGCTTCTGGCCGACAAGGGGGACTAAGGAGAGGACATAAGGTCCTTTAAATAGGGTGCAAACCCTCAGATAACGGCTTTCCTTGATCAGACCAGACTCGCCGAGTCCACTTGCCGACTCGTCGAGTCGGTCAGTTATTCCATAACTCGGATCCCGCTCCGACTCGTCGAGTTCACCTATGGACTCGAGGACTTGACCCCTTGACTTAGGGTTTTTCCTTTCTTTTCTTGGTCTTTCTGATTCTGGGTGTTACAACTCTCTCCCACTTAAACTAAACTTCGTCCTCGAAGTTTATCTATGGGCCTTCGCCCTGCAATCTTCTTTCAACACCGTGCTTAAAATCTAATACCAGCTGCCTACCTCCGCTGGCCTTCCGCCCGGTCATTCTGACAACCATTGATCCTTGCGGATAGTATTCTCCGGTTCACCCTAACCCTGTCCATCCTGGGAACACAACTTACTCAACTGACAATCCTTCCGGTACTCCCCGAGTACTTATGCTGGACATCCTAAGGGTTCACCCCCGCTTTTTCCTTGTGCGTTTTATGGCCTTCCCAAGGCAACGTTCCATAACCAACTACCTCCCCTATCACTGTGATGGACTTATCCTTCACTGAATCCATTACTCCCGCTACTTCCAGTGTGGGCATTACTGCCAGTACTCACTGGATACTTCTTACTACTATAACTTAGTGCTGAGCACCCATCACAGCGAATGGTTCAGATAATCCTTCGAGTAAAAGATTCATGCCTGCAACGGTTAGACTCAGACAAGAGCTACGAAACAGGGTCAATCCCTTTCCTCTGATTATCCATCCCTACTGTGAGATGCATAACACTCCCCGGTCAACTAGCTGTTTTATACCATAATCTTTACCATTACTGCCACTGATAGAAAATTCTGCTGTCCCTTATCCGCCTTCCGGATGAACCGAGACCACCTTGGTCTCTACTAATCTATCAACATCTGGATTACCGGGCTCCCACCGGTCGCTAGTCCCATCACAATCTCTTAGTCGCTCCCAGCGACTTCCGAAGAAACTTCAGCTACCTTATACTGCTCCATCTACTCTTCCAGTCTGGCGTTACAAGTCCTGGGATCCTCGATCCCCTAACTTGACCCTAAGGTCCTTACCAGGTCCCACCTATGCTACTATAAACTCATGGGCCTCACCCACGGGTCTCACCCGAACCATACTACCGAGCAACCCTGCTCTCAGATCTCACCTATACTGCTACTCACATACGGGCCTCGCCCACGGGTCTCACCCAACTACATCCTGGAGCGGCCTCTCCCAAGGTCTCACCTCTCTAGGGCTATGCAAGTAGGCTCCATACTATTCTCATCCATTACCCATTTTTGATCCCTACCTTGATCACTAGGAGGTAAGGGCCTCGCCCAAACTCCGCTAACTAGGAGATACGGGCCCCCTGCCCACTCTCCGCTAACTAAGCTGCTAGGGAATGCTACGGCTTACCCGTAGTCTTACAACACCTTCCATGCTAACTGACCAATGGTGAATGCTACGACTACCCCGTAGTCTTACAACACCTTGCAGCACTGGCTCGCTGACGGAAAAATGTTGCGGCTCTCCCGCCACTCTACCATGCTCTACATGCTGTCTCTGCCACTGACTATTAACACGTAAGCATCCCATGCTAAACATTCTCAAAATCTTCATTTCGAATCACTCGAGTCCTATAGGTGATCCTCCAACCCGAATTCCAAACCAGATACTAACCATCTTGATTGCATGAACTAACTGTTGGGAAGTTTCTCAAACTCCCAACGCTGAACTCCTCAATCCATCAATCACTGTGCTACTTCCTTTCCTTCTCAAAGGTCGTGTACTCATTCTGGATCTACGTGCTCTTACTCTTGTACACTCGGAGGGTTCTCCCCTACTTTGATCCTGCTTACCTCACTGCTCAATGCTTGAGAAGAATCCCCAATCTTCTCTGCTATACCGTAATCACTCTGCTGAAGAACCGAGCTTGCCATAGGTAGGGATCTAACCGATCCATCACTCAATAACACCTTTCTGAATCCAGCTCACTACTGAGTTCCACACAAGCATGCTATAGTTACTGCATCCTAAGTAACCTGCTTCCATAGGGCACAACCCCTAACTACCATTTTAATATCCAAGGTATGCAGATGGCATATAACTAAATCGCGAGCAAGCCGCACAATTCTAAAATACTTATACCAATAACGATGTAGAACCATAACAATATAATCATGAATGAAGGAAACAGAAAACCAAAGTCGCATACCTGCGACGTCCGGCGTTGCTCGAGTCATCTGAAAAGCCCTGCCTGGCCGTCTGTGATCCTCAGAGTTGCAGGGGAAGGTGCTATCACCCGTCCTGCCGAAAGCAAACTAGGGCACTGGGCCTTTTAGTGGCCCTGCTGACTGCAGTGAAAACATATCAGGTCTGATCCCTGTGTGGTGGTAGCAGTACAATCCCTGCTGAGATGACCAGTCCGGCCGCACTTGAAGCTACCCGAATCTCCACTACTACCACTCCTACACGCACCCTCATGCGTCCTACCATACCTCCCGCATCGGCCGCGACTCTGGTAATCCCTCGATCTCGAATCTGACCCCTTGGGCCTTTTGCCCGAACCTGTGGCTACCTGAACCTCATCCGACTTCCTCTTCCGGATATGCTCCAAATCAATCTCCCTCTCTCTAGCTCGTGCGATCATATCCTCCAACGTTTTGCAGCTGGACCTGCTCACAAACTGCCTGATGTCATCCCTCAACATCTCGTGGTATCGGGCCTTCTTCATATCCTCATCCGTGAACTACTACGGAACAAGAAGGGCCCTCTCCCTGAACTTGGCTGTGATCTCCTCCACAGTCTCAGTAGTCCGTGTCAAATCCTGAAACACTCGTGCCAACTGCTGCACCTCAATAATCGGTGAAAACTCGGCCCTGAACATGGACGAGAAATCGCTCCTTGTCATCGCATCCAAAGCGGTATCATCACCAATAGCATGACCAATCTCCTCCCACCAATCTCTCGCTCTGTCCTTCAGAAGGCAGGAGGCGAGTCTGACCTTGTCCCCCTCGGGACACCGGCTCGTACGGAATGCGTTGGCGACATCGGCCAACCACCTGTTGCTAGCGATGGGGTCCCTAGCCCCATGATAATCTGGTGCCTCGCAAGCTCTAAACTCTCGGAATGTCAAAGTACGCGCTCGCATCAAAGCCATCATCTCGGTACGGAAGGCTCCCATCCTCTCATCCAAGATCTCCACTATATCCTCCTTAACCGTGCCAAAGATCACAGGAGTCTGATCTAGGATACTGCGCGTAACCTCAACTGATATCAACTCCCTCATCCGCTCGGCTCCTGAACCCGGGCCTGATCCCTCCACTGGTCTCTCACGCAATGTCACCATGCTGAAAACATATAATCATAAATATCAGGATACTCATCACCGCTGAGGGATCATATGCACACACTACAAGTTTCCCGGTCTCGTCTCGGCCTTTCCTGAATCGAGTACGGATCCTTTGCTTTCAGTAGTACGGTCCCATACTACCTTCCACATCTATCCGTACTTTCCTCAAGAACTGCTTCGACTCCACCAGGTCCCTTTTTCTACTACTACCGCTCCCAACACCATCTCATCCTAGGCTTACCCTAGGGAACCTCTGACTCCTCCCAAACCAGTCCTCATCTGCTGAAGGCCTCTTTGCGATGCCAATTATCCATCACCTGAATACCATCACATGTGATGAGGCGCAGATAATCCTTCGAGTAAAAGACTCGTCCCTACAACGGTTAGACTCAGACAAGAGCTGCACAATAGGGCCAAATCCAGCACTTTGAGATTATTCAACCCTGATCACATGTGACGTGACGTATTCACCTAATGGCTAACTCCCATCACTCAGAATCCCACAATGCACAAAGCAAGCAACATTCAGACAAGGGAATATCTAACCATAACATACTCAAGCATTCATAATCTCATATCAAGAATCTGTACTAGCATGCAACATCATCTCATATACTCAGGCATAACCTAAACAGGCTACCCTACTACTGTCTAGCCAGTATTATCATGCAGCTCAAAAGCACATATAACAGGCACATAAGGCATCCTCCCTAGATCCTTAGTCCTAATCTATCATGTTGTTCTACTAACTGATAGTCATAACATAAACTTGTATGGGTATTTTGGGGTACTTACTTGAGCTCGGCTGATTGCATGCACCACACACTTTTCTCTTATCGAAGTTCTTTTCTTTTTGAATTCTTTTCGCTTTTCTAAAACTGTTTCATTTCTCAAAACTCTTTTTACAAAACTGACTTTTCATTTTGAAAACTTTTATACCAATCCCTTAGTTTGAGTTTAGACACACCCGAAAGTATATCCGAATCCCTGAAACCAAGGCTCTGATACCAAGTTGTAACGACCCAAAAATCCGTACCAAAATTTTTTCTTTAAATCATTACCAAAGCCATATTCATAAAAACATATCATAAGTCATAACATAAATTCAGAGTATTGTTTCCAAAACATATTTTCATTATCAGAGTAAAACATCCCAAGCTGAATAATAAATGGTGTGTGCCATGCGATCACCCCGAGCTCTTCCCTCCGCTACCGGAAGTACTTGAAACCAAAACTGAAAACCGTAAGCACGAAGCTTAGTGAGTTCCCCCAACCTACCACACACCCTGCATAAACACATACTGCACATACTGGGCCTCGCCCGCTACAACGTCCCCGCTGCTCCAGGCCCCACCTGGCTTCGAGCCCCGCTCGGATACAAATATGTTTCTTTTAGGCCCCGCTTGTCTCTAGGCCCCGCCCGCTAACCACATAATACAAAATAGCATATAACACATAAATGAACATACCCTACTGTATTCCTGTCCTAAGGCCTCGCCTGTCTTAGGCCTCACCCCTATCCTGTTACTAGCGAGTCATGGAACCCCGTCCAAGATCCTACTGTAAGTGAGATACGGGCCCCCGCCCACACTCACTCCATACCTATCTCGGGCCTTTCCCCTACTCTACTACTAATGAGATAGGGAACACCGTCCATACTCTGCTATTGGTGAGATACAGGACCTCGCCCACATTCACCTCCCTACCAGGCACATACATGCATCATACAGACAACAAGTATACTCTATCATGCAAACCATTCGTTGGGCACCCGCCCGACATTGGACCTTAGTCCTGAATATCATACAAGAAAACAGTTCCTAGGGCTAACCCCCAGGTCTTTCTACTCATAACTACATGGGCCGACATTGTGGCCGTAGACCTATTCACACAAAGGGAAACTCACCTGCACTGCTGAACTTTTGCTGATAACCCTCTAGCTGCTGACCGACAATTCTATGAACCGCTGCTCCACTAGCTCCTCGAGCTACCAATATCAATATACATATTACTTAGATCCAAACAGGACTTTAGAAGCCAACTAAGTCCGCTCTTGTCAAAGTCAAAGTCTTGGTCAAAGTTAACCTTCCCGACTGACTCTACTTTCCGAGTCAACCCGTTGACTTGTCGAGTCCTTATACTCTGAAACCCTCACAATACACCTCAACTCGCCGAGTCACCTCGCTGAATCGTCGAGTTCAACGATCTCTGAGTCCCATCCTGCCCAACTCACTAAGTCACTACTCAACTCACCGATCTAAGTCTTAACTAGAAAAGGTTGAGGTTTTGTGATCCAACTCGTTGAGTCCAAGAACAGACTCGCCGAGTCCACAACAATATTCAACAGACTTGCCGAGTTGTTCTTCCAACTCGTCGAGTTCCTGCCTATCTTCATCCAACTCGCCGAGTAGCTTTAGTTCTTAGTCCATACATTGGCTTTTTGAGCCATGCAGAGGCTCCAACTCATAGATCCACTCTTCCAAAGTCTATTCCTCACGCAAAGTTGCAAACTTTACGTGAAACCAAGGAGCTATAGGCTTAAAACACTCTAGGGCTAGGGTTTAGGGCAAACATGCTTTACCAACACACCAAAAACTGATACTTTATGGGTCTTTGGGCCAAGACACACCTAGATCTGAAGTAGCAACCTCAGATCTGGACTTCTAACTCGAAAAGGCTCCTTATCATACCAAAATGCCCCAAAAACATCATCCATGAGAAGATCTAGAAGCAAAAAAGGCAAGGTGACAGATTGCTACCTTCAAACTGATGCTCACAACAAAGGGGTTGGATCCTCCATCTCCTTAGTGGTGAAATCCTCCAAATATTCCTCTTGCAAAAGCCCCAAACTCACTTTGTTCATTCTCTCACTCAACTTAGGGTTTGGAATCGTGTATAGCAGCTTTTGGCCGAAAAGGGGGACTAAGGAGAGGACATAAGGTCCTTTAAATAGGGTGCAAACCCTCAGATTAGGGCTTTCCTTGATCAGACGAGACTCGCCGAGTCCACTTGCCGACTCGTCGAGTCGGTCACTTATTCCATAACCTGGATCCCGCTCCGACTCGTCGAGTTCACCTATGGACTCGACGAGTTGACCCCTTGACTTAGGGGTTTTCCTTTCTTTTCTTTGTCTTTCTGATTCTGGGTGTTACACAAGGCCCCAAACAACAATCCAAAAGGCCCAACCATGGCCCAAAACATCCCAAGGTCAACCCTGATCAAACTTCTGGTCAAAGTCTAAGTCAACACCCCATGCTGACCAAACACGCCGTGTTCTTTAATCATCCAGATAATTGGGAAAACCCCAATCAACACACCGTATTGGCTTGCCAACACGCCGTGTTTTCCCGAGATTTAACAACTTAATACAATAACATGTTTTGTCCGATACCAACAGCTCCAAAGCTCAGATCTAGCTTCTCATGTAGTCCAGAAGGATAAAGTTTCCAACATTATCCATTAGGACTACCCAAAAAGGTTCAAGACTCAATCTATAAGCTTAATAGTGCAAGGGATTGACCGATAAGCACTTAATCCATAAAGACATAACCCCGAAACGTTGATCTGACTTCCTTGAGCTGGAAAACCACGTAAAGTTGCCAAATTTACGTTCATGCATGTCTAAATGAAGCTCTTAAGCTTAAAAGTACTTAATAATTGACTTAATGCATGCATAACACCAAAACTCTCATAAATCTTGCACCTTTATGCTCAAGGATACCAAAACAAACTCAGATCTGAAAGAACAAACCCTTAAATGACCTAACTCATCCATTAACCCAAAAAGGGACCAAAAGCACAACAAACTAACTATGAAGAGATCTAAACATTTACAAGACAAGATGCAAGCTTGATGCCTTAGAAAGCTTCCCTACTTGATGATGATTCTGTATCCAAACGTTTTTCCCAAGCAAAGCAACTTCAAGATCTCCTCTTCCTTCACAAATACCAAAAATGAGCTCCAAGAACTTCTTACTAGCTCAAGAACACCACCAAGAGACTTAAAGATGGATTTTAGGGTTTTAGTGACAATGGAGGCTGGTAAAGAGGCCAACCATAAGGAATTAAGGCCTTTATATAGGGTACAACACCCTAAAATTAGCGTTTTTTCCGCCAGCCACCAACACACCGTGTTGCATTATAAACATGCCATGTTGACCTTAAAGAAAGTCGCGTTTCTTCAATCTAGACACACCATTTTGGTTCCTCCAACACGTCGTGTCTAACCCTAGAAAGGGGATTTATTTCCACAATTGTTCCTCAAGATTTCAGGTGTTACATTTCAGACATTTGAACGCTCGTTCTGCTGTAGTGTTAAGTCTACCCTTCTTGATAGACCTAACGGTAAACTACTTAGCTGCTTCTGAGCGTTTTTTTTTTGGAGCACTATAAGTGTCGCACAATTTTTCCTTCTTGTTTGTTTAGGTTATTTCTTGGGCTTATTCTGTTATCTTGTTTTTTTGTTTCGTGATTTCTACAACTTATTGATAATAGAAGGCTGGTTGGTCGTATCTTTGTATTAGCATGTCTTCCCCTTGAAATATGGGAGAATCTGGTCTGGTACAGACACCGGTATAGCCAAGGGAACTCAGCTTGGTTGTCACATAGGTTGTTCAAATCATGGTTGGTGAAACTCCATCTCCTAGTTCTATTTCTGGAACAAAGAGTCTGGATCATTATGATTTTGATGATCCATTGTTTCTTCATCCATCTGATAACGGTGTTGTTTCTATAATTTCTTTTAAACTGGCCCGCACTGAAAATTTTAGAATATGGAAGACTTGTATGACTAGAACTTTGAAAGGTAGGAATAAGTTACAGTTTGTTGATAAATCTTTTCCTAAACAAAATTTTGATGAAACCAAAATTCTCAAATGGGATCGTGTAAATGTTGTTGTCTGTTCTTGGATCTTAGGGTCTATTTCTGAATCTTTATATGCTAATCATGCTTGTTGCAACACCTACATTTCTCTCTAGGCTATAATTAGTTGATGTAATAGTTAGACCAACAATTGTAACATATTTGAAGTAACACTCGGGTCAAGTGCCTATTATTATTATTATTATTATTATTATTATTATTATTATTATTATTATTATTATTATTATTATTATTATTATTATTATTATTATAAGTTTTCAATTTTGGCCTTTCTCACGATGTGAAGAATGCTTGTCACGCCGTGAGGAGTAATTTGGACTCGCACATCATTTTGAGGCTCACAACGTGAGCAATCCAATGCTCATGACGTGAGAGCAATCTGAGGACCAAAAGCCCTAATATTTGGTATTTAAAGAAAAGTGGGGGCTAGGGTTATTCAACCTCCACCTCCCTCACACTCTAAGCCCCTGAGAACCCTGGGACTTATCATCCTTGATGTTCTTAGAGATTTTAGTGTCATTTGTAGACTGAAGAAGGAGCGAAGAAAAGGAAAGGAGTAATATATTAGTGGATTAAACAAAGTAGCAACATTATCATCTTCTTTTCTTGCTGTTGGACCTTTGTAAGTATCAAAGATCCAAACTTTATTGCATATCATGGGTAGATCTAGGATTTTGTCCACTTTCCTTCATGTTTAGCATGATTGAGTAAAGTAAATCCATAAATTTAGCAACTGTATGGATTGCAAGAGTTCCTTAATCATCATATTGTTCATATCTGAAAGTTGGTGAGGTTTAAGAGGCATGCATGAGAGTTAAAAGCATATTTCTTCACTTTTGACTTAGAATGGGTTGGATCATTCATATTGCAAGCATGGCCATAAAGGAGGCATTTTTATGGACTTTAGGAGTCCCCCTTAACTTCTGGATGAGATGGATTCAAGGAATGAATCGAATAAGGACTTAACGTGGTGACTTTTAGTTTCAGACGATGCTCACGACGTGAGACATAAGATCTCATGATGTGAGATTTGAATAACCCTCGTTTTCTGTTAAGATCCTTGGAGCTCACAACATGAGAATGAGTGCTCACGTCTGAAGGGTTTTAGTATACTACAACATCCTATGGTGCACATAAACCCTTAAATGCTTTGGATCTATGTTTTCTCTAATTATACATGCAATATTGTTACCAAAACATTAAGCCTACAACTAGCATGCAAACAACATAATCAACATAAAAGAGAGTTATAGAATTAGCTCTTTGTTGTAGCTTGTAGAGCTTCTTGTGTTTGGCCTTTAATAACTTAGTGCCCCTAGTGTTGCACCTCAAATGGAATCACAATACACCTTTGGACAATGGATTACTTTTGAGAGAGAATATCTTGTGCTCAAAATCGGCTCATGCAACTCCAAGAATCACTAGTGTGCCATTTTGGATGCTAAGGGGCTTCTTATATAGTTTGGCAAGATTAGAGTTACATCCATGTAAACCCTAATGCCCATGACCTTTCATATTAGCTAGAATCCATGGGTTAAACCTCCATGGACTATCCATGGACTACCATATTGGTTTAGCCCATCCTAAATAACAATTGGCTCCAAAACCACCTTTGTCATTTTCAGACTCATCCATTGTTTTTGGTGGATCGTTGGATTGTGATGAAAAAATTGATGTGAAGGGTTGATTGATTATGTTTTTAAAAGTAGGTGACTCAGTAGTGGAAGTAGTAGGGATGATATATGGAGGTAAAGAAACAAAAGTACTGGAAATAGGTTCGATAGAAATAGCAATTGGAGTACCTTGTTGAGCTTGTGTAGTTTCTTTAGAGAGATCTACTTCACCCATGGTGACATTTACATTCGTACCAGATACGTTTGTAGGGATATCTGATGTTCGTACCTCCTCATGTAATGATTTGGCAGACGAAACATCGGGTGGTATGACAACAGTCTTCTCAGGAGATAATAGGAATATGTTCCGGTGATTCAGGCACAACTTCTTCTTCGGAAGATTGCGTTGGAATAACAAGCTGCATCTTCTTTGTTTTCTTTTTCTTCTTCGAAATCCGCTTTTCCATGTCTTCATCTCTTCGTTTCTTTGATACAGGAGAAACTAGAGCTGGTACTTCGCGGATAAGAACTCTCTGATGTGAAAGCTAAGGCTTTCGAACTACACTTGAAGTTGGAGAACCGCCATACTTCAGCTTCAGTCTTCGAAAAACTCCAGTCTTTGAAGGAATTCTAACTGAAATTGGTTCTGAAACAACATGTTCAATGGGTGCAACTGGCTTTATCACAACTTTTGAAACTTGCTCATCTTGCTTCGTTAGGAGACTTCGATTTCTTCGTTTCTTGACCAGTTGGCTCAGGTGTTATGATTACAGTCTTCTTTAATGTCCTGGACTTCTTCGAAGGACCTGCATCTTCTTTAGTTAATAACTTCCCGGTTTCAATTTTAGGATCAATAGTTGTCATATATTCGATAAGCACAACATTTTTCGGATCAACTCTTTTCAACATGGCATCAGGAATTCGTGCAACATGTGTAAAGATTGCAGCATCATCTGAAACCTCCTTGGAAAATGATATTTCATAAACTCAGCAGTTTCCTCTTCATCAGACACTTGAATCCCTTCTTTATCATAGAAATACCTCAGAATAAGACTCCAATATCGTGCACATGCAATACCTTGCGCTACATTAGTGTTTTCGACACTCTTCTGAAACTCCTTCTATAACTGCGTTGAGTAGTTGAATGGAATATCATAATAAATTCCTGCAACCATGGCATAAACTTTCATTCTTCCTTTGTCAAGACCCACACTGCGACCAATCAAGCAGCGTAAAAATATTCCAAACAAAAAGTTCCAGACAGTTGGAAGACCAGATTTCTTAAAGTCGCTTATCTTGGTGAGTGGGGGTTGATGGCCCATCTCATTGAACATATGATTTACTTGTGCAAAAGAAAGAGCAGTGAATGGTGGTGTGTTTGGAATCTCTAGAATTTGACATAACAACTTCTTCGTCAATCTAACCTTCTTGTCACTTACCAGATCAAAGGTAATGACATCTAGGGCTTTGCTGTAAGTTGCAGTTGATCATGCTATTAAGAGCCAGGAAAGAGGAACAACAAAAGAATTAAACATTGATGTGGAAAGAACAGAACTCTTTAGTGCAATCACTAACATCTTTAAATCATCTGGGTAAAGAGATACATCTACTTCGACCTGATATTTTGTTCCTTGAATCTTCATGATCGGTTGAGATGTACCGTCTTCTGTGGTTTGGGATGGGGCTTCAACATTAGCCTGAGTAGCCATGAGTAGGGTTTTGAAATTTTCTGAAGAACAAATCAATTTAGCAGAGAAAATTTTGGTGCTGTGAATTCGTACGAAATCTTTCTCTCCCCCCTTCGTTAGATTCAATCACAGCACCAAACTAACGAAAAATTTTCCCACTGATTAACAAAATCGAAGGCATACGAAGCCTCTGAATGTGATCTTAATCATTTAGTCTCTGAATCAATCTCACAGCCTTCATTCTTCGTTAGCAAGCTTTCAATCATTCGTTCCATAGTGACGAAGTTGCAACCCTTCGTTATTCAATCCAACCATTATGTTTTCCAGTCAATACCAAGAAATAACCCAACATCGACTAAAATTGACAATCAATTTATTAAAGTCGACCTTTCCCAGTTCACGACCATACGAGAACCCTTCGTACATTAACGATCAAAATTATCTTCCCAAACAATACCAATTAACGAAATCACAGTTTTCGTTCAAATATCCAAAAATTTAATCTGATTCCAATAAACCCATTTCACCTTAAACATCTACTGATTCCAAAATCCAACATTTGTCAATATCGACTAAAAATCAAAAATCGATCACTTTGCTATTCGATCCCAAAAGCACCATCAACTTTCGTTATTATTCATGAATCCAACTTTTCGAAAACAGATAACGACATTTGAGAACTCGTGGAATGTTCATAAACACATATCAATAGCATTCCAGTGCTTTCGTTCTTCAAGAATGCATTTGACTCTAAGATTCAATTCCAAGCTGATTTTCAAAATTGATCTACAAATCATTCTTAGTTTCAACATCCACAGCCCCAAAACAACTTGTATCAAATGATATTGACATCCAAGTCATCGAATAAACTCCAGAAAATCGCAATTAACTTTTTATGAAGATTGAATTTTCAAAATCAAAGATCGAAAAACACGAAATTGAATATTCCTTCACCAAATTCCAGATCAAAACATGTTCAAACACCTGTTCTAAGCCTCCTTCAAGTGTTCTTGGTCAAGATCTTTAAAATCAAAGAACCAATTTGATAAAACTTAACTTTAACTTGATCATTATCGACTGATAATAAACCAAATCAAATCCAGTCGATTCACAAGCTCGGAATCACGAATAACATTGATCGATTTTCATAAAAGAAAACGAAATGCAAGGAAATCATGATCAAAAATCAATTTAGGAGCTTCAGTGTGTACGACGTGTATGTGATGACGAACAAAAGTGAATATGGAATCAAAATTGATTTAATGATTTGTGGGCTCAACTTTTTAAGATATCGGATCAAACAAAATTTTGGGCTCATAATATTCATGAACAATAAATGGTTCGAAAATTGGATCAAAGTGATTTATGGGCTCAATAATATGAAATTGAATATGAATAGTAACATTCGTTTTTGGGCTCCAGATTAACAACAAAAAATTCAATTTACTTTTGGAATAGATTTTGATTAAAAAGAATGTTTGCAAATTGAGAATTGAATCAAAAAAAATAAGATTGGATCGGCTTGGGCTTGATCAATGAAAAATTTATTGGACCATAACTAATGGGTTTTTCAAAAAAAAATTGATCCAATGAGTCAAATGATCACAAATGAAGAATGTAACGCACGAATCAACAAGATTAAGAGAGATCATAGAGAGAGAGACTTACCAAAAATGCTCCAATTGTGACAACTGTTGCCAAACCGAGAATCGTTCTTCAACAAATCACGTTGATCATTGAAGACCCACTCTGATACCAATTGACGTGATTATAGAACATGGTTTGACATGCAGAATTAAAGATTGCACAATGAACATGGTTATTTCGGTGTTTAAGAGATGTATTGAATATGTATGGTGTTACAAAAAGGGACATAGATCTACATCTACATAAATAACACACACTTACATGCTCACTTTTACACCTCTCAAGCACACGTCTACAAGTGGACTAAAACCACCTTATATAGAGGTGTTTACATGTCTCTCTCTCACTCTCTATCTCATGAGTCAAAAGGCTAATGCACCACATGCAAGTGGGTTTTACAAAAGTCAACACATTACAAAGTCAAAAATGAATAACTTTGCACCCCCAACATAACATCCTTGGATCTTTCAGGTAAATGTGGCAGCTTTGCAACCAATGCCCCGCCTCTTGGCAATAGAAACATATGGACTCTTTGGAAATGGTACACGTGACTATCTCAGACCTAGCATTTCTCTTTACCATTCGGTCAAATGACTTGGCCATGGCCAATCCCTTTCCATTGGGAAGAGAAAGCTTTTATGGACTTCCGATGTTACCATTGTCAATGTCCATGGAAGTTTGGTGAGTAGATCTTCCAATCAAATTTGCTTTACCAGTGTGCCAAATCATTGCTGATTCAACAGCAACAAGCGAATAGGTAAGATCAATAAGGGTCATGTCGTGGTCTCCCATATAGTAGTCCTTAAAGAACCTGGTATATAACTTAGGAAGTGATTGCAGAACCCAGTCAACAGCTAACTTCCTCGAGACTTTGAAACCCAACTCTCCCAGCCTGTCATTATGTAACTTCATCTCCAAGACGTGAGCACATACAAACTTTCCTTCCTGCCAATAGGGCTTTAAGTGACCTTGAACTTGTGGGTTAGGGAGAATTATTGGAGGAGGTTGAGGAAGTGAAGTTCCACTACAACACAAATAAGGGATTAATCTTTCACCTTGATCGCCTTTGTGGAAAATCATGTTTATAAAGAAAGCTTTTTCCAAAAGATTTGGGAAGACCATAGTTGTCTGAATTAGTCATCTATTTGGGAGAAATTCAAGTTAGTTGATTTAAGTACTTAATATAACACCCAAATGAAATACTAAGTCTAGGACCCAACACAATATTTTACAATTCGGAAGAGGGATGTCGTAATCCGAATGCAAAATATTTGAAGGTAGGTAAATGACGATTTACCAATTTCCACCATGAAAAATGAAATTGATTATTAAGTTTTAAATGGTTTTAAATTCCTAGATCCTTTGAGATTCATTGAATTTTCAATGACATGTTTAAATCTTGATTGTTCCCTTCAAGTTTGTGACTGGGATGCTGAGGATCACAAACAAGGTGTGAATAACCATGCAAATTAGCTTGGTACACTTAATGTGACAACCTTCTAATCAACGTACCGGTTAACCACACATGCTCCATTGATGTATGATTAACATCAAGCTACCCTTTGCCACGCACTGTAAATCCTAGATTAGTGTGTCGGTTAACCACACACACTCCATTAACGACTTAACAAGGTGCAAAGTGCAATTTCATGGGTTTGCACCAAATTCACATTTTTCCTAAGTAACTAAGATTGAGAATTTATAAGTGTTTAGTTACTGGATATTTTCATTATACTTTTAATGAGAATTAATGTCCTATCCTACCCGTTCGGCTAACGACCCTCCACCAGACAAGGAAACGGTGGGTGAGAGTGGACACCCATTAAACTGCCATTTTATAGGAAGTAACCTTATACCCCCTTATAGATCGACTTCGTGAATGAGGCTTACTAACGGTAAGACTGACTTGTCTTATACATATATATAATTATTAAGCTTATAATAATATAAAGTATAATGGTAGACTTTTAACTTTTAGAACTCTAGGATTTGAAACTAAAGTATTCAAAAGTGAGACTTTACAAATTCCAAAACTTGAGGGAAAGTTTTGAAACTTGTCAAAACTTTTCATTTCTCTAACTTATGAGTTTAATGAGGTTTTTATGAAAAAAACATTTCAAGTTCCATAACTTGAGGACAAGTTATGGAAGACCTTAAAACCATTTAAGATGACTTTTAAAATGAGACTCTTGAAATTCCATAACTTGAGGACAAGTTATGGATTGCATAAAAAAACATTCATGAAAAACTTTTCATTTTCCCTAACTTAAGGACAAGTTATGGAATTCATAAAAGGCATTTAGATCAAATATTTCAATTAACACAATAATCAAATAATTTTTTTATGATCCAGATTAAACTCATAAGTCAAGATAATTCACATCAACTATTTACAAGAAATTAGTCTATCATATAAACTAATACAAATCTTGAAACTATGACAATTATCTTTTAATTGGACAAGCATGCTCATTACCTTATGAAAAACCTCATTTCATGGTTCAAAAACAGTTTGGGGGTAATGATCCTAATCCAATTTCTGGCCAAAAGTCAAAAAATTGCCCACTGGAGCACCAACTTGGCGAGTACATGAAATGGACTCGTCGAGTTGACCATTTAATGAAGGGACTCGACGAGTCACCCAGTGGACTCGGTGAGTTCACTGGGCAGAAGGCAGAAAATTTGATTTTTTTACTTTGAAAACCAATAATACATCAAGTGTAATGGAAAATAATCCTAGTCTCTGATACCATTGAAGGTTTTTAGTATACTACAACATGGGATGGTGCACATACAACCCTAAATGCTTTGGATCTATGTTTTCTCTAATTATACATGCAATATTGTTACCAACGCATTAAGCCTACAACTAGCATGCAAATGACATAATCAACATAAAAGAGAATTATAGAATTACCTCTTTGTTGTAGTTTGTAGAACGTCTTGTGTTTGGCCTTTAAGAACTTAGTGCCCTAAGTGTTGCACCTCAAATGAAATCACAACACACCTTTGGACAAATGATTACTTTTGAGAGAGAATATCTTGTGCTCAAAATCGGCTCGTGCAACTCCAAGAATCACTAGTGTGCCATTTTGGATGCTTAGGGGCTTCTTATATAGTGTGGCAAGATTAGGTTTACATCCATGTAAACCCTAATGGCCATGACCTTTCATATTACCTAGGATCCATGGGTTAAACCTCCATGGAATATCCATGAACTACCATATTGGTTTAGCCCATCCTAAATAACAATTGGCCCACACTATAAGAATCATTGATTTACCAAATCAATCTCCATATATTTAATTAGTCTCTTTTGATCACAAAATTAATTCTTGATCAATACTAATTTAATCATATGATTTCGTATTAATATATTAGAACTTATAATATATTAACAAATCATAAATAACCTCTTCTCAAAAGTCCGCCCTATCAAATTGTCCTGGTGATATGCAAGCCAAACGGACCATGCTACTCTCGGGTCAAGTACATACCAATTATAGTTATGGGCTTAGACACCTAATCCAAAAATGTCGTGATGTCAGCTCAAGTGATTTCTTTTACAAGATTTAATAATGTCTTTGATTGGTTTATCGTCATGTCTAACTAGTTATTTTAATTTTTTTAAGTAATTAGTGTCTTTGCACCGAATTGGAAAAGAAAGTATATATATATATATATATATATATATATATATATATATATATATATATATATATATATATATAACATGGGACCATTTCTGCCAACTGCTTAGGAACTTTACTATTCCTAAGATGGTCCTTCGTTAATATATATATATATATATATATATATATATATATATATATATATATATATATATATATATATATATATATTAACAAAGGACCATCTTAGGAACAGTAAAGTTCCTAAGCAGTTGGCAGAAATGGTCCCATGTTTATGTCAGTGTGTTCAATTCCATCTATTTTCTGTTTTGGCTTTTCAGTGAGTCTTTAATGTAAATATCTATATTGTTGGTGGCCACCTGTTGCTCTGCTTTGATTCACCGCTTTATAATCTAATCAGATTCGGATTTGTATACTTCTTCTTCACCCTTTTGTTGCCGACCTCCTTTTTTGTATCTGTGTTTCTATCAGTGTCCTCCTACCTATCACTCTCTCTCCAATATGCAACTTGGTACTGGCTACTGTTTGAGTGGTTACTCACCGCCTTAAATCTTTCTTCACGACCAGTCTGCCATCTCTTCCTTACCTATTTTTTTACTTTGTTTTAATTTAATTATGATATTGCATGTTTACAACAATATTGCACAAACCCGCTGTATAAATCGAGATTGAACCAAAAAGCCTCTAAATTCTTCTATTTCGCTCTTTATATGCTGGTAGAGATGTATTCATTCATTGCTTCGAATTTATTAATTTTATTTGAATTTGTTGGTTTTTAAGGTTTCCGGTTGAACCCATTAACGCGATGGTTAATGGACTAGATGCAATCTTCCGCTTCCAGGCCTGCTATGCTCTTTACTTTACAAAGTTTTTATTTTTTCGTTGTACTCTGATGAAATTCTAATTGATCTTTCTTTTTTTGTTTCGCTTCCTAGGAGACTTTGATTGGACAACAGATTGAGAAGAGGATCAGAGTTTATGTGAAGAAGAAGGTTTTCCATTGGAGGAAGATGAAGAGACTAGAACAAGAAGTGGTAGAGCAGGCTGTGCTGAATGTTCAAAACGATCCATCTTATGTGAATCTAATCAGTTTATTGAAGCTTATTCATGGGTATGATTCTTTTAGTGTTGGGCAATTGGAATTTGGAAGTCATTACATTTATACTTTTTGGGAAATCAAGTATGGTGATTTTCCCAGCTGGAGCTAGAAAGTCACCGTGTTATTATTTCCCTGCTATTGTTCTACAAGGAATGATAATTATCATTAGTCTATTGGTGTCACTTATGTTCAATCAAATCAAACAACTAAAACCAGTGGTTCAAGGTGGTTTATTACGTAGCAGCCATATATTATCAATCGATGTAATATGCCTCTTTTATAAATACAATGTACTTTCATATATTTTCTCAACTCTAACTGAAAGAATAAATAAAGAATTTTTTGTTATTTTCTTATTATTACATTGCACTATCCTCTTTTTTTCTTTTTAAAGGAATGATTCCAAACTCTTCATTATTACAACATTTAAGTTTTAAAGGTTTACCCATTATAATCGTGAACAACCTCAAAAAAGGTGGAAGTGACCATTTGGAGTCTCCTCTAATGTTTGCTTGATCTACATTTCAGTCACAATAGCAACCTCAGAAGAGACTACATAGGTCAGGTAAATGGGATTTATGTTTTTTTCCATGTTGTTTGTATCTACCTTTTTTTATTAATTGTTTGTATTTCTCAAGTTTTGGTCGAAGAGTAATCACCGGGGTGGAATTATCTACCCAATTTATAATTATATCAGTAGCAGGTAGCATTGACTAAAATGGAATACAAAATTGGTTAGTAATTTTTCCAGTTTATGGTCATTGGTTAGCCAGATCATTAATTCCATCATGAAATGGGATACAAAGTTGCAATATAAACAAACTAAAATTATGTTATGAATCATACTTGATAAGTTTGCAAGTTAATAGATAATAAGTATTTTATATTTTAAGAAGTTATCCTATTTCCGCTTTTAATTTTGGTAGTTAGGATCTTTTATTATTTGAGTCGATTAGAGTCTTTGTTTCCTGATTTGAGTCTTTTGTTTATCCATATTTGAAGGGTAGTCATTCATGAAATAATATATGCTAGAATTTGAAAACATTCAATAGAGTAATATTAGTTTAATAGCTTAGTTTAGTCTCTTGCAAATAGGAGGCTAGGTTACAAGGGAGTTCACGGCTTCTTCAAGCACTATCACTGGTCCTGTCACGAGGTCTAGATCCCGGGTCATAACAAATTTGGTATCAGAGGCGCTCGTGATGTCGACACAATAGGAAGAGCTGATGAAGAAATTTGAAGCGTTCATGATCCAACAAACACAAAGCAACAATGATTTGAAGACAAGCACCAATGATTTAAAGGCAACTATGCCAGCCTTGTAGACCAAGCAAGAAGCAATGGAAGAGGGATTGTAAACCCTAACCCAAAAAAATCCAAAAGGCAAGAAAAAGACAATGAAAGCGTGGACAAGATGTTCAAATCAGAGAGATTCGATTACCCATCAGAACAAGTGCTTGGAAGGGGACGTGACGCCACCTTTCGTGCCAATCCAAATAGTAAGTTTTTGTACCAAGGAGGCTTGGATGGAATAGGTAAGGGTTTGATCTAGGAAGGAGCAAGAAGAGGATCAAGCAAGGGTTTTGAATCATGGCAGACATGTGAACCTCAACCTTTCAAACACCATTGCGACTCCCTCAAACTAGAAGGGTCAAATCGAAGGGATCAGGGGGCACCAAAAGACTGGGAAGAGATGGATGATATGGGATACCATGGGGGAAGAGTACCGCGATTTGCCAAGATGGGGGTTCCCACATATGATGAGAAGGGTAGTCTAGTCGAATGGCTTCAAAGATGTGCAGACTTCTTCGAAGAACAACAATGTAACATCCATAAAAATCAAACCAATTTAAAACTTTTTAAGTCATTCAAAAACCAATAATTATTACAAATTTGTTTTCAAAATGGTTTCGTGTCAGAGTATCCCAAAATCAAATCATAAAAACATAAGGAGGTGCACGATCATGCCTTCGCCTTCCCGCGATCATCAAAAGTACCTGAAATATAATCAACATCTGTAAGCCCAGAGCTTAGTGAGGTCCCCCAAAATACCAACGCCATATAATCATAATCATATCATAGCAAATAAACAGCATGCATATAGAGTCTACAGAATGACTTGATTGCCCTCACTGAGCCTGCAGTCTATCTGGCCCACTCTCAGAACCTTCTACATGTCTGGTCCACCCACCCGGGCCTTCAGCCTGCCAGGACCGTTCTCCGGGCCTTCAGCCTACAGTCTATCCGGACCGCCCTGGGTATGTTGGCCTGTAGCACAAAGCAGGTCCGCCTCAACCCACCCCCAAACAAACAATCATGTGCACATAAATATCATACGCTAGCTAGCATGTACATATAGTCATACAGATCTAAAAGATCACTAACATAGTATCATCCTATAACCAGGATACCTACCAAACCGGTCACTAACATAGCATCATCCTATATACCAGGATACTGACCTAACATGTTACTAAGAATATCATCATGCAATAATCAAGATAACAATCCAAAAGAAGGACCGACATTGGTGCCTTCGACCTTGTTAGTATAGTGAGGACAAATCACCTCACAAGTAGCTCGGGATGATAATGTCAAACTCCCCAAATACAGATCCAAACTCAATCACCTACATCCACCAATGTTCCTCTTCCATGAGTTCCAAATTACTAAATACCCTTAGAAGTTAAACTAGTCAACCCTTGGTCAAAGTCAAAGTCAACGGTCAAGTTCAATAGTCCATGTTGTCCCAACTCGTCGAGTGTAGCCCACTGAATCCTCGAGTTCCTTCAGAACTCGAGAAATCATGAAATCCCTAGTTGACTCAACAAGTTTCTAGACAACTCATCGAGTCCATGTGGTGTCCAAATGTCGAGAAAAACCCTAACTAACTCGTTGACTCATCTCACTGACTCGTCGAATCCATGCAGAAACCAAAAATGGCTAATCCTCATCCTACTCGTCGAGTTGACCATGCAACTCGTCGAGTTCCTTCACTCCATTTCTCATTCAGATGCTTTTACATGAAACCAAAGCTCCAAACTATAGATCTAGGCTCCTAGGGTGTTGTTATCACGTAAAGTTGCTAACTTTACGTGCATGCAAGGCTCCATGAAGCTAAAACACTCATAACTAGCATTAGAAGAAGGTTTTGGACATGAAGAAGGGCCAAAGCTTCATAAAGCTTGAGGCTTTATGTCCATAAGGGCCTAGAGGAGTCCAAATATGAAACTATGCCCTTGTGACAAGCTTAAATCCGAAAGTGACTCCATTTTTGCACCAAAATGCCCATATTCTCACTTAAGAAGAGATCTAACAAATGGAAGGCCAAGGTAAAGGCTTTTTACCTTCAAATGCAAGCCAAGACAATGTAGACACTGGATCTACCGACTTCTTCTCGTTCCAAGCTTCTAAAACTCGAAGCTTCTTCAACAAACGCACGAAAAACACACTTTAGCCTCTCACACACTCAAGAATAGGGTTTAGACCGATTAGGGTTTCTTCTGGCCATCAAAAGGTGGTAAGGGGCTGGAGGAAAGGACCTAAGGTCCTTTAAATAGGGTGCAAACCCTGAAAATTAGGGTTTCATATTCCAGCTCCAACTCGTCGAGTTGGGTCCTCCAACTCGTTGAGTAGATCCCTTAAGTCACGCAGCTTTTTCCGTTTCTACACGACGATTTGGGGCATCAAACTCGTCAAGTAGGCCTTTAGAAATGAATATAAAGCTATAAAATTTATACCTAGGAGTCAGGATGTTATAATTCTCCCCCACTTAAATTACACTTCGTCCTCGAAGTCTGCTGCGGTGAACAACTCCGGATAATGCTCCCGCATCTCTAATGCTCCTATTGTACCTTTACCAAAGGTACTTCGCATTTCCGTAGAACCTTCACTTTCCCATCCAGAACGGCCACTGGACTCTCCATATAATTCAGGCGCTCGTCGACCTGTATCTCATCCAATGACACCAGTGCCTCCTCATCTAATATGCACTTCTGCAACTGTGAAACGTGGAAAGTGATGTGGATCTGACTAAGCTCCTCCGAGATATCTAGTCTATACGCCACTTTGCCAACCTGGAAATGATCCTGAATGGACCGATGTATCGGGGACCCAACTTCCCCCTCTTACTGAATCGAATCACACCCTTCTAGGGTGAGACCTTCAGGAGTACTATGTCACCGACCTGAAAATCCAACTCAGATCGGCGTCGGTCAGCATAACTCTTCTACTGACTCTGTATGGTCTGCAACCGCTGTCTGATCTTCTGAATCATCTCGGTAGTCTGCAGGACTACCTCGGTCTGACTTATCACCCTGTGACCAACCTTGCCCCAACAGACTGGGGTGCGACATCTCCGTCCATACAACAACTCATAAGGTGGAGCACCAATGCTGGAGTGATAGTTGTTGTTATAGGAAAACTCTACAAGGGGTAAGTAGGATTCCTAGCTCCCACCGACGTCAATGTTGCATGCCCTCAACATATCCTCGGTGGTCTGAATGGTCCACTCGCTCTGGCCGGTTGTCTGCGGATGGTATGCGGTAGTGAAATGCAGCTGTGTGCCTAGTTCCTCATGGAACTTCTGCCAGGAATGGGAGGTGAACCGAACATCACGGTTTGAAATGATAAAGATCGGAACCCCGTGGAGAGCGACAATCTCGCGTATATACACATCGGCCAGCTTCTCCGCCGATGAGCTCTCCCGAATGGGCAGAAAATGGACATTCTTGGTCAATCGATCCACGATGACCCATATAGCGTCGTGATATGCTCCCATTTCCATATTGGAATCTCTAGAGGCTGCAGCTTGCCATGCGGCCTCTGGTGCTTGACCTTGACCATCCTGTAGGTCAAGCACCTCTTTACATACCAAGCGATCTCTCGCTTCATGTATAGCCACCAATAACTCAAGCTCAGATCCCAGTACATCTTGGTTCCCCCCCGGGTAAATAGAGAAGCGATACTTACGAGCCTCCTCCAGTACAATCTGGCTAACCCCACCAGACATCGGAACCCAGATAACTAGTTCTCCCCCAATTGGGGTTTGAACTACCACCTGCTGACTCTCGTAGTCGATCATGGCACCGAAGTGACTAAGCAAATCCATACCGACAATCACACATACATCCCCCATGGGGATCAGAATCAAGTCTATCGGAAAAGATACCCCGAAGATCTCCAACACGCAACCCCGATAGACTGAAGAAGCAGAAATCTCATGTTCGTTGGCGATAGAGACTCACAACGGACATTCCAGCTCTCCTACTGGAAAACCAAACTCCCTACTGAATGACTGAGAGACAAACAACCTACTCGCCCCCGAGTCAAATAATACCAAAGCAGGTAAGAAGTTCACTAAGAATGTACCTAACATGGTACAACACATATAAGCATCAAACAAATATAGTTATTAAGATAAGGGATAGAAACATACCAGTAACCACATCTGGTGTTGCCCTGGTCTCCTCTGCTGTAAGCTGGTAGGCACATCTCTGAGCCCTCGGGGACCCTTTCCTACCCTGACTCCCTTCAGTAATCCTCAGTGTAGCAAGTGCTGGAGCCTGTGCTGGCCTAGCAGCGACCTGTGGGCAGTTGGTCTTCGCGTGACCAACCTGATCGTAGTGATAGTAGATCCTCATATCCTGAACTGGGACGGGCTGGTGAAACTCCCTTGTGAAGTACCCCTCTTTTCCGCAGTCGCGAAACGCACTACTCAATCTACAAACTGCTGAATGGCCCATCTCGCACTTCCCACTAGTGTGGCCACGCTGGTCCCCAGACCTAGAATCAGCGGTCTTGGGCCGCTTCAACGCAGGCTGTGACTGCATCGGTGTCTGCCTCTGCTCTCGCAACTGTAACTCAATTTCCAGCTCACGTCACCTAGCGGCCTCCTGTAAGTCCAACAATGTATCACAACGCTGGTTAGCAACAAACTGGCGGATGTTAGTCTTTAGCTTGCTCAGATAACGTGTCATCTGAGCCTGCTTAGAACCAAACTCTGGGAAAAACATTGCTCTCTTAGTGAACATACGGGTGATCTCCATCATCGTCTCCACACCATGCCTCAAATCCAAGAACTCCTGTGCCAACCGTTTGCGCTCAACCCATGGAATGTAGCGAGCACATAATATATCCATGAATTGCTCCTAAGTAACTGAGCTCTCTGATCATCAGTATATGACCCTGTCATTAACCTCCACCAATCCTTGGCTCTGGACCTCAGCAGGTTCAGAGCACACCTGACCTTCTGGTCAGCAGGACATGAGCATTTGGAGAAACATCCATCCAAGTCAGATATCCACCTCATGGCTATGATCGGGTCTTGGACCCCATCAAAAGTTGTGGGCTTTGTGTTATCGAAGTATCGGTACTGGAAAGCCCGGCTGGTCGCACCACCAGCGGCGGCTACCGCTACGGAGGCTGCAGCGGCAGCTGTCTCAGCAAGAGCTACAGAGCGCTCATCAAAGTACTCCATCATAGCGATCTTGATTGACCCAAACATCTCAAGCAACGGTGCCTGGAACAGAGTAGCAACCTCCTAACAACCAATTACTTCAGGTTAATAAAAGTCAAAGAAAGTCAAATAAAAGTCAATTGTGCCAACAAAAGTCAATAGTTAAGAATTAAATCCAATAAATAATGAATTATACCCCACTTTAAGGGTTTTCGGTTTTAAGAATCAAAATCATTTCCAAGGCCGAGAACCACTCCACCGAGAACCCTCTTAGCCGAGAACCTCATTTGGACCGAGAACCAGGTGAGGCCGAGATCACTTGGACTGAAATCAAGGAGATCTCGGTGGGAGCCTTAGACCGAAAACAAGGTGATTTCGGTGGGGATAGGCCGAAATTGCCCACCTTATCCGTTGGCACTCCTTCCAATGCAAATGTCAAACCAATTTTAGCCCCCATATATAAATGTATAACCGAAATCACTCCTTATTTCCTCATTTTCACTTCAAAAACCTTCCCCATTTCTCTCAAAATTCTTAAGAACCTTCATATATATATATATATATATATATATATATATATATATATATATATATATATATATATACATACATACATACATACGAAACATAGAATTGAATTTCAATAAATAAACTATATTTAAAATAGTTTATGACTTTAACCCTTTTGTAATATGTTGAGCAAAAGGGTATAATTATATAAACATGCATATATAGTTATTTCAATTCATTTTATTATCATGGTAAATTGATAATAGCATACAAAGGATTCACTATTTCAACGAAACATATATATATATATATATATATATATATATATATATATATATATATATATATATATATATATATATATATATATATATATATAAATTACAATAGGTATAATTTATGGAACTTTCACACTATTTTACCCTGTTGGGGACACATAAATAATTATTTAAAAGAATAATAATTAGTACACTATGTAAACACTATGAAAGGGTAATACATACAATTACAAGGAAAAAAAAATTTCATTACACTATACATAATATACAAGGTTGTCAGACACTATCTTCACGTACTTTCCAGAGTACACACAAAAGTTTTGTATGATAACCAGAGTCTCTTGTATGGAGAGCTTGACACTTGTGTATAGATCTATACGAGACCGACAATCCCGCACCTAAACTGTTAGCTATAGTTAGGCCGGTAGGTCTGGGGTGACAAATGTCATACCATTCCGATGCCTGAAGAACTTCGTAACAGGCCACTAGTCGGTAGCATGGTTATAATAACTCACATGGGGTATTAGCTAATACATTTGGTTTATGGGACTAACTTACATTCAACCAGTTTTATTAAATTATAAAACTACACTACACTATTTTACAGTACAATTGGTAGTTCCAGATACATACATTCAAAGGGTTTTACACAGATACAACTATAGTACACTATATTTAAGTATAGTATAACTTACATTTCAGGAAACATACATTCAAATAGTTTTATAATTATTAAAACTACTTTCAAGTGCAATCATATTCATACATTTTCGGTCTTACGGTATTTAAAACTACAATTCATTTTACTAGAAAATATTGGATTTTTTGGCATCATACTCATTCATTTTACAAGGAAAAATGACAAATTTCTCATACAAACATTTATGAACTCACCAACTTAATTGTTGACACTTTTTCAAAACTACTTGTATTCTCAGGGAATCACTAAGACGGGTAACAACAAGCTTTTGAAGATGAGACGCTAAGACGACAGATAAGTCTTATATCATCATATTGTAATTGATTTTTGAAACATGTAACACTTACAAACCATGTAACTTTATCAATTATATATATATATGATGGTTGTGTTTGCTTTGATCTCTAATATTTAATTGTTAAGATACTGTACATGACGTCATCCGCCCCCAGACGTTTCCGTCGTTTTACCGGTTTGGGAGTGTGACAATCCTCATCATGCAAGATGTCTCGAATCATGGCGTCCAACTCATCCGACCTCATCTTACCAATGACCCCGGGCACTGCTTGTCCTTCCTGACCGCCATCTTCTGATCCTGATCCAGATCCAGTCACAAATCGTCTAGTAACTGCCATGCTGAAAATATAACAGGAAGATATCAGTCATTCCATATAATAATCCGGGAACCAACTCCTAACAAAACCCTAGGGGTCGTGACTTCCTTGCTACGCGTATAGGTCCTATGCTTTCAGTAGTACGAGCCCATACTACCTTCCACACCTACCCATATTCGTCTCATGTATCATCACAATGCCCTAAAACTATACGTAAACATGGCATGCACTCAATCCTCACCCCTAGAGGTGTTGGATTAGGTGTCTAAGCCCATAACTATAAGTGGGATGTACTTGACCCGATAGTAGCATGGTCCTTTTGGGTTGCCTTCACCAGTGCAATTTGATAGGATGGACTTTTGAGAATAAGGTTATTTATGTTTTATTAATATATTATAAATATAATATATTAATTGAGAAATCATATTATTTAATTAGTATTGATCAAGAATTAATTTGGTGATCAAAAGAGACTAATTAAATATATGGGGATTGATTATGTAAATCAATGATTCTTATAGTGTGGGCTAATGATCCATGGTTATTTAGGATGGGCTAAACCAATGAGATAGTCCATGGATAGTCCATGAAGGTTTAACCCATGGAGCCTAAGTAATATGAAAGGTCATGGTGCATTAGGGTTTGCATGGATGTAACCCTAGCATTTGTCACACTATAAAATCACACCTCTAGAGCCACAATCAGCGACCCCATTCATTCTAGGAGAGTGATATTGAGTTTGTGCTAAGTAACTTATTCTCTCAAGCCTCCTCTTGCATTTGGTGTGTGTGACACATTAGAGGCATCACACTTGAGGTGCTCAAGCTTTCAAAGGTCAAGAACTATACCATACATATAAGAGGTAATCATCTAAACTAGTTTTTATGTTATACAACTTCAATTGTATGCTAGTTAGGGTGTATGCTTTGGTAAATTGAAAAATGCATGTATAATTAGAGAAAACAGATCCAAAGCATCTAGGGTTGTATGTGCACCATAGGAGTGTTATAGTGCTCATAACCCAACAATGGTATCAGAGCCTAAGATTGTTTTCTGTTATACTTGATGCTTGTTAGTTTTCCAAGTTGAAAAAATCGATTTTCTAGCCTATGACTGATGAAATCGACAAGTCCACTGGCTGACTCGACGAGTCCACTCAGTAAACGACCAAATCGACGAGTCATGTTCATGCACTCTCCGAGTTGATCGCTCTGGTTGCAAATTTTTGAGGTTTTGGCAAGAATTGGCTTAGGATCATTACCAAAAACTATTTTTTGATACATATAATCTGTTTTCTTGATATGGTAGTGATCATGTTGATCCAATTAAAAGATAATTGTCAAAATTTCAATATTCGTATTAGTTTATATGATTAGGCTAATTTGTTGACATGAATTATCTTGACTTATGAGTTTAACTAGATCATAGATAAATTACTTGATAATTTTTGTTTGTTAAAATGTTCATCTTAATGCTTTTAATGACCTCCATAACTTGTCCTCAAGTTATGGAAAATGAAAGGTCTCATCCATTAAAATGCAATTAAACTCATAAGTTATAGAAATGAAGAGTTTTGAAAAGTTTCAAAACTTGCCCTCAAGTTTTGCAATTCGTAAAGTCTCACTAATGAAACTTTAATTCCAAACCCTAGAGTTTTAAAAGTTAAATTCAACCTTTATACTTTATAATATTATAAGTTTAATATATATATATATATATATATATATATATATATATATATATATATATATGTAAAAGACAAGTCAGTCTTACCATTAGTAGACCTCATTCATGAAGCCGGTCTATAAGAGGGGGGGTATAAGGTTACTGCCTATAAAATGGTGGTTTAATGGGTGTCCACTCTCACCCACCGCTTCCTTGACTAGTGGAGGGTCGTTAGCCGAACGTGTAGGATAGGACATTAATTCTCATTAAAAGTATAATGATAAATATAAAGTAACTAAACTTTTATTAAATTCCCAATCTTAGTTACTTTAGGAAAATGTGATAATGTTACTAATCCATGAAATTACACTTTGCACCTTGTTAGGTCGTTAGTGGAGCGTGTGTGGTTAACCGACATACTAATCTTGGACTGACAATGTGTGGTAAAGGGTAGCTTGATGTTAATCATAGATCTATGGAGCGTGTGTGGTTAACCGGCACAATGATTAGGTGATTTGTAACATTGAGTGTAGCAAGCTATTTTGCATGGTTATTCACACCTGGTTTGTGATCCTCGGCATCCTAGTCATAAACTTAAACGGCACAATCGAGAATTAAACATGCCATTGAAAAGTTCAATGAATCTCAAAGGATCTAGGAATTTCAATCCAATTAAAACTTAATAATCTATTTCATTCTTCATGTGGAAATTGGTAAATTGTCATTTACCTACCTTCAAATATTTTACATTTGGATTACGACATCCCTTTTCGCAATTGTAGAATATTGTGTTGGGTCCTAGCCTTAATATTTCATTTGGGTGTAATATTAAGGATTATCATATAATCTAAACTTTGTTCTTCTTCTTTTTTAGATGTCTATCCCAAACAATGCTTCCAATCCAATCCCTTCAGGCTCTTTCTCCCTCATGAACCTATGTGGGAGGGTCATTTTTGATGGCTCTAACTTCAATGATTGGTTCGAAACATTCGAATGGCTATTCGCCACGAGGAAAAAGAATATGCCTTTGATAAAGAGCTTAAGGAGATTGTTGTCATCATTGCTACTCCCGAACAGATCGCTGAACATACTACTCATGAGAGGGTTGCGACAAAGGTGTCGTGTCTAATGATTGTTACCATGACTGTTGAGCTGCAGAAGTCCTATGATGACTACTATCCTTTTGAAATGTATCAAGATTTGATGGAAAAATACCATCAAAGT
The DNA here is from genome assembly GCF_051521515.1 of Lactuca serriola. Classification (NCBI taxonomy): domain Eukaryota; kingdom Viridiplantae; phylum Streptophyta; class Magnoliopsida; order Asterales; family Asteraceae; genus Lactuca; species Lactuca serriola. The sequence continues at coordinate 148,768,465 of NC_136411.1, read as the reverse complement.
GCTCGGCAGGAGAGGTATGAGATCATTTCCTCCATGGTCACAACTAAAATGAAGGATGGAGAACCCCTCATAACCCACTTACAAAAGATGCAGAGATTTGTGGATCGCTTACTTAAATTGAATGTCAATTTTGATGAAGAGTTGGCCATAGACATTATTCTACACTCTTTACCTTCTTGTTATGATCAGTTTCGTATGATCTATCATATGAACAAGGAGGAGGTCACTTGTAATGCCCCGATCCTCAGGTATTAATTAATTTAGAATTTCTGGATAAAGCTCTACTCGATGAGTTGGTCGACCTACTCGTCGAGTAGCAGCGGGGTGAGAACGCGTGGTTAGTGACCTACTCAGCGAGTCCACTATTGGGACTCGGCGAGTAGGAGCTGGCAGATGAAACCCTAAATCCCGGGGTTTGCACCCCTATTTAAAGGAGCCTCGGCCTCCTTTGGGACTCTTTACAGTCTTTGAGAACCCTTGAAACCCTAATTCGTGTGTGTGTGCCTTAGTGTGGGTTTGAAGCTTGGAAAAGAGGATCTTGGAGGAAGGAAGCTAAGAGTGCAAAGCAAATTGAAGCAAGAAAGGAGTGGGAAGCGGGTTTTGCCTCAGCTAGCATCGTTTGAAGGTATCAAAGTACCATTCTTACTTCCTTTTCTACCTTTTGGTTGATTCTAGGGCTTTTTATGGACTTTCAAGTTGAGATGTTGAGCTATGGGCTAGATCTGAAGTTGTAACTTCAGATCTGGACCCTCCTTGGATGCTAGAGTCATAAAGTTGCTGTATTGGTTGTGGTTGGATTCCCTCTTGGACTAGAAGCTCCATTAAGAACTTAAAATAGACATTTGGAGCCTTTATAACCATGCATGCACGTAAAGTTTGCAACTTTACGTGGTAAGTATGCTCTAGAAGCTTGGATCTGTGATTTGGAGCCGCTGCATGGCTCAAAACAAGTATGTATGGAAAGAGGACTGGATGGACTCGGCGAGTCTCAAGGATGATTCGGCGAGTCACATGAAGATGGTCATTGAACTCGGCGAGTTGGATGAACAACTCGGCGAGTCCGATGAAGATCACCATAAAACTCGACGAGCTGAAGAACAACTCGGCGAGTCGGACGGCTTTTCCCTTGGATAGGCATGCATGTGTACCCGTCGAGTTACAAGGAGGAAACTCGACGGGTGGCCCTTAAGGATTGATCAAGATTCGAAGGGACTCGACGAGTCACTCCGATGACTCGACGAGTTGGAATGTGCTCCACGAACTCGGCGAGTGGCCGAGTGCACTCGGCGAGTTGAGGTCAAAATGGACTGTTGACCTTGACTGAGGACTCTGACCTTGATCAGGAATTACTAAGAGGTTATAGGGTGTCTCATAAGAGTAAGAACTTATGAGTATATTGTGCCATGGTTATAGGTGGTGGTGCCGGTGTCAAGTGATCCGATAGTTGGATTTTTCATTTCAATCGACATCTGCGAGGTGAGTTATCCTCACTATATCGATAGGGTCTATGGCACCAAGGCCGTCCGTCTATGATTTACATCCTGGTTTAGGTTGGTTGCTTTGTTATTACCATGCTAGATTTCATCTTGGCTTAGGATGGGTGTTATGTTATTGCTTTGTTAGAATTCATGCTGTTTAGGATGGTTGTTATACTAGAGATCGGTTGTTATGGTATGCTACATATGATTCTGATCTGTTAGATCGGAATCAGGATAGATAGTATGTTATGCTTTTATGATCCGTAAGGAGTGGTATGATAGTGACCTGTTAGGTTGATGCTCTTGTTACGAGTGAAACTCTATGATTGATGGTCAATGAGATAGATATGTTTGCTATGTGTATATGCCAGTATATGATAGTATGCGTACATGGTTAGTTGCTTGTTGGTTGGGTTGAGGTGGTCTTGCTTTGTGCTGAAGGCCAACACACCCTCTGAGCGGCCCGGGGAGACTGTAGGCCCACGCGGCGGACCAGTCATGCCGAATGCTCAGGATAGATTCAGATAGACTGTAGGCCTAGTAGGGCGGACCAGTCTGGCCGATGGCCCAATATGTATGTTTTTTGATTGATTGTTGTGGTTGTGGTTTCTTTCAGTATGGTGTTGGTATTTTGGGGGTAGCTCACTAAGCCCTCGGGCTTACAGTTTTCAGTTTATTGTTTCAGGTACTTCAGGAGAGCGTGGGAAGGCAAAGGCGTGACCGTACCGCTCCTCATCCTCATGATCTATTTTTGGACACTCTGATGATAAACGAATTGGAAATGTTTTGTAAAAACAATTACTATTTGACTCTTTTGTTAGTATTAAAAGTTTAAATTTGGTGTAAATTTTTGGGTGTTACATCACTCTTAGCAAGCTTCAAGGCCTTCTAATAACTGCGGAGAGCAACTTGAAAGGCAAGTCGATTGTGTCTACTCCTCCTACTACTACTTCTACCCCTGTTCTAACAATTGGACATGGGAAGGGAAAGAAGAGGAAGGCTCCCTAAAAGAGCCACAAAGGAAAGTCTCTTGATGGATCCTTTTCTAGTGGGACCAAAGCTGGTTCTGCTGATCCCTCTTCCAATCCGAAATATACAGAGTGCTTCCACTGTCATGACAAAGGGCACTGGAAACGAAGTTGCCCCAAGTCTTGCAAGACATAAAGGATGGCAAGATCAAGCCCTCCTTTGCAGGTATTTACACTATTCAATCTAATAATTCATCACATGCTAATTCTTGGGTCCTTGATACGGCTTGTGGATTTCACATTTGTTCTGATTAGCAGGGACTAAAAAGAAGTAGGGTTGTGGAGCACGGGAAGATAAACTTAATCATGGAAATAGGAAAGTGTCGCATGTAACCAAGATTGGAGTTTATTCTTTATTGCTTAGTAATGGTTTAAATTTAGATTTGAATAATTGTTGTTACCTGGCCGATATGGCGAGAAACATTATTTCCTTTCATAGTTTGTATAAACAAGGTTTTACAGTTTCTTTTAATAATGAAGTTGGTAGTATTAATGCTTATTATAATGGTGTATTTTATTTTGAAGCATTACCTTGCAATTGTATATATGAAACTTGATGGTTGTAAATAACCTAGGAAATAATGTGTTGAGTATTGATTCCTCCAATGTTTTTGACAAGGCATGCTTGTGGCATTGTCGTCTTGGACATGTCAATAAGAAGCGCATAACCCAAATCCAAAAGGATGGAGTCTTAGAGTCATTCGACTTGAAGTCAGATGACACCTGCGAATCTTGTTTACTTGGAAAGATGACCAAGTCACCCTTAACTGGTACTTGTGAAATGGGTGAATGTATGTTGGATCTCATACACACTGATGTGTGTGGATCATTAAGAACCGCCACAAGGGATCCTAACCGCTTCTATGTGACTTTCACTAATGATTACAGTAGGTATGGCTATATTTACTTAATAAAGCATAAGTCGGAAACTTTTGAAAAGTTCAAGGAGTTTAAGCAAGAAATGGAGAATCAATTGGGCAGGAAAATAAAGATGCCACGATCCGATCGAGGAGGAGAGTATCTTAGTATCGAGTTCCTAGACTATGTTAAGGAATGCGGAATTGTTTCACAACTGACGCCACCTAGGACACCACAACTTAATGGTGTGACTGAAAGGCATAATTGAACCTTGGTAGACTTGGTTCATTCCATGATGAGTCGAGCTTCGTTAGCTATCTCATTCTGGGGGTATGCCTTAGAGACTGTTGCCCATATCCTTAATCTAGTCCCTACCAAAAAGATTTCCAAAACACCTCATGAGATGTGGACAGGGAAGGTTCCCTCGTTAGACCATATCAAAGTTTGGGGTTGCAAGACTTTTGTGAGACGCGAGACTCACGACAAGCTCGCACCTCGGAGTGAGCGATGTATTTTCATCGGCTACCCACAGAAGTCCTTTGGATATCTATTCTATAAACCGAGTGACAATGTTGTGTTCGTTGCGAGGGGAGGAGTCTTTCATGAGAGAGAACTCATTTGCCAAGAGGACAGTGGGAGGAAAATTGACCTTGAAGAGCTTCAAGAGTTAAGTGATGAAGGAACCTTAAACACTAGCACTCAACCCGAGGAGGAAACTCCGGTTGAACCAATTGACGAGTCTGTACCTATAAGGCGTTCCAGTAGAGTTAGTGTTTCACCTGTGTTATATGGTTTTCATATAACAACTGAAGGTGATACATTTATCAGTGATAGCACACTGGTAAATCTGGATTAACCTAACAACTACAAGGAAGCCATAGCAGGCCCCGAGTCTACAAAATGGAAATAGGCTATGGACAACGAGATTCAGTCCATTTATGACAATCAAGTTTGGAACTTGATTGACAATGTACCGGGTCGTAAGACATTCGGGTGCAAATGGATCTTCAAGAAGAAGACCGACATGGATGGGAAAGTACACACATATAAGGCGCGACTGGTTGCGGAGGGCTTTACTCAAACTCTTGGAGTTGACTATGATGAGACCTTCTCACCATTAGCGAAGATTAAATCTATAAGGGTTATGTTAGCCGTAGCTGCATTTCATGACTATGAAATATGGCAAATGGATGTCAAAACCGCATTCCCTAATGGAAAGTTGGCTGAAGATGTTTACATGAGTCAGCCAGAGGGTTTTGTCAATGCAAAGTACCCTAATAGAGTGTGTAAGCTTAAAAAATCCATCTATGGATTGAAACAAGCATCTCATAGATGGAACCTTTGTTTTGATGAGAAAGTCAAAGAGTTTGGATTTTTGAAAAGCGAGGATGAGTCCTGTGTATATGTCAAAGCTAGTGGGACTATAATGAGCTTTCTGGTATTGTATGTAGATGACATACTGCTCATAGGAAATGACATCCCAACCTTGCAGGAGGTTAAGTCCTAGCTTGGGAAGTGTTTCGCTATGAAGGACCTTGGGGAAGCTGATTACATCCTAAGGATAAGGATATTGAGAAACAGGAGTAAAAGACTAATATGACTTAGTCAAAGTACCTACTTGGACAAGTTTTTGAAGTGTTTCAGCATGGAGAACTCCAAGAAAGGTGACTTACCTATCCAAGGCAATGCCAAACTGAGTAAGACTCAAAGTCCACGTATAGAGGTTGAGATAACAGAGATGAGTCGAATACCATATGCTTCCGCAGTTGGCTCGATCATGTATGCTATGACTTGTACTCGCCCTGATATGGCCTTTGCTTTAAGTATGGTCAGCAGATATCAAGGGAATCTTGGTAAAGCTCATTGGACTATGGTTAAGAACATTCTTAAGTACCTGTGGAGGACTAAGGACTAGGTCCTTACCCTCAGTAGGAGTGATGACTTGAGAGTGATAGGGTATAGTGACGCCAGCTTTCAAACCGACAGAGATAATTTCCGCTCTCAGTCAGGTTGGGTGTTTACCCTGAATGGAGGAGCAGTAACATGGAAAAGTTCCAAGCAGGAGACTGTAGCTGATTCAACTTGCGGATCAGAGTACATAGTAGCAAGCGAGGCATCAAAGGAGACGATATGGTTGAAAAACTTCATCGGAGACCGTGGAGTCATACCATCCATAAAGGGGCTTGTGGAGATTTTCTGCGATAATGAAGGGCGGTTTCCTTAACCAAGGAAACGAGAGATCATGGTAGATCCAGGCATATCGACAGAAAGTACCACTTCATAAGACATCAAGTAGAAGAAGGGCACTTCGTGGTGAAGAGGATATCGTCAGAGGATAACCCATCAGATCCCCTTACGAAGGCACTGACTAGGGTTAAGTACTTGCAGCATGCAAAGGGCATTGGGCTTACGGACGATAATAGTTTTAGTGTTTAGATAAATAGAAACTTGTAATAGCTAAATTGTAATTGACATTTGATGATTAAATCAAAGGAGTTTTATTTATAAGTAAAGTTACTGTCTTGTGTCAATTATTTACTATTGTTTCACTTTGCATCTTTGACTTCCAGAATAATAAGATTATTCAAACCGTCCACAGTCGATCATACTTTGGAAGTAGGTAATGAGGCTAGACTGTCATGAGTTGGCTTGTAGGTTGTCTAAGGTGTTAGACATAGCAAAAGTTTGTTACACCATTCATGAATGCTTCGTAAATAAGATTTGAGTATTGGATTCAACCCGCGCTCACCTGAATTACTTCATGGAATTTATCACGAGTAATTGTGAGACGATAATATCATATAATATTCAAACCAAGATATATGAGTTGTTGACTACGAGTTCGTTGTGCATTGATGGCATGAAAACGCATCAGTAACTTGATGTTATAAAACGTGTCGTTGTGCATGATTTGATGAGTAGTTAGTACAAGCATATAATGTCGAAGTTTATTTGTTCCTTTTATCCTAAGAGGATTAAAAGGGATATCTTGGGCCCCTCGATGATTCTGTTTTGACTATGTATCGGGCCCAGTTTGAACTAAATTGATGTGTTAAGTTATGTTCTATTTCAAAATAATCGAAAATCGGGAAACAAATTGCAGGACAATAAGTATGACTATGTTCCATGTATTTGTCCGCATAGATATCTTGATAAAAGAGGAATATATGATCCGTTATCTAAAGGACACGTCACTAACTGGGTCAGAGTTCGACAACGGCTTTTGAGAGCTATGATTGCTAATCGGATTTTGAAGTTGCATTAGTAGTTATAATTATTAGACTTATCCAAGTGGGAGACTGTTGGATTAGGTGTCTAAGCCCATAACTATAATTGGGATGTACTTGACTCGATATTAGCATGGTCCTTTTGGGTTGCCTTCACCAGTTCAATTTGATAGGATGGACTTTTGAGAATAAGGTTATTTATGATTCATTAATATATTATAAGTATAATATATTAATTGAGAAATCATATTATTTAATTAGTATTGATAAAGAATTAATTTGGAATTAATTTTGTGATCAAAAGAGATTAATTAAATATATGGGAATTGATTATGTAAATCAATGATTCTTATAGTGTGGGCTAATGATCTATGGTTATTTAGGATGGGCTAAACCGATGAGATAGTCCATGGAGGTTTAACCCATGGAGCCTAAGTAATATGAAAGGTCATGGCGCATTAGGGTTTGCATGGATGTAACCCTAGCATTTGTCACATTATAAAAGCACACCTCTAGAGCCAAAATTCTAGGAGAGTGATATTGATTTTGTGCTAAGTAACTTATTCTCTCAAGCCTCCTCTTGCATTTAGTGTTTTTGACACATTAGAAGCATCACACTTGAGGTGATCAAGCTTTCAAAGGTCAAGAACTACACCCTACATATAAGAGTTATTCATCTAAACTAGTTTTTATGTTATATAGCTTCAATTGTATGCTAGTTAGGGTGTATGATTTGGTAAATTAAAAAATGCATGTATAATTAGAGAAAACATATATCCAAAGCATCTAGGGTTGTATGTGCACCATAGGAGTGTTATAGTGCTCATAACCCAACAAGAGTAAGGCTAAATATCTCATAACTGACCGACTGATCCCACACAACCGATCCATGAAACTTCTACCAACCCTGCAACACTCGTGTATGCTAGCCATACATAATATTGGACCCTATAGACTTTCGAATACCTAATCCTACCCTAAGCCCTTCATCAAACAAGAACAGGATATAAGGCCAAACGAAACATTCTCAGGCTATAAGATCTTACTTATGTACAGCTGTGATGCATACACTAAGCAAATACAGTAATGATGTCAATTTCATATAAGGAAAAACCCTAGGTTGTCATGCATCGTATAATCAGGCAATTCTATCATGCAATTCCTGAAGATCCCTAGCCTAGTACTAGCATGTTGTTCAAACATATCACAAAATCAAATAATCTGTAAGGTATTTTGGGGTCTACTCACTGGCTCCGACTGATCTTACACTTGAATCCTTCTTTAGTATTTTGAAAACCATTTGAAAATCATTTTAAAAATCTTTTCCTTAGTTTGAGATCAGATACACACAAGTGTTACCTCCAATTCACTCAAACCAATGCTCTGATACCAACTTGTCACATCCATAAAAATCAAGCCAATTTAAAACTTTTTAAGTCATTCACAAACCAATAATTATTACAAATTTGTTTTCAAAATGGTTTCATGTCAGCGTATCCAAGAGTCAAATCATAAAAACATAAGGAGGTGCACGGTCACGCATTCTCCTTCCCGCGATCATCAGAAGTACCTGAAACATAATCAATATCTGTAAGCCCGATGCTTAGTGAGTTCCCCCAAAATATCAATGCCATACAATCATAATCATATCATAGCAAATAAACAGCATGCATATAGAGTCTACAGAATGACTGGATTGACCTCACCGGGCCTGCAGTCTATCTGGCCCACTCTCATAACCTTCAACATGTCTAGTCCGCCCACCCAGGCCTTTAGCATGTCCGGACCATTCTCCGAGCCTTCGGCCTGACTAATGTGCCCTACCGGCCTGCATTCTATCCGGACCGCCCTGGGTATGTTGGCCTACAACAGAAAGCAGATCCGCCTCAACCCACCCGCAAACAAACAATCATGTGCACATAAATATCATACGCTAGCTAGCATGTACAGATAGTCATACAAATCTAATAGATCACTAACATAGTATCATCCTATAACCAGGACACCGACCTAACCGGTCACTAACATAGCATCATCCTATATACGAGGATACCGACCTAACATGTCACTAAGCATATCATCATGCAATAACCAGTATAAAAATCCAAAAGAAGGGTCGACATTGGTGCCTTTGACCTTGTTAGTATAGTGAGGATAAATCACCTCACAAGTAGCTCGAGATGATAATGTCAAACTCCCCAAATACAACTCCAAACTCAATCACCTACATCCACCAATGATCCACTTCCATGAATTCCAAATTACTAAAATACCCCCAGAAGTCAAACTGGTCAACCCTTGGTCAATGTTAAAGTCAATGGTCAAGGTCAACAGTCCATGTTGATCCAACTCATCAAGTGTCACCCACTGACTCTTCGAGTTCCTTCAGAACTCGAGAAATCGTGAAAACCCTAGTTGACTTGTTGAGTTTCCAGACAACTCGTCGAGTCCTTATGGTGTCCAAATGTCGAGAAAAACCCTAACTAACTCGTCGAGTCATCTCTCTGACTCGCAGAGTCCATGTAGCAACCAAAAAAGGAAAATCTTCATCCTACTCGTCGAGTTGACCATGCACCTCGTCGAGTGCCTTTAGTCCATTTCTCATTCAGATGCTTTTACATGAAACCAAATCTCCAAACTGTAGATCTAGGCTCCTAGGGTTTTGTTATCACATAAAGTTGCTAACTTTATGTGCATGCAAGGCTCCATGAAGCTAAAACACTCATAACTAGCATTAGAAGAAGGTTTTGGACATGAAGGAGGGACAAAGCTTCATAAAGCTTGAGTCTTTATGTCCATAAGGGCCTAGAGGAGTCCAGATCTGAAACTATGCCCTTGTGACAAGCTTAAATCCGAAAGTGACTCCATTTTTGCACCAAAATGCCCATATTCTCACTTAAGAAGAGATCTAACAAATGGATGGCCAAGGTAAAGGCTTTTTACCTTCAAATGCAAGCCAAGACAATGTAGATACTGATTCTACTGGCTTCTTCTCGTTCCGAGCTTCTTCAACAAATGCACCAAAAAACACTTTTTTCCTCTCACACACTCAAGAATAGGGTTTAGAACGATTAGGGTTCTTCTGGCCATCAAAAGGTGGTAAGGTGTCACACCCCAAAACCAAGAACGGCGGAAACGTTCCGGGGTGGAGGACGTCATGTGAAGTATCATAACAGTGTAAAGTAGTAAACAAGCAACAACATCATCCATTGCATTAAAAGTAAAGTTTTAATACATGTGTGTTCTTTCATAATGTACAACAATAAAATGAATAATAAAAATAGGGAGAGTCTTGTCTGTGCTCCATTCTTCTAAAAAACCTGGCCATCGCACCTGTCTAACTGATGACCTGAGAATACAAGTTATTTTGAAAACGAGTATCAGCTTTAAAGCTGGTGAATTCATAAGTATTTAAGTGTCATTGTCTTGCTTACTAAAATCTGTTTTAAAAGTCATGTAAACCTTTAAATGAAAATGTTGATGTATGTATGAAAAACCCTAGAAAATCCCTTATTTTCTATTAGTTTGAGATGTAATCTTCTACCAAGACCCGAATGTTTTGTTATGGCAATGTAGTCTTTTACCAAGACCCGAATGTTTTGTTATGACAATGTAGTCTTCTACCAAGACCCGAATGTTTTGTTATGATAATGTAGTCTTCTACCAAGACCCGAATGTTTTGTTAGGATAATGTAGTCTTCTACCAAGACCCAAATGTTTTGTTATGATAATGTAGTCTTCTACCAAGACCCGAATGTTTTGTTAGGATAATGTAGTCTTCTACCAAGACCCGAATGTTTTGTAAGTAAAATGATAGTTTTTCCTTTCTATTGACTAGTACTAAAAGTACTTAGTATAACTCTTTGTTTAGGTGAAAGTATCACAAAATAAAGTAAACAGGAAAAAGTAATAATGTAAGTGTTATCCCGAGGTACTAGGGCTAACACGCAATCGCGTAAAGGGAAACGTATAACCCATCACAAAATAAAGTAAATAGGAAAAAGTACTAATGTAAGTGTTATCCCGAGGTACTAGGGCTAACACGCCATCGCGTAAAGCGAAACATATAACCTATCACAAAATAAAGTAAATAGGAAAAAGTACTAATGTAAGTATTATCCCGAGGTACTAGGGCTAACACGACGTATGTAAATGTTATCCCGAGGTACTAGGGATAACATGACATATATAACCTAATGAACATCCGAAGATTGTCCAATTGTCCTCTGTAGCAGCAGCAGGGCGGAGGAAGGGTTAGTCCCGTAAAGGTACTCCTAGTATAATTAATAACCTTAGACATCCGTAGATGTTCATCACCCACTGTTGCTAACAGATGGTTTCTGGAATGGTTAGTCACGTCCATATATCCCGAGGTACTAGGGATAGGGTCCCGTCTAGATATCCCGAGGTACTAGGGATATGCAGGAAGATTTACACAGAAGGTACTAATAAATCATCCTCGCAATTCGAGATACAAGTATTCATGTTAATATACACAGGTAAGTGTATCTACGTCAAGGTACTCATGTAATGTGTTCATGTAAGCGTATTCATGTATCATGTAAGCATATGTAAACGTACTCATGTATCAGGTAATGTACTGGTATAGACTCATGAATGAACTGACTCTTGTGTGATTCCTTGTAATAGGAATAATGTTTGATATCTATAAATTATCCCTATGATAATTTACTGGAAGGTAATTGGTTGTTCAAGTAGGTTTATACACTCTTACTACTCAAGGGTGTGGGAAACTAAATGAAAGATGTAAACTATATCATCAATACATATATGAGAATATAAGTGTATACGCATAGTTTAGTTCAAGAATGTAAAATGGTTTTGTAAGACATCTAAGGGTTTTGAACAAATATAAAAATGACTTGATGTAATTTTGATAAACATTTCAAAAGTAATACATTTGATAACAAAGTATTTTAAAGATAGAAAACCATTTTATGCATCACATTTTGTAGTATGTGAAATCTGTTGAATGAAAACACAGTTATAAAATACATATAGATGATTTAATAACATGTTGTTTTCTACTTGTATTCCCCCCCCCCTCCCGTTAAAGCATTTAAAATCATTTAAAACATTGATTAGGGGTATGAACTCACCTGTAGATGGGGGTTCGGATGATCTGGACGGTGTAGGATTGCTAGGTGTCAAGTGAGGACTTGTACACACACTACGATTCTAATGAACATATAATCACACATATATGCACTCAATTAGTCTCAAATTACTAATTGATAATGTTAAGACATCCTAGACATAATAAACACTTTATATAAGTCCAAGGCAGTAGTATATCACGGGGGACAGTCTAGGCTCGTTTTCAGGAGTTTACCGCCCAAGAACACCTTGGGGAGTAAACTCCTAAATCTAATTATTTCGCTATGTAATCTATGTTATGAACACATTTAAAGCATTCTAACACTACTAGAAAGAGTTACTCACGTTTTGGTATAAAAACCCGAAGATCCGTGAGAGAGAAAATGGCTTTTCTCTAGTTGGAAATGCGAATAATGAATGAATTTGGTTCAAAATTCTATTTATAGTCCTGAGATATTTTTGGCAGAAAGTATTTTTATTCCCGAAATGACCTCTAATATAATAGAGTGATAGAATAATAGAGTTGCACTAAACCCTAGTGCATCCACTCTCCTGATATCTCTTGAAGTGTAAACCCTGACGTATTCAAACTTAAACGAAAAAGTCTAAAAATTAACTGTGACTGTTATAACTTCTATTGAATTGATATTGTTTGTACAGAATGGAAATTTCGGGTTGACACATCATCCCCCGTTAGAAGGAATTTCGTCCCAAAATTAGAATTTAAGAAAGTAAGTATGTACGAATAATCGAGTCGTTATGTGAACTTCCTAATCGATTGGTTCTCGCACTCCTAAGTGAAATCGGGTTCTCGGTTGGTATCCCAATGAAGCTTCACTAACGGGCAACGACGTTGCTTCGTCCGCTTGACCTCTCGGTAGAGGGTCACTACGGTTCTAATACGAAGGCAAGGATCTCGTAAATCCCAATCTCGTCGAGAGGGATTACGAAAGTCCTTACGGAAAGATATTGTTTCAAGTTCAAGACGCGAAGGGGAAAATGTACGTTACTGAGTTCGCAGAGTAGGTCTAGTTTGTGAAGTGCAGGACCGATTCTGGTAAGAATCTTGGAGGTCCTAACTATATTGGATTTTAGCTTTCCACGCTTTACGAAGCGTATTAAGCCGTTCCCAGAGTGAGGTTTCCTAAAGAATTTGGTCTCTCACTTGGAATTCCAAAGGTTTTTTCTCTCGCTTTCTTCCCAGTCAAGGGCCATCCCTAGCTGGGTCAAAGTCGAAAGGGTTTCTGAAATTTGTGGGGAGTTCCGAATGGACTATGATAGTAGGTCTGTAAGACCTAGAATTTGGCGAATTTTCCGTCGGTGACTACGGTGCCAACAAATTCCCAACTGTTTTGGATAATTTGATAGAGTACTCAAGAATTTCCACAACAATAATAGTGTGTCTCAGGAAATTTGACTCTAAATTCCAAAACTCTTGATTAGAGAACTTTGCGAAAAGTATCTCCGAGGGTAATGTTTCTATGGGTTCTTTCTTACTACGAGGGTAGATAAGTAAGTCATTACATGGAGAAATGACGAACTGATCCCAGTAAGGAAGGCGTACTCCACTCATTTAGCTCATGAATACTATGGGCGTATTGGTCCTATCCGAGGGGTATCACTACGGACTCGAAGCGTCCGTATCGAGTTCGGAGGGTAGTCTTTAGGACATCCTTCCCTAACACTCGAACTGGATATATAAGGATCTCAGGTCCATTTCTGAAAGTAATACTTTCCTTGTGGTTGCTCAATCAGTTCGTCTATGCGAGGTAGAGACAACGATTTCTAAAGGAAATCTTAATGAAGTCTCCGGTCGTCGAGGTACATATGATGTACTCCGTCGACTTCTGGTAAGAATAAGACCGGAGCTCTCAAGGGTGAGGAGCCTGGTCTTCTAATTCTATTGTTTGAGTGGTTCACTGTGTTGTCCGGGCTGTTCTTGTATCTCCCGTAGGTGTTTAGACTGAAGGTGATCTGGTTATAAGAGTCATATTGGGTCCTAAGTTTGTTCCTATGCCAATGCAATTACTCGTACTCCTGGACAGTCTCCATCCTGAAGTTCTTATTAGAATTCATACGTGATTCAATGATCACAATTTCGTGTATACGAGTCGTATATAATTAAGACTGAAAAGGTAGTCGAATAACTGATTCTTCCTTAATCTCACATCCCATCGAGGGAAAAGGAGTTAAAGTGGAATCATTAATTCTAAACCTATAGAACATTGATTATATATCACTCTCATGTATACATTCTTCAGTGATAGATCAACCGTATGAATCCTGGAATTGAACTTGACGTACTGCACGAGTAATACTGTGGGGATTCCTTCGGAAAGGAAAGGAACTATAAGGTACTTCATGCACGAGTACTTCGGTGTTCTGATATGACGGCTCCGCTAAAAGACAATTTCTGAGAAAGAGATGTACTTATGAAGTTGGTATTGTGAGGATCAAATTTACTCGAGTCGTATGATAAAGTCGGAAACATATGGAAACTAAAGACATTAGAATTGAACATAAGGCGTTACAGACAAAACACAACAGTGCAACCATTAACAGAGTTACTGAACTTAGGATTTACTACAAGACTATTGTTGCGAACAAGGTATACTACAAAAGACAAGTATACGCAGCACGAGCATCCCTAAACGGACGGGGTCTCGCAAAAGATAAGACCCTGGTTGCACTAGTTTTGGGATGGTTCATAAGTCTGTTACAACGAAACGCCTAAATTACATTAACGTGGGTCCGGAGTAGACCTACCTTGCCACAACCGTAGCAAGTTTGGTTCACACTGGTGTTTGGCACTTGAGCGGCCTGAGCTGTTGGCGTCCTGCAGACACGGGCTGTATCCCCCTTCCTGTTGCAGTGTGAGCACTGCTTCTCCCTACAAGGTCCATGGTGGTGAAAACTACATTTAATGCATTTTGGGAGACTTCTAGCATAAAGTTTGGCTGGTTTAGGGACAATTGGGATGTCCGAAGGGATGGTAGTTGGAGGTGTTGATGTCGTGGCTGTGAAGGTTGTTACTGGTGGTTGTTTCCTGTTCGCCCTTCGAAGCGACTTGTCCTTAGGTTTATTCCAAGACTTCTGTTTGTTACTTGGATTGGAATGATTGTTAACAATCCCGCTAACACTTGCGTTGTTAGCGTTCAGGTGGGTCAGAATAGCTGACACGGCAGCCGAGACTGCAGCTAGAAAGGTAGCTGCATCAATCTGAAGAGTTGGTGTTTGGTTGATGGGCTGATCGTTTTTCTTGGGTGACATGATTCTGTTACACCGAAAGAAAATGAATTTCTGAGCGAGAATGGTTGAACCTAGACGTATTTCGATCGCTCATGAAAAGAATAGAAGTATGTTTTCTAAGGTTCGACCTACATCCCTATGATGCAGCCCTAGCACGGAATGGAAGTATGTACACGAAGGTTTGACCTACATCCCTATGATGCAGTCCTAGAAAAGATCGGAAGTAAGTTCTTACAATGGCCTCAAGATGTTTGTTGTGCGAGTCGAGGTATCGTTGGTTGGTGAATAACATGCTCCAACCATTACCAGAGACTTGGAGATGTCTCCGGAGTTAAATTGCTATAGTCCAATGACTTAACTAGAGCATGTTTCAAATAGACTCAAATGAAAGTATGATAAGAGTTTTTGAATAAAGAATGACACAGAAGTTAGCCGACTGTCAATACCTTTGATATTCATGACATACAAGTTCGGGAAAATGACCTTGTAACAAGGTCTTACATCATATCCAGAGAAGATAGTTCCTGACAGCATAAAGACCTAACCAAAAGTACTTGCAGTACAAGATAGTTTCATAGAAAATGCCACATCGGGCATAGACAGAAACACAATTCCTTTCTAACAAGAAATATAAAGTAAAGTATCTACTACTAGCGACGGTCATCCCTCTGGTGAACTCTCAGTTCAGCCAGTTGGCGATCCACATCAAGTAGGTGCCTTTCGTACACTCTCTGGCGTACTCGAAGTTCTATGACTTCGACTCGTGATTCAGCCAGTGCTTGCAGCAAGGTTTCATGGTCTCTCTCAGACCTCTCACGAGCATGTTCAAGGCGACTGGTGCGAAGCATATGCATTCCTCCATTTGTATCAACTTCTGCGATACGTTGTAGAGCTGTCCTGCCCTGAATTTCGTTTCGGGCAACTCTTCAGATCAGAATTGGCATGATTCTGTCTGCTAAGCCCCCATTGCTCAGGTCATAGAAGCTTCGGTCACCATTAAATGGCATGGGCTGATCTTGTCCTTGGCTCCATGTTTCCAAACATTCCACCCACTCAGGCGTCAGGCCATGAAAAGTCGGATGAGGGTTAGGAATCGAAAAGGGAGATGCCTAGGGTAGGTTCTCAACCTCGGGTTCGGAGATGGCATCATCTGAAAGGTCTTCAGCATGGTGATCATTCAGAGGGATTGGATGATCATTAACTGGTTCTTCTCCAAACCATCCAACAATAACCGAGTTCGGAAGGAACAGGTTGTCGTGGGGATGGAATCCAACCATGTTATCTACGCGAGAATTTGGGGTAAGAAAATAATTATTAGACGAACTATCTAGATAATTATTTAGGAAATCTTCATTAGTTCCATCGCTATTTGTAAAGTGCATACCAATTATATGTAATCAACACAGGATAGGCCTTCGAATAAGTGACCTCAACTCCAAATTCACAAGGAATAGGGGTAAAGCAAAAATTTCACCGATTCTAAGTCTATAACATCCTAGTTACATATAAATTTAGTGTATCCACTTAGCAATTATCAACTTAGGAATGAATATTCCATTTTAGTTCTCAAGTATATAGTAATTATGGTAACACAAAACACCCCTATGGTATTTTAGACTTAGGTTCTGCTATAATGTTCTCATTGTGGTAATGTTGGTAAGTTTTTAGATTCGTTGCCATATCACAACCATTCTTGGGCATGTGCTAATCACTCCTCGGAACAGCATAGTTGATCAGGCTATGCCACTCCCAAGACTGACCATACATCCCCGAGCTTACCTGTGATATTCAACAATCGTAATACTTTTGTTCTTTTCATTGTGACACTGATTTTAGTATGAATGCAGGCACGTATACTTTGTTAAATATTTTATTATTTAAAAGTATATTCTCTTAGACAGAGTGTTTTAATCCCATGTATTTATAGTTAGTATATCTTTTATGGGTTGATATATTTAATTCACTATAAACAATGCTCTGATACCAATCTGTCAAACCCTAAAACCAAGAACGGCGGAAACGTTCCGGGGTGGAGGACGTCATGTGAAGTATCATAACAGTGTAAAGTAGTAAACAAGCAACAACATCATCCATTGCATTAAAAGTAAAGTTTTAATAAATGTGTGTTCTTTCATAATGTACAACAATAAAATGAATAATCAAAATAGGTCGAGGCTTGTCTGTGCTCCATTCTTCTCAAAAACCTAGCCATCGCACCTGTCTAACTGATGACCTGAGAATACAAGTTATTTTGAAAGCGAGTATCAGCTTTAAAGCTGGTGAATTCATAAGTATTTAAGTGTCATTGTCTTGCTTGCTAAAATCTGTTTTAAAATTCATGTAAACCTTTAAATGAAAATGTTGATGTATGTATGAAAAACCCTAGAAAATCCCTTATTTTCTATTAGTTTGAGATGTAATCTTCTACCAAGACCCGGATGTTTTGTTATGGCAATGTAGTCTTTTACCAAGACCCGAATGTTTTGTTATGACAATGTAGTCTTCTACCAAGACCCGAATGTTTTGTTATGATAATGTAGTCTTCTACCAAGACCCGAATGTTTTGTTAGGATAATGTAGTCTTCTACCAAGACCCGAATGTTTTGTTATGATAATGTAGTCTTCTACCAAGACCCGAATGTTTTGTTAGGATAATGTAGTCTTCTACCAAGACCCGAATGTTTTGTAAGTAAAATGATAGTTTTTCCTTTCTATTGACTAGTACTAAAAGTACTTAGTATAACTCTTTGTTTAGGTGAAAGTATCACAAAATAAAGTAAACAGGAAAAAGTAATAATGTAAGTGTTATCCCGAGGTACTAGGGCTAACACGCAATCGCGTAAAGGGAAACATATAACCCATCACAAAATAAAGTAAATAGGAAAAAGTACTAATGTAAGTGTTATCCCGAGGTACTAGGGCTAACACGCCATCGCGTAAAGCGAAACATATAACCTATCACAAAATAAAGTAAATAGGAAAAAGTACTAATGTAAGTATTATCCCGAGGTACTAGAGCTAACACGAAGTATGTAAATGTTATCCCGAGGTACTAGGGCTAACATGACATATATAACCTAATGAACATCCGAAGATTGTCCGATTGTCCTCTGTAGCAGCAGCAGGGCGGAGGAAGGGTTAGTCCCGTAAAGGTACTCCTAGTATAAGTAATAACCTTAGACATCCGTAGATGTTCATCACCCACTGTTGCTAACAGATGGGTTCTGGAATGGTTAGTCCCGTCCATATATCCCGAGGTACTAGGGATAGGGTCCTGTCTAGATATCCCGAGGTACTAGGGATATGCAGGAAGATTTACACAGAAGGTACTAATAAATCATCCTCGCAATTCGAGATACAAGTATTCATGTTAATATACACAGGTAAGTGTATCTACGTCAAGGTACTCATGTAATGTGTTCATGTAAGCGTATTCATGTATCATGTAAGCATATGTAAACGTACTCATGTATCAGGTAATGTACTGGTATAGACTCATGAATGAACTGACTCTTGTGTGATTCCTTGTAATAGGAATAATGTTTGATATCTACAAATTATCCCTATGATAATTTACCGAAAGGTAATTGGTTGTTCAAGTAGGTTTATACACTCTTACTACTCAAGGGTGTGGGAAACTAAATGAAAGATGTAAACTATATCATCAATACATATATAAGAATATAAGTGTATACGCATAGTTTAGTTCAAGAATGTAAAATGGTTTTGTAAGACATCTAAGGGTTTTGAACAAATATAAAAATGACTTGATGTCATTTTGATAAACATTTCAAAAGTAATACATTTGATAACAAAGTATTTTAAAGATGGAAAACCATTTTATGCATCACATTTTGTAGTATGTGAAATCTGTTGAATGAAAACACAGTTATAAAATACATATAGATGATTTAATAACATGTTGTTTTCTACTTGTATTCCCCCCTCCTATTAAAGCATTTAAAATCATTTAAAACATTGATTAGGGGTATGAACTCACCTGTAGATGGTGGTTCGGATGAACTGGACGGTGTAGGATTGCTAGGTGTCAAGTGAGTACTTGTACACACACTACGATCCTAATGAACATATAATCACACATATATGCACTCAGTTAGTCTCAAATTACTAATTGATAATGTTAAGACATCCTAGACATAATAAACACTTTATATAAGTGTTTTAAGCCCTAAGGATTGCATCTAAGCTATTGTGGGACAAGGCACTTGTGTTTAGGGTTCCAAAGGACCCCATATATGAGTTTACTCCCCATATACCATCGCACATGGAGTTTACGGTTGTAAACTCTTGAGTTTACGACCGTAAACTCCCAACCATGGGTGTATTGTGTGTTTTGAAGTTCCAAATGATTCCTAGAATTATTCCAACTTGGTGGTTAAATTCTTGGAAGGGTTTAAGGCCTAGAAATACTCCTTAGAGGAGTTTATGGCCCTAAGGCCATTTCCTTTGGAGTTTACGGTTGTAAACTCCCTTGGAATGGTGTTCTTGTTGTTTTCAAGCCTCATGCATAAGTGGTATAAGTTCTAGGCTTTTAATCCAAACATATGAAGACTCTTGACACACTTTGGTGCCCCTTTAATGAGTTTACGGCCCATGAACCATGTCATGGCCGTAAAATCACTTTGTAAGGTGATTTTGTTGTGTTTAAGGCCCTTGATTTAATGGGAACAAGTCTAGGTAAAAGTCTAAGGCCTTAGGTCCCTTAAAAGCACCATTTTGAGCATGAACTTTGGAGTTTACGGCCTAAGATACTCTTGGGCCGTGAACTCCCAAACTTGGGTGATCCTTGCTTGATTTCATGTCCCTAATACACTCCTATACAAGTCCAAGGCATTAGTATATCACGGGGGACAGTCTAGGCTCGTTTTCGGGAGTTTACCACCCAAGAACACCTTGGGGAGTAAACTCCTAAATCTAATGATTTCGCTATGTAATCTATGTTATGAACACATTTAAAGCTTTCTAACACTACTAGAAAGAGTTACTCACGTTTTGGTATAAAAACCCGAAGATCCGTGAGAGAGAAAATGGCTTTTCTCTAGTTGGAAATGCGAATAATGAATGAATTTGGTTCAAAATTCTATTTATAGTCCTGAGATATTTTTGGCAGAAAGTATTTTTATTCCCGAAATGACCTCTAATATAATAGAGTGATGGAATAATAGAGTTGCACTAAACCCTAGTGCATCCACTCTCCTGATATCTCCTAAAGTGTAAACCCTGACGTATTCAAAATTAAACGAAAAAGTCTGAAAATTAACTGACTGTTATAACTTCTATTGAATTGATACTGTTTGTACAGAATGGAAATTTCGGGTTGTCACACAAGGGGCTGGAGGAAAGGACTTAAGGTCCTTTAAATAGGGGTGCAAACCCTAAAAATTAGGGTTTCATTATCCAACTCCAACTCGTCGAGTAGATCCCTTAAATCAGACGACCATATCCATTTCTACACGACAAGTTGGGGCATCCAACTCGTCGAGTAGGCTTTTAAAACTGAATATAAAGCTGTAAAATTTATACCTGAGACTCAGGGTGTTACAAACAGACCCCCACTGAAGCTTGGGTTTTGCAAGACACCTTTTCACTACATGGTCAGGCTAGTGGGTGGTACCCTAATCTACAAAGAATGAAGACATGCTTAAATTGGTTAGAGTTCTTAGAAGAGTGCAAAATCAGATTTGGACCCCCGATAAGCATGAACCCATTAGGCGAGTTAACTCAATTAAGGCAAATAGGTACGGTGGAGGACTATTGTGAAGACTTTGAGTTGCTGTTGGGGCGAATGACGGGTGTGAATCTGGAGCAAAGTGCTTCACATTTTTGTGCAGGTTTAACTAATGCTATCCGTTATGAAGTAGAGTTTGCTAGACCCACCACACTATACTATTCTATGAACCTAGCCAGACAAATTGAGTTCAAACTCGTGGAGGAGGGACGACCAAGGAGTTTTGGAGTACATTTATTAACTGGGAATCAACTTGTAACACGCGGAATCTTGAAGGCTAATTGTGGAAAATAAAACCTCATTTTGAAAGGTCGACTCATCGAGAATAAGGTATAAACTCAACGAGTAGGAATTTTAAGTCACACACATTTTCAAAGATCAACTCAACGAGTTGGTCGTTGTTTAAGAAACCCTAAATTCAGCGTTTTGCACCCTATTTAAACAACTTAAGCTCTAGGGTTTGACCTCATTTCTAGCCTCCATCATCCAAAACCCTAACCTCGAAACCCTATGGCCATTTTTGAGTGTTGTGAGTTCATAAGGAGCGTTTGTTGGTGATTCTTGAAGGAGACTTGAAGAGGGAAGCACCTATCTTGGAGGAGTGACTCTAGATCTAGCAACCCTTCATCAAGAGTTGCATCTTCGAGTTATAAAGTTGTAACCTTGACATATACCTTACTATAACTCTTTTCTTGAAGTTTTAGCTTGGATTTTGGGGCTTTATCAAAAGGACAAAAGACAAGAGGTTCCAGGGGCTGATGGGACATATTAAACCCTTATATGGCCTATTGAGGCTTAAAGTTGCAAACTTTAATGGCCTCCATGTCCCATTTATGCAATATGTCCATTGTGAAGCCAAAAATGGACATTTGAGGAGTTTTCTAGCATGAATGAATGTAAAATTGGAAACTTTATGTGATTTGCCCACCTTGGGACATCAGATATGTATGTTGGTGGGTTGTAGTAGGAGTTTAGGGGCTGAAAGGATCAAGACCACCTTTAAAGAAACTAGGGTTTTAGTTTCTAGCTTACTATATGGTTCATGACATCATAATGGAAAGGACCTGAGGTTTGGAGCTATTGGATTCGAGAGAAATGGCTTAATGCATTAAGGATGGTTAACAAACTAAGAACTCAACGAGTTGAAGCGAGTAGGTCCCGATTCTGTTGAAGGAACTCGACGAGTCCACAAGGGAACTCGACAAGTTGATTCGTAATATCATGATTATGTGGTTTATGGGAACTCGACGAGTTGAAGGACAACTCGACGAGTTAAGTCAACTCGGAGTGTTTAACTTTGACTTTGACTTGGATGTTGACTATGACCTTGACTTAATTTTGACCAAGAGTTATGAAGTACAGAATGGACTCTAAAGGGTAGTCTCATGTTAGGGTTTGGGCCCAACTTGAATAATTGGGCCATTGATGGGCTTTCATGAAATTTATAGTTTGGTCCTTAATAGGTCGGGGGTGAGATGGTCATTTCACCCCAAGTATGGATTATGGATCACGGGTTAGGACCTAATTTCTAATTGGGTGATGTTTTGGTATTGATAGCTCAAGGAGTTGTCAGGGCAGCAACTAAGGATTTCTTGTGATGAGCTTCAGCAGTATGAGGTGAGTTACCTTCCAATAGAAGTGGGTCGAAGGCACCAATTCCGGACCACTAGTAGTTGATTATAGTTGAGATGATTGTCTTTGTGATAACTATCTGGTATGCCACTATTTGTTATTCCTTATGTGCTAGTATGTTATGTTATTATGCATTAGTGGTAGGAAGGGTAGGATAAACCCTATTACCGGTCGAAAGGACTGAAGGGGTAGGCCAGCACCCAGATATGCTAGGCAGTATGTGACTTATGTATATATGCTAGGATATTATGTGGTAGTGGTAGGGGTGAAATAGTCCCCAGTTACCAGTTGAAAGAGATCGAAACGGTAGGCCAACACCCAGATACGCTAGGAAGTTACCGGTTGAAAGAGACCAAAGGGGTAGGCCACCACCCAGGTATGTTAAGCAGTTACCGGTTCAAAAAGACCGAAGGGGTAGGCCAGCACTCAGGTATGCTAGGCAGTTGCCGGTTGAAAGAGACCGAAAGAGTAGGATAGCACCCAGATATGCTAGACAGTATGTTATTGTTGAAGGGTTTTGAGCATTCTAACACTCCTAAGGTGTACATGCAACCCTAGAAACCTTGGATCTATGTTTTACTAAGATACATGCAAATTTGATTTTCCAAGGTTCTTAACCTAACTAGCATGGCATGGGGAACTTTGATACATAAAATCTAGTAGAAGAACATACCTTTTAGTTGCTTGGATTCCTTGAGAACTTTGTGAGCCTAGCACCTCAAGTGTGATGCCTCAAATGTTTCACACAATGCCGCAACACTTTGAATAACTTTGAGAGAAGTCCACACTAACTCAAAATCGGCTTGCCCTCTTGTTCCACACATAGTGCCGATTTTGGTAACCCATGGGGACCTTTTATAGTTGTGTCACAAGTAGGGTTACAACATGTAAACCCTAATTGACATGGTTTTTCATATTCCATGATCCATGGGTTTATAACTTCCATGGAGCACCTTATGGATTTAACCCAATCCAATAAACCATGGATCATTAGCCCACTATAAAAGAATGGATGATTTACACAATCAACCCCATATATTTAATTAGTTTCCTTTTAACCACCAAATTAATTCTTGATTAAAACTAATTTTAATAATATTATTAATATATTAGAACTTCTAATATATTAATAAACCATAAGTGTCCTTTCTCTCATTTAGTCTATCCATGTGTTTCAATGCCATGCAACCCAAATGGACCATGCCAACCGGGTCAAGTACATTCCAGAAATAGTTATGAACTTAGACACCTAATCCAACAGTCTCCCACTTGGATAAGTCTAATAACTATAACTGCAAGAATGACTTCAGGAACTGATCAACAATCGTAGCTCTTTCAAAGTCTCGCGGAATTGAGATGATGATGATGATACACTATTTAAGATAAATGATCATATAATTCTCTGTTCAAGATATCAGCCGGACAAATACATGGAACAACGTCTTACTTATTGTCCGGCATTTTGTTTCCCGATTTCTGATTTTTTTTGACATAGAACTTAATCGAACACATCAATTTAGTTTTGAACGGGACCGGTACATAGGGGACCAGATATCGAGGGGCCCAAATATCACTTCTAATCCTAGAAGGAACAGATTAACTTCAACTCATATGCTTGTTCTACTACTTGTTGAATCATACATAATGGCACATTTTATAACATCGAGTTACCAATGCATTTTCGTACAATCAATGTATATCTAACTCATAGTCAACAACTCATATCTCTAGGTTTGAAGACTTATATGATATTACCGTCTCACGATCACTCGAGATAAATTCCATGAAATGATACAAGTGAGCGTGGGTTGAATCCAATACTCAGAACTTATGAGCACTCATGAATGTTGTAGCAACTCTTTCTATGTCCAATACTTTAGACATCTACAATCCAACTTCATGGAAATCGTGATTCATATATACTTCCAACATATGACCGACTGTGGAGAATTTGAATAATATGATATACCATAACATAGTTATTCTGGAAGTCAAAACATGCAAAATGAAATGATAGTAAACGATTGACAGAAGATAGCAACACTTTACTTATAAATGAAAAAAACAACTTTTATTTATCATCAAATGTCAATTACACTTTACAAATTTCAAAGATATCTAATTTCTAAAACTAATATCATCCTTTAGCCCTATGTGCCTCGCATGCTGAAGATGCTTAACCCTTCCCAGTCCCTTCCTGAGGGGATCTGCTGGGTTCTCATCCGGTGATACCATCTTTGCCACGATGAGTCCTTTTATTCAATGTCTGATGAAATGGTATTTTATGCCGATGTGTCTGGATCTTGTCCCTTGGTTCCTTGGCTAAGGCAACTGCACTTTCACTATCACATAAAATCTCCATAGGCTCCTTTATAGCTGGTACAAATCCAAGGTCTCCAACAAAGTTCTTTTTCCATATAGCCTCCTTTGCTGCCTCACTTGCTGCTATATACTATGATTCGCATGTTGAATCAGCCACTATCTCCTGCTTGGAACTTTTCCAAGTAATTGCTCCTCCGTTTAAGGTAAAGACCCAGCCTGACTGAGAGCGGAAATTATCCCAATCAGTATGGAAGCTAGCATCACTATACCCTACTACTCTCAAGTCATCACTCCCACCGAGGGTTAGGACCCAGTCCTTAGTCCTCCGTAGGTACTTGAGAATATTCTTTACCGCAGTCCATTGAACCTTGCCAGGGTTCCCCTGATATCTGCTGACCATCCTCAACGCAAAGGCCACATCAGGACTAGTACAAGTCATAGCATACATGATCAAGCCTACAACAGAAGCATATGGTACTTGACTCATCTCTGTTATCTCAGCCTCTATACTCGGGCTGAGAGTCTTACTTAATCTGGCGTTACTCTGGATCGGTAACTCTCATTTCTTGGAATTCTACATTCTGAACCTATTCAGCACCTTATCCAAGTAGGTACTCTGACTAAGTCCAATTAGTCTCTTACTCCTGTCTCTCAAAATCCTTCTCCCTAGGATATAGGCAGCTTCTCCAAGGTCCTTCATAGTGAAACACTTTCCAAGCTAGGAATTCACTTCCTGCAGAGTTGGGATGTCATTTCTTATGAGTAGTATGTCATCCACATACAGTACCAAAAAGCTAACTATACTCCCACTAGCATTGACATATACACAAGATTCATCTTCGCTCCTCAAAAAGCCAAACTCTTTGACTTTCTCATCGAAACAAAGATTCCATCTGCGAGGTGCTTGTTTCAATCCATAGATGGATTTCTCAAGCTTACACACTCTATTAGGGTACTCTATACTGACAAAACCCTCTGGCTGACTCATGTAAACATCCTCAGCCAAACTTCCATTAAGGAAAGCAGTTTAGACATCCATTTGCCATATTTCATAATAATGAAATGCAGTAATGGCTAACATAACCCTAATAGACTTAATCTTTGCTACTGGTGAAAAGGTCTCATCATAATCAACTCCCGGAGTTAGAGAAAAAAACTCTTTGCAACCAGTCGCGCCTTATAAGTGTGTACATAACCATCCATGTCGGTCTTCTTCTTGAAGATCCATTTTCACCCGACTGTCTTACGACATGGTACATTGTCAACCAAGTTCCAAACTTGATTGTCATACATGGATTGTATCTCGCTGTCCATAGCCTCTTTCTATTTAGCAGCCTCAAGGCCTTCCGTGGCTTCCGTGTAGCTGTTAGGTATCTAGACTTACCAGTGTATTATCACTGTCCATAGCCTCTTTCTATTTAGCAGCCTCAGTGTAATATGGAAACCATAGTAATGCTCAGGTGCATTCCTAACTCTCGTGGAACGCCTCAGAGGTACGCCCTCGTCAGTTGGATCACCAAGAGTTTCCTCCTCAAGTTGATTGCTAGGGTTTGAGGTTCCTTCACCACTTGACTCTTGACTTTCTTCAAGGTTAATTTGCCTCCCATTGTTTCCTTGGCTTATGAACTCTCTCTTGCGAAAGACCCCTCTCCCTGCTACAAAGACCTCATTATCATTGGGTCTGTAGAAGAGGTAACCAAAGGATTTTTGTGGTAGCCGATGAAAATACAACTCTCACTTCGAGGTTCGAGCTTATCGTGAGTCTCGCGCCTCACAAAAGCCTCGCAACCCCAAATCTTGATGTGGTCTAAATTGGGAACTTTTCCAGTCCACATCTCGTGAGGTGTTTTGGCAACCTTTTTGGTAGGGGCTAGATTAAGGATATGGGCGGTAGTCTCTAAGGCATACCCTCAAAATGAGATTGGTTGCGAAGCTCGACTCATCATGGAACGAACCATGTCAAACAAGGTTTGATTACGCCTCTCAGCCACACCATTAAGTTGTGGTGTTCTGGGAGGTGTCAGTTGTGAGAAAATCCCACATTCCTTAAGATAGTCAAGGAACTATGTACTAAGATACTCACCACCTCCATCGGATCGAAGCATCTTAAAGTTCATGCCCAACTGATTCTCCACTTCATGTTTAAATTCCTTGAACTTTTCAAAGGTTTATGGTTTATGCTTGATTAAGTAGACATATCCATATCTACTATAATCATCAGTGAAATTCACATAGAAGCGGTTAGCATCCCTTGTGGCGATTTTGAAGGGTCCACACATATCAGTATGTATGAGATCCAACAAACCCCCACCCCTAGCACAAGAACTAGTGAAGGGTGACTATGTCATTTTCCCAAGAAAACAAGATTCACAACTATCATCCGACTTTAGGTCAAATGACTCCAAGACTCTATCCTTTTGGAGTTGGCCTATGCGTTTCTTGCTTACATGTCCAAGACGACTATGCCATAAAGATGCTTTATCCAAGCTAGTGGAAGAATCAATACACAACACATTATTTCCTAGGTTATCTACAACCGACACAGTTTCATATACACTATCACAAGGTAATGCTTTAAAATAAAGAACATTATTAAAGAAAGCATTAATACCACCACATTCATTATCAAATGAAAAGGTAAAACCATGTTTGTACAAAACATGAAAGGAAATAATATTTCTCGCCATTTTAGATGAGTAACAACATTTATTTAAATCTAATGTTAACCCACTACTTAGCAACGAAGAATAAACTCCAATCTTGGTAATAGGTGTAACTTTCCTGTTCCCCGTGACAAGTTTATCTTCCCATGCTCCACATTCTCACCTCTTCTTAGTCCCTGCAAATCAGAACATATGTGAATACCACAACCTGTATCAAGGACCCAAGAATTAGAATAGGGTGAGTTATTAGACAATATAGTGTAAATACTTGCATGGTTGGGTTTCACTTTCCCATCCTTAACATATTGCAAGTACTTCGGGCAGTTTCGCTTCTAGTGCGCCTTTTCATGGCAGTAGAAGCATTCAACCTCATTAGGGTTGGTAGAAGGAGTGACAAAACCTTTTTTTGTTCCACTTGAAGAGAAGCCATCAAGGGACTTTCCCTTGGTATCCTTCGAAGGGCCCTTCCTCTTCTTCCCTTTACCTTTCCCGATAGCCAGAACAGGGGTGTTGGTAGGAGTAGAAGTAGTAACACCCGATTTACCTTTAATACCACTTTCGGCGGCCTTTAGAAGTCCTTGAAGTTTGCTGAGTGTAACTTCCTCCTTGTTCATGTGATATGTAATTCAGAATTGATCATAACACGAAGGTAAGGAGTACAAAATGATGTCAATTGCCAACTCCTCAAGAAAGTTCACATTCAATTTCAGCAAACGGTCCACGAATCTTTGCATTTTCTGCATGTGGCCCGTGATGGGTTCACCATCCTTCATTCGGGTTGTTATCATGGAGGAGATGATTTCATAGCGCTCTTGACGAGCACTCTGATGGTATCTGTCCATCAAATCCTGGTGCATCTCAAATGGATAAAAGTCCTCATATGACTTTTGGAGCTCGGATGTAATCGTGTCCAACATGATACATGCCATTTTAGTGGCATCTATCTCATGTGCTCGGAATTCAGCGACCTCCTCTGGAGTAGCAGACGACTCATCAACTTCCTTAATCTCCTTGTCGAGGACATATTCCTTGTCCTCATACCGAGTGACCATCCTGATGTTCCTAATCCAATCCATAAAGTTGGATCCATCAAAGATGACTCTCCCACAAAGGTTCATGACAGAGAAGGAGCCGGTAGGGTTTGAGCCAGAAGCAACATTGTTGGAAGACATCTGAAAAAGAAGAAGGACAAGTTTAGATATAAAGATAGTCCTTAATAAGACACCCAAATGTAATATTAAGGCTAGGACCCAACACAATATTTTATAACTTATAAGAGGGATATCATAACCCAAGCTATAAAATATTTGAAGGTAGGTGAATGACGATTCACCAATTTCCACCACGAAAAACGAAATAAATTATCAGGTTTTAATTGGTTTTAAAACTCCTAGATTCTTTTGAGATTCATTGAACTTTTCAATGGCATGTTTCAATCTCGATTGTGCCCTTCAGGTTTTGTGACTGGGATGCTGAGGATCACAAAACAAGGTGTAAATTAACCATGCAAATTACTTGGTACTCTTAATGTTTATCACCTAACCGATGTGCTGGTTAACCACACACGCTCCACCAATCTGTGGTAAACCTTAAGCCACCCTTTTCCTACCTAATTAAGTCCAGGTTAGTGTTTCGGTTAACCATACACGCTCCACTAACGACTTAAGCAAAGTACAAAGTGTAATTTCATGGGTTAGCACCATATTCACATTTTCCTAAAGTAAATAAGATTGGGAATTTATAAAAACATTTAGTTACTTTATAACCCTCATACTTTTAATGAGGATTTAAAGTCATTGTCCTACCATTTCGGCTAACGACCCTCCACCAGTCAAGGAAGCAGTGGGTGAGAGTGGACACCCATTAAGCTGCCATTTTATAGGCAACAACCTTATACCCCCTTTATAGACCGACTTCATGAATGAGGCCTACTAACGGTAAAACGACTTGTTCTTATATATATATATATATATATATATATATATATATATATATATATATATATATATATTAACTTATAATATTATAAAGTATAAGGGTTGAATTTTAACTTTTGAAATTCTAGGGGTTAGACCTAAAGTTTTTTTAGATGACTTTACATGTTCCAAAACTTGAGGACAAGTTTTGTAAATTTCAAAACTTTTCATCTTTCATAACTTATGAGTTAATGGTTTACTAAAATGAAAGACTCTTCATTTTATGTAACCTATGTGCTCATTAATGGACTTTAAAAGAAAGACTTTTGGTAATCCATAACTTGAGGACAAATTTTGGATTCCATTAAAACAAATCAAGATCAAGAATTAAATTAACATAATAATTCATATGATCTACCAAACTCATAAGATCATGAACATTCATATCCGAATTTTCAAGAATCGTAACTAACACATACAAAACTTGAAATTTTGATAATAGCCATTGTAAATGGATTAGCATAACCATTACACCATCTAAAACAAGTTTTCTAAGACCAAAACAGTTTAGGATAATGTTTCTAGTCCATTTCCAGCAGCAAAACTCGAAAATCTGCATTCAGGGCCTCCTACTCGTCGAGTGCAAGAAACTACTCGAAGAGTATGATGAAATAACACATGGACTCGTCTAGTCCCCCCATGGACTCGGCGAGTTCATGTCGCAGAATGCAGAAAACTTGAGTTTTTTCAACAATTTGCATCAAGTATCAAGAAAATAAGTCTAGGCTCTGATACCACTGAAGGGTTTTGAGCATTCTAACACTCCTAAGGTGTATGTGTAACCCTAGAAACCTTGGATCTATGTTTTACTAAGATACATGAAAATTTGATTTTCCATGGTTCTTAACCTAACTAGCATGGCATGGGGAACTTTGAAACATAAAAGCTAGTAGAAGAACATAACTTTCTTGTTGCTGCGACTCCTTGAGAACCTTGTGAGCCTAGCACCTCAAATGTTGATGCCTCAAATGTTTCACACAAAACCACAACTCTTATAATAACTTGGAGAGAAGTACACTATCACTCAAAATCTGCTAGCCCTCTTGTTCTACACATAGTGCCGATTTTGGTAGCCCATGGGGTTCTTTTATAATTGTGTCACAAGTAGGGTTACAACATGTAAACCCTAATTGACATGGCTTTTCATATTCCATGATCCATGGGTTTATAACCTCCAAGGAGCATCCATGGAGCACCTTATGGGTTTTAGCCCAATTCAATAAACCATGGATCATTTGCCCACTATAAAATAATGGATGATTTGCACAATCAACCCCATATATTTAATTACTCTCCTTTTGATCACCAAATTAATTCTAAATTAATTCTTCATCAAAATTAATTAAATAATATTATTAATATATTAGAACTTATAATATATTAATATGCATAAGTGTCCTTTCTCTCATTTAGTCTATCCAAGTGTTGCAATGCCATGCAACCCAAAATGGACCATGCTAACCGAGTCAAGTACATTCCAGAAATAGTTATGAACTGTGACATCCCCTAAATCACAGGCAGAAAATACCGGTTTCATTTATGCTTTTAAAACAATTTTAGAGTAAATCCTTTTGATTTAAAAGAGTTGCGGAATTTTTTCCCAAAAAAAATATGATAAAATAAAGTTTATCAAAGCATTTCATCAAGAGATGC
Source organism: Lactuca serriola (assembly GCF_051521515.1). NCBI lineage: Eukaryota > Viridiplantae > Streptophyta > Magnoliopsida > Asterales > Asteraceae > Lactuca > Lactuca serriola. The sequence continues at coordinate 148,737,512 of NC_136411.1, read as the reverse complement.
ATTTTCATTATATATCAATATTCGGGATGTTATGTTCCGATACAGACCAAAAAGCATAAATGACATATTACAAGCCATACAACAGTTATATACATATACAGGCTCATAAACAAAACAACTTGATGATTCATCCATCTTATGCCCTCGAGCCACTTCCTGTAATACAAATACGAGTAAGTGGGTCAGGCTTGGGAGCCTGGTGAGCATATAAGGTTTTCCACCCACAATAAATAATTATATTTAATTTCACCAACCAACAATAACCCGATTACCCATTCCCGTTATCCTCACTTTACGTCCCTAAAACAACATCTATTACCAGGGACCTAATCTAGGATTTTCGTCGGGACGGACATTACTGCAAGGGGTTTCCTCAACAATAGATGTCCTAAAGGCAACCATGAGGGGGATAGAGTACACTGATGAACACATCGTTCACAACACCTACAGGTTATGAGCCTGCTAGCGTTCCATAGGACTGTCTAGAAAGAGTCTGTGGTCGTTATCCATACTCTGCTGAATAACTAGATCAACAACAACAACATCGATGCCTCTCATCTGTTTATCACACATCAACTATCTACCCATGTTCTACCCAACATATTAGTAGATAAAAAAATCTTTTTATATACATAGTTTAAAACTTGTATAGCATTATCATTCAATACATATTTCAAACAACAGATGAGACACATACATATAACACGTATTTCATAGAGAATAAATCATATCTATGAGATAGAAGAAAGTGAATATACATTCACACATATAACAACAAAATATACACATAACACGTATTTTGTATAAAATACTTCATAATTATGCGTTAGAAGAAAGTAACTACACACTCACTTGATCAGAAGATGATCGGACAACACTACGGCTCTAAGAGTAGTACTTCTTCGGTGAAACTAGAAGATCTTCACACACCGGGCTTCTTGCAGGCAGAGCTTCGGCTCGGGAATATCACTTCTCGGGATCTTCGGGCTTTTCGGACTCGCTTCGGGTCTTGGGATGATATCGGGGCTTCGGGGGGTTAAAATAGGGCTTAGAGAGGGTATCGGGAGTGGGAGAGTAAGGGGGAGCAACCAAAATCGGCTGACCCTTGATTTCTATTTATAGGGTGAATTTTCTGGGTTCACGTCGTGAGTTTCTAATTCTCACGTCGTGGGGATTGATCGTCATTGCATGCGTCATCGTCCACTTGCTCTGTCAGGCTCTAGCAGGCGTCAGAAGTCAATTCACGTCGTGAACTCTGACATAGCTTTGGGGTTCGTGCCCCGAACTTCAGAAATTCATAACTTTTGCATACGAACTCTGTTTTTGACGTTCTTTATATGCATGCGTAGGTAAAAACAAGATCTACAACTTTCGTTTAGACTCGGTCGGCTAATTTTGACTTTATTTTTGTTATATATTTATTATATTCTTTTTAGCAGGCCGGGACAGGAAAACTCCGTTAGAAAATGGGCGTTCTTTTTATGTACGTTCTCGGTTTAACGTATTCTACGAATTTCGTTTATACTACTAAGGCTAGATATCGCTCTATCTTAAATTCGTATTTTACGTCATTCAGTGTCGTGTCGCATCTGTCGCGAAACTTCGACAAGTCATAACTTCTTCGTTATAACTCGGATTTCAGCATTCTTTATATATTCGGAAACCTCGTCACGACCACTACCACATCCTTCATAGATATAGGGATTATCTAACATTTCATTTTGACGCTTATTTTTATCCTTAATTCATTTAAGTCACACAACTAAGCACAAAACACATAATACTCAAATAATACATCTTTATTATTTCAAGACGGGTTACATAGGTTAACCTAGACTATTAGATCGCTATTAATGACCAGCCCAGAAACATGGGTGTTACAATTCTCTCCACCTTAGAATGATTCCGTCCCCGGAATCACACATCAACAAACAAATGCGGATAACGACTCATCATGTCACTCTCCGTCTCCCAGGTGAGATTCGACCCATTCGTGTGTTTCCATCGGACAAGCACTAACTCGACCATCTTGCGTCGCAACTTCTTAGTCTTTCGGTCAACGATTGCCTCTGGTTCTTCAATCAACCTTTTGTTATCATCGATTCTCAACTCCGAAAGTGGAATCATGTCGGGAACTTCTCCCGTGAACTTCCTCAAATAACACACATGGAAAGTGCTATGAATTCCATTCAATTCTTCTGGTAGTTCGAGCTTGTAAGCTTGGTTCCCAATCCTATGGAGAGGTTTAAACGGTCCAATAAACCTTGGACTTAATTTTCCCCTTTTACCAAATCTTATAAGTACCTTTCACAGCGAGACTTTAAGCAAAACCGAATCTCCAACTTCAAAAGTCATCGGTCTTTGCTTGTTGTCAGCATAGCTCTTTTGATGATCCTGAGCTACTAACATTCTCTCCCTAATTATTTTCAACTTTTTAGCAGTTTGATGGACTATCTCCGGTCCCATAAATTGCTTTTCCCCAGCCTCAAGCCAACAACACGGCGTACGACACTTATGCCCGTACAAAGCTTGATAAGGTGCCATCTTAATGCTCGAGTGGAAACTATTATTGTAGGAAAATTCTACCAAAGGTAAATGTTCATCCCAATTACCTTGGAATTCCAGGGTACATGCTCTCAGCATATCTTTAAGTGTTTGTATCGTCCGTTTGCTCTGAGCATCAGTTTGTAGATGGTAAGCTGTACTCAAACACAACTTGGCACCCAATTCCTCTTGTAGACTTTTCCAAAATCGTGAGGTGAAACGGCTATCACGATCTGAAACAATCATTAATGGAACACCATGAAGCCTCATAATTTCCTTCACGTAAGAATTCACAAGCTTATCCATAGACCATTTCTCCTTGGCCGCTACGAAATGCGCACTCTTAGTGAATCGATCAACGACCACCTAAATCATGTCGTGACCATTCTTTGTTCTGGGTAGTTTAGTGATAAAATCTATAGCAATGTCTTCCCATTTACCCATAGGCACAGGTAAAGGTTCTAAACTCCCATATGGTTTTTGATGTTGTGTCTTGACTCTCGCACAAGTCACACACTCGGCAACATACTTTGCAACATCAAGCTTCATCGTCAGCCACCAGTAGTAGGGTTTCAGGTCCCTATACATTTTAGTGCTACCGGGATGAATCGAGTACATGGTTTTGTGAGCTTCTTCCATCAGAAGATCTTTGACTCCTCCTGTCTTAGGTATCTAAATCCAATCTTGGAACACCTTCAGTCCATGAATGTTTATACCGAACACCAACGTTTTACCCAAACGTTCTCCCTTTCGGTCATTCTTCTTAGAAGCTTCCTCTTGAGCTTTCTTTATACTCTCCACAATTGTCGAGACAACTTCCATTCTCAACGCTCTTGGCCTTTTCTTTCAAGATTGACTTTCCGACTGAGAGCATCAGCAACAACATTTGCTTTACTGGGGTGGTAAAGTATCTCACAGTCGTAGTCCTTAAGTAATTCTAGCCAGCGTCGTTGCCTCATATTCAATTCTTTCTGACAAAAGAGATATTGGAGACTCTTATGATCAGTGAAAATTTTGCACTTCGTGCCATAGAGGTAATGCCTCCATATTTTTAGAGCGAAAACTACCGCTTCCAAATCCAAATCATGAGTCGAGTAGTTCTTTTCATGCTCTTTTAGCTGTCGAGATGCATACGCGATCACCTTATCTCTTTGGGTCAAAACACAACCCAATCCAACCCCAGACGCATCGCTATAAACAGCAAAGTCTTCAACTCTATCGGGTAGAGAAAGTATTGGTGCCTCGCATAGTTTCTTCTTTAGCTTCTCGAATGCATCTTTATGCTTATCACTCCAAGCATAAGTAGCTCCTTTGTGGGTCAAAGCTGTCAATGGACTAGCGATCGAAGAAAAGCCTTGGATAAACCTTCGGTAATATCCGGCTAATCCTAAAAAGCTTCGGATCTCCGTGGGACTTTTCGGTTGTTCCCACTTCATTACAGCTTCAATCTTTGCTGGATCAACCATTATCCCTTCTTGGTTAACCACGTGACCCAAGAATTGGACTTCTCGAATCCAAAAATCACATTTGGAAAACTTAGCATACAACTTCTCCTTCTTCAAGACTTCTAACACTTCTCGCAAGTGTCTGCCATGCTCCTCTTGGCTTTTCGAATAAATCAGAATGTTATCTATGAACATTATCACAGATTTATATAGGAACGGATTACAAACCCTTTTCATTAAATCCATGAATGTTGCTAGAGCATTGGTTAGTCCAAACGACATAACCAAAAACTCGTAGTGTCCATATCGTGTTCTGAATGCAGTCTTCTCTATATCCTGCTCTCTTACTTTCAGCTGATGATGTAGTGACAAAGAACATGGTTTGGCATGCGGAATTAAAGCTTGCACAATTGAACATGGTGATGTGGGTGCTAAAAGATATATTCGATCATAGTAAATGAGTACAAAAGGGATCTAGTCTAGAGCTTCATAAATATCTCACTCACTAATCACTATGAACTACATCTCTCAAGCACACCTCTACAAGTGGACAAACCCACTATTTATAGAGATTTTTACACGTCTCTCTCTCACTCTAACAAACAAATGGGTCTAAAGGCTAAAGCACCACATGCAAGTGACTTTTACAAAAGCCAAACATTTACAAAGTCAATCATGAATAACTTTGCACCCCAACATTCTCCCCCTCAAAGTTAGGAATGAATGACCCACTTCAAATCTTCCAAAATCAAGCACTACGCGGTTCGAGCCTCAAAGGTGACACATGTCGAAACGAACTGCAATCTTCAATTCTTCAATGATTCTTCAATTTGGGCTCTAGGATGTGAGACCATACAATCCAAGAAGCAACGAATAATCAAGAGTATTCTAAACTCCAAATAATCACCCAAAAGTTGCGCATAAAAACACACCCCAAAAATCTTCAATAAAACCAAACCCATTTCGAATACATCATATCCAAACTTCCAATTGCATCATCTCGTAGGCTTTAAAACTTCAAGATCACTTCGGTCTTCAAATCCGCGTAATATGAAGAATTCAAGTTCGAATTTCCATATAAAACTTCTCCCCCTTTTTATAATTGAAATTTGATTATAAAACCTCCAAGGAAAAAGAACGTGCTCTATTTGGAATTTTTCATGTCAAAACTCCCCCTTAACATGTGGCATAAACTTTGTGCTTCAATCCGGAAAACCCAAAAAAATATTCAATTTTCAGCTTCGTTCACGGATCGCCTTTGACAAAATTTTCTCAAAAATGGGTAGAAATTGTCAATTTCAAAATTCTGCAGTGACCCGTTGCGCCCAAAACAGCCAAATATGCAAAACTCTCCCCTTTTTCCAAATATGGGTAGAAAGCGTTAATTTGCACAAACTTCAGAGGCTTGAAATGCATTTTCTTCAATTTTCAGCAAAAACAGTTCTTTTTCGAATTTGGGTATGAACCGCCAAACATTCGAAGCCTCGGGGACTATTTTCGAAAATTATGCCATTTTGCACCAAACATACGAAGAATTTGACCAAACATTCGAAATTTCAGAAAATTTTCGAATTTGGGTGAAAAGTGTCAAACATTCGAAATTTCAGGGGCTGAATTCGAAAATTATGCTTTTTGATCAAAATGTTCGAAGCTTTTGCCAATCATTCGAAGCCTTGCCCCAACATTCGAAGTTAGACCATTTGTGTCACTTTGTTAAAAGATCAGGGACCCAATTCGAAAATATTTGTTTTCTTCTTCAATGGAACGCTTCGTACGAAAGCTCAGGCACCAAACACATGAATATTTTTCACCCAATGAACAGTAATGAACAGTAATACCCTTCGTATGTTCCCAGTTCTTTGATTCCAAAAATTCTTCGTTTCTTACTGTGCTTCGTTCCTTTCATTACAGGGACCCCAAAATCGATCTCCTTTAGACGCGAACGAACACACATACAACATACAGATTATCGACTCAACTCCTTAAATCCAAAATTAACAGTTTGCTTTAACAAATCATCGACTCCAATCATGTGAAGTCTTCAATCGTTCATTCACAGCAAAACATAGTCGATCATTTTTCGTTCGTTCTATCATCACCCATCGACTTTAAACATTCGAACAATACGCCCCAATTCCAAAATCAAGTTCCAAAATCGACTGTAAACCAAAACATCAAACATCAAATAAATTCGAACAATACCAAAATCAAATTTTCGCACATCGATTCCAAATATCAATTCTTCGAACATCGATCCTTTGCACATGAGACCCATCACACCATTATCTGTTCGTTCCATTTCTTCAATCGGATGAACCGAACCAACTAACCAAACTCAATTTCAACATTAGTTCGAAATATTCATCATCGTTGTTCATCATTGTTTTCACAGACTTTTTAGAGTCAACGAACCATAAACACGAAATTGACGATTCTAAAGTCTAATTTCAGATCAAAAGACGTTCCATTAGCTGTTCTTCACCTTCATCAAGTGTTCTTGATCAACAATTTCAAATTTCTTGATCAATTTCATCAAAATTAATCATAAACAATCGGCTCACTTGATCCTCATCAGTTTGAAATAGAAGAAGCCATAAACAACCGATTCACAAGTTTAAAATCATGAATCATTACTCGATTGTCAAACATTACACAGACGAAAAAGAAAACGCAAGAACATCACGAATAGAAGTCAAGACAATTGCATCAGAATGTACAACTCTTCAAAGCGTCAGATGAAGAACGAACACAATGAAAACAATTCAACACCCATTAGATTATGAACAACAAATAACATGTAATTGGGCTCTATTTTCATATCGATGAACAGTAACGGGTTCTTTTAATTTGGGCTCAATCATTTGATTGAAGCTTTGAACTCAAAATTGAATCTGAAATGGGCTTGATCGAATCATGAATTTGAACAAAAAGAATTAACAAGAATTATGTTTTTGAGCTTTGAAATATCTAGATGAACAGTACAGTAATAAAAACATTTAGATTTGAATGAACTGGATGAATTAAAACTTTTGTTTGTGCTTGATCTTTAAAAAAAATTGTTGAATCACCAATGGGATAAGAAACAGATTAGATTCAACGTAACAAATCGATCAAAATTCAAAAATGTTACGCATGATTTAAATAAAATTATGAGAGATCATAGAGAGAGACTCACCAAAATTGTTCAAATTGCGACAAAATTTGCCAAACCGAGAATCGTTCTTCAAAGATCACCTTGATCTTGAAGACCCGCTCTGATACCAATTGTAGTGACAAAGAACATGGTTTGACATGCGGAATTAAAGCTTGCACAATTGAACATGGTGATTTGGGTGCTAAAAGATATATTCGATCATAGTAAATGAGTACAAAAATGGATCTAGTCTAGAGCTTCATAAATATCTCACTCACTAATCACTATGAACTACATCTCTCAAGCACACCTCTACAAGTGGACAAACCCACTATTTATAGAGGTGTTTACATGTCTCTCTCTCACTCTAACAAACAAATGGGTCTAAAGGCTAAAGCACCACATGCAAGTGGGTTTTACAAAAGTCAAACATTTACAAAGTCAATCATGAATAACTTTGCACCCCAACAGATGATATCCTGACCTAAGATCGATCTTCGAGAAATAGCTCGAACCTTGTAGTTGATCGAACAGGTCATCAATCCTCGGCAACGGATATATATTCTTTATTGTTGCCTTGTTCAACTCTTTGTAAGTGATGCACATTCTCATGCTTCCATCTTTCTTCTTCACGAATAACACCGAAGCTCCCCAGGGTGATGAACTAGGTCTTATGAAACCTTTGTCCGATAATTCCTGAAGTTGAATCATCAGCTCCTTCATCTCCGTCGGTGCTAATCGATAAGGTGCTTTTGCTATTGGCGTCGTCCCTGGAAACAAGTCTATTCAAAACTCCACTTGTCTATCAGGCGGTAATCCTAGAAGATCTTCGGGAAATACTTCCGGATAATCACACACGACAGGAATGCTTCGCGTCTCCTTTTTCTCCTTCTTAGCATCGATCACGAATGCTAGATACGACGTACATCCTTTGGTCAAACACTTTCTGGCTTTCATCAATGAAATGATTCCAGAATTTACTCTGCGTTTATCTCCATACACCATAAACGACTCTTTCCCGGGCGGGTTTACTTTGACTATCTTCTTCTTGCACAATATCTCGGCGTCATTGGCGCTAAGCCAATCCATTCCAAGCACGATGTTGAAAACCGTTAAGTTTGATAGGCAATAGTTCCTTGCGAAAATTATTCTCATTCAAGTCAATTAAGATGTTTTTCATACGATGACTAACAGGTACAAACTGTCCACTAACAACTTCGACTAATAAAGCATTATCTAGTCTATCAACAGGCAAAGCTAGTTTTCTACCAAATTCATGCGAAATAAAGGAGTAGTTGGCTCCAGAATCAAATAAAATTTGGGCAGGCAATTTGTTAATGAGAAAGGTACCTGAAGCGACATCAACCTCATCTTTAGCAGCTTCCAGTGTCATCTGGAATGCTCTCGCCTTCGGATTTGGCGGAATATTGGGTCTAGCTGCCTCCTTCTTCTTCGGGCAATCCCTTGAGATGTGACCCTCCTCACCGCAACCATAGCAAACTTTCTTGGTGAGGGTGCATTTGTTGGCATAGTGCCCTGGCTTTCCACATTTAAAACATGTGGCCACTACCTCACATTTTCCATGATGCTTCTTCTTACATTTGTCGCACCATTTCGCTTCGCCTCATCATCCTCTCGAACTAGACTTCGAGAACTTGTTTTTCTTGTTGGACCCTGAAGGACCATCGAACTTCCTCTTTTCACCAACCTCTGACCTCTCCAGGCCTTTCTCCCTGATCTGGGTCTCAACATTCTTAGCAGCCCAGATGGAAGCTTTCAAGTTCGTTGCTTTCTTAACCATTGGACCAAGGTTCGTTGGTAAACCGCGAGCAAATTTGTTGACCTTTGCTAGTTCAGTTGGAACTAGGTATGGAACAAGTTTCATCTTCTCCGTGAAACTTTCAGCATATTCAGTAACACTCATCTTTCCCTTCTTCAAATTCTGAAACTTGTTATTGATTTGTAGAAGGTCTTGCTCTGAGCAGTATTGTAATTTCAGCTGTTCCACAAAGTCTTCCCAAGACATCTTGCTAGCTTCTCCCTTGGGCATCGAATCAGCTAGTAACTTCAACCAGCTTAGTACCCCAGATTTTAACAGAGGGATTGCAAGAGCGGTCTTCTATCGGTTGTTGCACTCGCAACTTTCAAACATAGTCTCCATTTTAGAGATCCAATTAATCACTTCCACTGGCGTCGGGCTTCCGGATAGACATGGTGGTTTGGATGCCATGAAATCCTTATACTTGCACCCACGCACATCATTTCCTCTATCCTGGTTATTCTGCCTAACATTCGGTGGGTCGTCTTGACCAATGATCCCACTAAAGTTTCCTCCTTTAGACTGTCCTTCATTTACTTCAGGCTCTTCGACGTGAATTGACAGTTCTTCGCGATTTTGCCTAAGCGGATGTCTAGTTTCCTGCATCTGACGATCCAGCATCGTCTGAATCATCAATTGTACTCCGTCCATTGTTATTGGCTCAGGTGCTGCTGCTGCAATAGCTACTTGCTCTATTACAGGTATTTGATTCCTGTTTTCGTCCACGTTTCCAACTCCACTCCTTGTTCTCACCATTTTTGATCTATACACTAAATAAGGTGAAATTAGATCCTCAACCATGATACATAATTAAATCATCCTTATCACTCTAAAATGTTTACATGTTAGTTCTAATATCGTAAACATACGCTTATAATCTTACACACATAAGGTTTCCAGATCCGGTCGGCAACAGACCATAGATCCGAACAAATAATATCATATATGGCAACATATAACATTTAGCACATAAAAGCATTTTAGACAACTTTCCTAAAATAAACTAGTGCTCGTGTCTATAATATAACAAGCACACACCTCACAATCTCCACTTAGCATTCTAAGTTTAAGTATAGAAATCCTACAAATTCCTAGTTCGCTTAAACTAATGCTCTGATACCAACTGTGACATCTCCTAAATCACGGCTAGAAAAGACCGGGTTCATTTATGCTTTCAAAACAATTTCAGAGTAAATCCTTTTGATTTAAAAGAGTTGCGGAATTTTTTCCCAAAACAAAATATGATAAAATAAAGTTTATCAAAGCATTTCATCAAGAGATGCATTTTCATTATATATCAATATTCGGGATGTTATGTTCCGATACAGACCAAAAAGCATAAATGACATATTACAAGCCATACAACAGCTATATACATATACATGCTCATAAACAAAACAACTTGATGATTCATCCATCTTATGCCCTCGCGCCACTTCCTGTAATACAAATACGACTGAGTGGGTCAGGCTTGGGAGCCTGGTGAGCATATAGGGTTTTCCACCCACAATAAATAATTATATTTAATTTCACCAACCTACAATAACCCGATTACCCATTCCCGTTATCCTCACTTTACGTCCCTAAAACAACATCTATTACCAGGGACCTAATCTAGGATTTTCATCGGGACAGACATTACTGCAAGGGGTTTCCTCAACAATAGATTTCCTAAAGGCAACCATGAGGGGGATAGAGTACATCGGTGAACACATCATTCACAACACCTACAGGTTATGAACCTGCTAGCGTTCCACAGGACTGTCTAGAAAGAGTCTGTGGTCGTTATCCATACTCCGATTAATAACTAGATCAACAACAACAATATCGATGCCTCTCATCAGTTTATCACACATCAACTATCTAACCATGTTCTACCCAACATATTAGTAGATAAAAAAATATTTTTATATACATAGTTTAAAACCTGTATAGCATTCTCATTCAATACATATTTCAAACAACAGATGAGACACATACACATAACACGTATTTCATAGAGAATAAATCATATCTATGAGATAGAAGAAAATGAATATACATTCACACATATAACAACAAAATATACACATAACACGTATTTTTTATAAATTACTTCATAATTATGCATTAGAAGAAAGTAACTACACACTCACTTGACCAGAAGATGATCGGACAGCACTACGGCTCTAAGAGTAGTACTTCTTCGGTGAAACTAGAAGATCTTCACACACCGGGCTTCTTGCAGGCAGAGCTTCGGCTCAGGAATCTCACTTCTCGGGATCTTCGAGCTTTGGGACTCGCTTCGGGTCTCAGGATGATATCGGGGCTTCGTGGGGTTAAAATAGGGCTTAGAGAGGGTATCGGGAGTGGGAGAGTAAGGGAGGAGCAACCAAAATCGGTTGACCCTTGATTTCTATTTATAGGGTGAATTTTTTGGGTTCACATCGTGAGTTTATAATTCTCACGTCGTGGGGATTGATCTTCATTGCATGCGTCATCGTCCACTTGCTCTCTCAGGCTCTAGCAGGCGTCAGAAGTCAATTCACGTCGTGAACTCTGACATAGCTTTGGGATTCGCGCCCCGAACTTTAGAAATTCATAACTTTTGCATACGAAATCTGTTTTTGACGTTTTTTATAAGAATGCGTAGGTAAAAACAAGATCTACAACTTTCGTTTAGACTCCATCGGCTAAATTTGATTTTTTTTTATTATATATTTATTATATTCTTTTTAGCAGGCCGGGACAGGAAAACTCCATTAGAAAATCATAACTCCTTCGTCTGACGTCCGTTTTCGTCTGTCTTTTTGTCGTTGCACTACTATTGATGAGATATTCAATTCTCATTTAGAAAGTCTTGGCTAAATATCGCTCGATCTCATATTCGAACTTCGGGCTGTCTATTGTTAAGCTGAAACTTCGAAAAATCATAACTTCCTCATACGAAGTCATATTTGGGCGTTCTTTTTATGTACGCTCTCGGTTTAACGTATTCTATGACTTTCGTTTAGACTACTAAGGCTAGATATCGCTCTATCTTAAATTCGTATTTTACGTCATCCAGTGTCGTGCCGGTTCTGTCGCGAAACTTCGACAGGTCATAACTTCTTCATTATAACTCGGATTTCAGCATTCTTTATATATTCGGAAACCTCGTCACGACCACTACCACATCCTTCATAGATATAGGGATTATCTAACATTTCATTTTTACGCTTATTTTTATCCTTAATTCATTTAAGTCACACAACTAAGCACAAAACACATAATACTAAAATAATACATCTTTATTATTTCAAGACGGGTTACACAGGTTAACCTAGACTATTACATCACTATTAATGACAAGCCCAGAAACACGGGTGTTACATGAACTTAGACACCTAATCCAACAGTATGTACCTTCGTGTTTCTTAGATAAACCTCTGATGATGAAGTGCATCAAAACAGTCCAGAGACCTAAGATAGCTGACTTCTTGAATTCCTTAGCCTTGTACTCCTGATAGTAACCAATGTGGTTGAGAAACTGTTCAAATTCTTCTACAGTGATTTCTTGTACCTTGAAGTTGGAGGGGTTTTCTTTTACTCTGATCGCCTTGAGAAATGTGGATTTTTTGGATTGGAACGATGCGATCACCGGTAATCTTGGTCTCAAGAACATCATTGTCGATTTTGATCCTCTCGAATGCAGTGGGAAGAAGGTTAAGTAAAGTGGTGGGTCTGGAACTTTGGTGAGTGGAATGGAGATGGGATGATGAGCAATGAACTCAATCATCACTCGAATGGGTTCATCAAAATCCATGGGATTAAGGGAGAAGAGTTGTGTCGTGTCCCTGAGGCAGGGTTCAGGGGACTGAGACGATGATGATCCTTTATAAGAATTCTTCTTAGCACCAGTTTTGAGGGCTTTGTGAGCGGTTTAAGCGATTTTGGAGGGAGATGAAGACTCCATTATTGTAGGAAGATGATAGCTCGAAGAACACAAGAACACATGAAGAAGAAGACAAATTTGGGGCTTTTTGTGCACGTAAAGAGAGAAAAGGAGATTTGAAGTGATATATATATATATATATATATATATATATATATATATATAGGTGATGTAAATGGGTCGGGTTGAAGGGAAATGATGAGATCTGGAGATGGAAATGGGCCGCATTAATTGTGTTGCTGTTTTTGGGGTGAGTTGACCTGTGGTGACGAAATGTTTCAATGGATTGGAGTAAAAAATGGAAACCATCACACGACAATGAGATGTTTGCTTTATGGAGTCGTGCAAACGTGGAGTGAATTTCGAGAGTGTAAAGATCGGCATCTCCAAAAAGTAACCGTTAAAAAACGTTTCACCTTAAAACCTTTTAGACTTCATCATGTCATTTGATTTCGGAACCTTAAGGTTCCTGAAAGTTTTGAAAACTCTTTCTTAATCTGAGAAGCCTAGGATGAAATTTTGTGATTTATTCCAGAATGAAGCATATGAGCTTAAAATGGTCCGGAGTGATTTTTGAAAATTCCAGAGTCTACATTCCGGAGAGAAAAGTTAATGAAGTTCCGGAGCAAAGATTTTATGAGATTCCGGAATGAGTTTTGAAATGTTCTGGGATGAAATTTGGAAAAGTTCCGGTATGAAATTTAAAAAACTTCCGAAGTGAACTTTGAAAAACTTTCGGAGTGAAAAGAGTTCAATACTGTTCCGGACATGAATTCCGGGATGATCTTATGAAGTAAGTTCCGAGGTTCGGAACTAATTTTCTTTCTGATGTTGCCATCAAAGATTGCAAGCATCTTGAAAGAACTGAGGATCAGGCATCATCATACCCATTTTGTTCAGAAACCATTGAATTTGGTTTCGTCTAATGCCTTAGTAAAGATATCAGCAATTTCATCATCAGATGGAACAAAAATAAGTTCAATGTTACCATTTAAAACATGATCTTTAATAAAATGGTACCGTATGTCGCTGTGCTTCGTCATAGCGTGCTGAATTGGATTGTGTGAGATAGCAATGGTATTTTGATAATCACAGTAGATTGGTATTTGTTGAAACCGGTAACCATAATCCAGGAGCTGATATTTCATCCAGAGAACCTGAGATGTGCAACTAGCAGCAGCAATGTATTCCGCTTCGGCTATTGAAAGTGCAATGCAATTCTGTTTCTTAGATGACCGGCTGACCAATCGACCACCTAAAAACTGAAAGCCACCAGATGTGCTTTTTCTGTCCAATTGAAGACCGCCATAGTTTGAATCTGAATATGCTTGAAGGAGAAAACTAGTAGAAGAACATACCTTTTAGTTGCTTGGATTCCTTGAGAACTTTGTGAGCCTAGTACCTCAATTGTGATGCGTCAAATGTTTCACACAACACCACAGCACTTGGAATAACTTTAAGAGAAGTCCACACTCACTCAAAATCGGCTAGCCCTCTTGTTCTACACATAGTGCCAATTTTGGTAGCCCATGGGGTCCTTTTATAGTTGTGTCACAATTAGGGTTACAACATGTAAACCCTAATTGACATGGCTTTTCATATTCCATGATCCATGGGTTTATAACCTCCATGGAGCATCCATGGAGCACCTTATGGATTTAACCAATCCAATAAACCATGGATCATTAGCCCACTATAAGAGAATTGATGATTTACACAATCAGCCCCATATATTTAATTAGTCTCCTTTTGACCACCAAATTAATTCTAAATTAATTCTTGATCAAAACTAATTAAATATTATTATTAATATATTAGAACTTATAATATATTAATAAACCATAAGTGTCCTTTCTCTCATTTAGTCTATCCATGTGTTGCAATGTCATGCAACCCAAATGGACCATGCCAACCGGGTCAAGTACATTCCAGAAATAGTTATGAACTTAGACACCTAATCCAATAATTGTATGGTATGTGGTATGATGGGGGAACTCACTAAGCTTCGTGCTTACGATTTTCAGTTTTGGTTTCAGGTACTTCTTCTTAAAAAGGAAATGAGCCGACAGGATTGCAATGCATCACGCTATGTTTTCCGCACATGAGATCTTTGGGATTATACTCTGATATTGCTTCATTATGACATGTTTTGATTATTGACATACTGGTTTTTGATATGGGATGATACTATGGATGTTTTTATACTATTGGTTTTATAATAACTTATTTAAAAATAAAATTTTTGGTCTTGATTTTTAGGATGTTACACAACCCTTGGCAGGAAGCAAAAACCGAGATTCAGCGGGTGGTGGAGCCGGAACAATAAAATTTGAAGTGCGGAACCCAACTTTGAAACGGCTTACAGCTACAAAGATGGCGGAAAGGCGAGCAAAAGGATTATGCTTTAATTGTGATGAGATGTTCTCGATTGGCCATAAGTGTGTGAAACTGTTTGGTATCATGATGGAGGATGAAGAAGATGTTACTTGGGATGATCGTGCTGATGTTACTTGGAATGATCGTGTTGTTTTTACCAACGCATACCCAGGTTTTGAGCTTATGGACAAGCTCAATGAAAAGGAAGGGAGTAATGTTATGAATCATACTTGATAAGTCTGCAAATTAATAGATAATAAGTATTTTATATTTTAGGAAGTTATCTTGTTTCCGTTTTTAATATTGGTAATTAGGATCTTTTATTATTTGAGTCGATTAGAACCTTTGTTTCTTGATTTGAGTCTTTTGTTTATCCCTATTTAAATGGTAGTCATTCATGAAATAAGATATGTTGGAATTTGAAAACATTCAATGGAGTAATATTAGTTTAATAACTTAGTTTAGTCTCCTGCAAATACGAGGCTAGGTTACAAGGGAATTCATGGCTTCTTCAAGCACTAGCACTGGTCCTGTCACGAGGTCTAGATCCCGAGTCATAACAAATTTGGTATCAGAGGCGCTCGTGATGTCGACACAACAAGAAGAGCAGATGTAGAAATTGGAAGCATTCTTGATCGACTGATGCAGTAATAATGCTCATAAAGGTTTTGACAAATCCCAATTTCAGGCTATAAATTTGGCGTGGTGCTGAAAATTAAAGCATTTTGCGGTATCTACTTCTACATCACGCCAAATTTATAGTGATGTATTTGTACATGAAACATCAAAGTAAGGACCAAAACTAAGAAGAGATTTCTTTAGGTATAAAAACTGAAAAAATATGCTAAAATTGGCGATCAAATTTGTAAATTACTTAAATTTTAATTAGACTATTTGTGTTGTGGCAATTATTAAAGGATTGGGTTGTTCGGTTATCCAATAGGTAATCATATTGGATTCTCTTTTTATTCTTTTTTGTTGTCAGTCGGTTGAATAACATAGTGTTTGGTGTAACATAATTAGGGAATGAATGTAATTGTTCATTCCATAGTTGAATGGATGGATCATTCTTTATGTTTTGTCAATTTGATAAAGGGTGTAGGGATGGCAAAAAAACCCGAAATCCGATTATTTCGGGTCGGGTAACGGGTCGTTATCGGGTTCGGGGCAGGGAGTGGGTTATCCTCGCCCCGACCCGACCCGTCCCGATTATATATATATGTTAATGGCAAGCATCAAAGATAAAATACTTACTGTGGAAAATCTTTTTAGTTATTAACAATCCGGTGTGAACGATCATTTTTTATGTTTTGACGTATTACACTAAAATTAAATAAAATAATTTTTAATATAACGTCGATTTAATTTTATTAAAGTGATTCATCATATTTTTAATTTAAAAGGGAGATTAGAACACATATTTTTTTATAAGACATCGGGGTACCCTAAAACGGAATAAAGATTTCGTTATGAATTGTTGTAAACCCGATAAGAAACCCGAAACCCGACTGGAAAACCCGAACCCATTGGGGCGCCCCGATAAGAAACCCGAAAGATATCGGGGTGGGTTTGAGAAACCATGCCCCGCCCCGTTGCCATTCCTAAAAGGGTGTTTCTTTTCATTCCACCGTCCAATGGAATTAAAAACTATAATATATTCTAATATTTATTATATAACTTTTATTATACTTTTTATTACAAATTTTGTGATTTTAATTATATTATATATTTACTTCCGAATGTTAACTAAAAGTTAATGTTATTAAGTTTTTACATTTAAAAGCTAAAGAATGTGGTGTTATAAAAATTAAATCACAGAAGGTTCCTTTGTAGATAAACTCGTTGTTATTGTTATTTTAACATAAAACATCTTCTTTTATACGGTATTTATGAATAAACTCATTAACTAAAACTACTAAATATCATTGTTTCTTGATAGTTTTCTCTGTTCAAATGTTCTAAAATGTATATCTAAATAGTTCTGGGGTTTTAAAACTCCATCACGCCTTTCAGTCCTAACTCGAGAGAATGAATCTGATAGTGGATTCACCGGTAGAAAATCCATAGTCTTCTACACTTCGTCATTTACATTTTACATTGGATTATCTTACAACTTGATTTTTCTTATGGTATTTGCGGTATCTACTACTACTTTACATCGTTTTTGAGCATCGTACTTTCAGAGCCAACCAACTATAGTGACCTACTTTGGTGACCCACCAAACATCAACAAAAAAATTCGACCCGTACAATTTCACGGCATCTTCTCTAGTTTTTTAATATAGAAGACATATGATTTATGAAATAATAAATATAAATATAAAGTTATTGTAATTCAATATTTATAATAGAGAAATTACAATTTTCATTAATATGGTTAAGCAATTTTTTTAATCAAGTTCATTTTTTTTTTTTCAATTTTAGTTGTCCTCGTCTTTGAAAAAGTTTGTTTATCACCTATTGATCGATATTTCGTTTAATAGGAACACTCTTCGTTCCATGTTCCTTACCATCTTCCTATTTAATCATCTCTTTAAACCCTAAAGCTTAAAATTAAATATTATAGCAACCCCAAATTAAAAGCAAATCCATAATTAAAGCTCACTCAAATAAAAATAAGATAAATGTTTGTTTAGAACTATTTAGGTTGTGTTTAGCGGGCTAAAACAAATTTATTTTTTTATTTATTTTATTTACTTATTATTTATTTTTTATTTTTAAGTTGTCATGTTTGACAAATAAAAAAGAGGCTTATAAGCTAGTTTTTTGAAAAAACTATTTATACTAACTTTTTAAGAACATTTTAAAAAAAATTCAAATATACCCTTTAATTTTTTTTTCGATTTACTTTTTTTTTCCTATAAAACATCTATAATGTACTTAGTGGTCACAATACAAAGAGTGAGAAGACAAACATACAACAAGCTGCGTCGTTAAACATTTTTCTATGATAAAATTAATTCTTTTGAAAACTACGTTATAGATCTAGAGGATATAAAATAGTTATGCATGATCCGTTGTATTTTATTAAGAAACTCCAACTGCATCTGGCATGAGGAAACAAAACATTTCAAAAGCGAATGGTATGAACACATATTGTTTTTCCATGCATGATTTCTCATGTTTTGTGATTTTGCATGCAACAACTTTTAAAGCAGCATGCTCCGCCTTGAAACCCCCAACCCTCAAGCCCACCAGAGGGGATACCCCTATAAGGTCCGCACAAGCATGGTTTTTTTTTAATAGAAAACATGTTCTTTCAAATGTCATTTTATATCTTTCAGCTAGTTTTACCAAACGTTATTTTTTATCAGCTAATTTTTCATACAACATCTAATTTTTTTAGTCATCATCTAGCTTTTCAACTAATACCTAGTACGCCAAACATAGCCTTAATGTTAAATGATTCAAATCCATTAATGATTCAGAGAATGTTGGATTTGTTAACCGTTCAGAGAATTTGATTCGCTCGGATGTTATTTTGTATAAAACTTGTTGAATGCGATTCATTTAGAGCTTACATCATTCAAGAAAAAAAAAAGGAAAACGTCCTACTCGTTTAGACCTCGAGTTCAACACAAATGATTTATGTTAACTAGATGACCTCTAAATATCCAAAAGAAACTTTTCTACTGGTAGCATCTTAGATAGGCAAATGAATTTGAAAGAATGAAGTTCTTTTGCCAACGTTCTCAAATTTATAATTGAAAATGAAACCCTCAAACAAAATAGATTGGTTTGTCATAGTTTAATTTTAATCAGGGTTCTTGAACATGATGACAAACGTGAGGAAGAAGATGATAAATAGGGATATATTGTTCATTTAGAAAAAGTTAATAGATAAGCAGTTAACTTAGATAAAGTATGGACCAAAAATGTGCCACAAATAGTTTTTAGAGGATGTAGGTTAAAATTGAAAAACTAATTTGATTCAAAATAAGAAACTATCACAAGGATCATTTTTGTAATTATCTATAAAAAAAATTAATAGAGAAAAAAAATGATCCATATAGTTTGTATTTTTTTTACTGAAATATAAAAAAATTAATATATATTTTTTTTATCATTCCTTTCACATCTTTTGTCCCTGTTGACATTAGGTTCAAGAAAGCAATTTGTAAGCTTCTAATTATTATCAACTAGTAAATGAGTCTGCGCATTGCTGCTGGTTTTTACATATTTTTGTTATGTATAAACCAATTATATTTTACAAAGTTGAAGCTTCATCGGTTAAAGTAACATTTAAAAAATAAAAAGGATGAAAAATGTTTTTTCAAAGTAGAGTAAAAAACATATTAAAAAGTCCATAAAATATTTTTGCCTAGTTAAAATTAAGATAAGAATTGAAAAAAAAAAAAAAAAAAAAAAAAAAAAAAAAAACTATTGTTTCCAAATAATGTGGCAACCCACAATAGTTGTTAATATATAGTAAATAAAGTTGAATAGCATATAAACAATAGAAAGTTTGGGCTAAACTTCTAATTATCTAATTTTAAAAAGTTTAAGGAAAATAATTTGGATTTGGAGATAGTTTGTCAATAAATGGAAATAGTTTAGGGACCAGTTTCATAATTTAGATGTTTTGAATGTTGTAATTCAATCACACGGCAAGAAGGAGGCCCACAATAGCAAAAGAAATGATCAGATGTGCATAATAGATCAACTTTTATTGTACAATATGCATCACGAAGAGTACTATTAGCTAGAGTAATTTATACTTTATTGTACAATATGCATCACGAAGAGTACTATTATCTAGAGTAATTTATAGAGATAAAAGTTAACTTGGATTTTGTATATATTTATAATTTTAGTAATAGTGCCTTTGTTGTTTTCGTGTTTAGATTTTCACTTAAATTTATTGGGTTCTACTTTTTGATTTTTGTGTTTGCCAAGTGTTCATCATATTACAACATGGACCAAAAACATTTTAAAAACTCTAATAAGCACCAAAATGTTAAAACTATTTGCTATTGACCTAAACCCAAAAAGAAAAATATGTTAAACACATGGACCTATTTTGTGATTTTGTTTGAACATGGAATTATATTAAATTACTAGCAATGGGCTAATAAAGACCATATTACAAGGACATAATAGCTAGAGAATGGTTATGAAGTCAAGTGTCGTAGTCCTCCTTATATTTTTTACGTTCGTTACAAATCCAAAAGAAAACGGAACAATGTCGTCAAAGATATATGTTTCCCTAGCTATAGTTGTTACAAAGACAAATCTGTTCTGAAATTTTCATCTGCTCAGATGCGAACGTATGAATGATTTCATAGTAAGGGTGTCACAGGAATTTTTAGTAGCGTCAAGAAAAAAAAGTTCAAAATTTTTTGCACTGCGTTCGAAAAAACCATGCGTTGCTAGTGCCACTACGGACACCATAGTAAAACCACCCCCGCACCTACCCACAAAAATAGGAGCAATCATTGGGTCGAAACATTTCTGTTCCACCACATTCCAGATAGAGTTATCCGTCAACTTTAACCAATCAATCACCGAGTTAAAATTTGGACTATCCAAGTTCTACAATCTACCAATGAGCTTTAAACAAGAAATTAAATATCCTCCTATCTTTTGATCCTACTAATCCTCCTACCCATTTAAATGATGACATATGTCATATTATTATCCTAAAATATCATTAAATTTCATTAAATGATCATTAAAAATGTTACACATGTCACAATTTTATTGGATAAGAAGATATGTAGGAACAAAAAGTAGAAGGATATTTAATTTCTCGCTTCAAAATATCCATAGTCATAGGGTAAGAAATAAAAAGACGACTCACAATCTCAATGTCACCATTGCAATTTGGACAATTGATAGTCTAAATCTATATTTTTATCAACAAGCTTCACGAGTAAGAATAGAATTAAGGATCACATACCAAATAAGATATTCAATTTGATAGCAACCAAATTATTTCTTAATTTATTAATTTCACTTGCCTAATCAAATTTATGATGCTACGATTGCTATTTCATTCACAAAAATAAGAACAATATTTTCATTATATTACGACGAAGGAACCCATTTGTGGGATGGGCATGTGAGAAATGAGAATAACACAAAACACATGAAACATCATGGCAAGTGTGTCTCACATGTGAGTCTTGGACATATGAGCTCCAGCATAATTCGATAGCAAAGCTAATTAAGTAATCTCTAAATAATATTTTTCATTTTCTACTTTTGCTTTATATTTAAAGAACAAAAAAGTTAACCAATATTTATTTTGAAAACTTTATAAACTAATATTTCAGTTGTAACCATCTTTTGTTTTTTGGGTTTTCTATAAACACACACTTACAACACATGTCGATAAGATGCACTAAATTTTGATTCTTTTAAAACCATTAAGTTACATGACTATAGTGTTACATTTATGAAACTGAAACTCAAATTAATAAAAAAGTTTTGTGTATGAGTATGAGTTTAAAACTTTTAAGTAAATTACTAGAATGGTCCCTATGATTTGGGATAATTTATGCGTTTGGTCCCTAACTTATTTTTTAACTCAGAATCTCCTTACTGTTTGTTTTTGTTACGTTCTTGGTCCCTACTGTTTGTGTTACACGTTTGGTCATTGTGTTACCTAAAAAGACTATTATTTAAATAGGAAAAATAGTGGGATATGCAAAAAAAGGTGAGAATGTGAGGTTGATGGTATGTTTATTTAAATAAATTAAAAAATCAAGAGCAAAAAAATCTTTTTAGGTAAGATAGAGACCATGTGCGTAAAAAAACAAACATTAAGAACCTTCCAAATTAAAAAAATAAGTTAGGGACTAAATGCACAAATTACTTTAAACCATAGAGACCATTTGTGTAATTTACTCAAAATTTTATTTTAACACGAAAGCTCATAATTCAAAAATCATGTCAAGTAGTTTTTGAAAAAATTTAGAAGCTTTTTATTTTTAGTTTTTTATACCATTTTATACATTTCAAAACATATATGTATTTTTCTTGAATAATTCTACACAAATAAAAGCTTCAGCTTTATGCTACCCACTACAAACTACTAACTTTCAACATTAGTTACTAGCTTTCAATAATTTTGTAAAATTATGTCATAACTTTTAAAATATTTATAAGAAATAACAATACCAAATAATAAATTAGGGTGGCAATGGGTTGGTTTGGGTCATAAACATGTTGAAAATCTCTACCCAACCTAGCAATGGGTTGGGTTGGGTTGTGTCATAAACGGGTTGACCATTTAAGTAAAAGAGTTGAAAATTTCCAACTCAATCCAACCTTTTTAGTAAATGGATTGAAATCGGATTGACTTATTTATTGTTTTTTCAACCGGACTTATTTACTAAACAGGTTAAACCCAGATTGATCCGTTAAAATTTTCATAACAAAACCTTAAAAATCAAATAATTCATCATATAAAATTACATACAATTTAAAAGATATAATAATTTTTCAAGATTGAAAATAATACACCAGTAACTTTATAGACCCATAACACAAACACAAATAAAACGTTTATAACTATAAATTTTTAATTTTTAAATTTTACCCAACTCGGCTATCACTTTTACCAACTCAAATCCAGTGACGGTTACTGACCATGGTTTTTGATAAATAAAAAATAATCTAAATTTAATAATCAACTAAATAATAATAATATATAAATATAAATTACAAAATATTTACAAATTTTAAATGGGTTGGCGGTGTAAACGGATCAGGAATTTCAACCCTAACTCAACCCATTTAATTAAACGGGTTGACCGTTTAATTAAACGAGTTTAAAATTTCAAGTCAATATTCTATTTATTGGGTTAGGTTCAAACTGATGGGTTGAGATTGGGATTGTCGTCCCTATAGTAAATAATGTACAGAAAAATAACACCCCAATTCTAAAATATATCTTGCGATAGAATGAGACTGTTGAACAATATATTTGTGTAATCTCTTTTGGTAATTGCTTTGGACCACATTTCATTATTACCCCAAACTCAAATTAAATATTGGTTTAATAATTAGTTGATAAAGGATTAAAGCATTGTTTGTTGAAAACAAATCAAAGCAAGGGTTATGAAGTTTGTCTCTTCTAATAAAAAAGAAACCAACATTAGAAGTTGTTCCTTTTGGCTTTTGTCTAATCAAAGATAAAAGAAGATGTAATATGTGACAATATTATATGATATGCGGGTCAAAAGAAAATACCTTTTCTGTCGAAAGTAAATTACAACTTCTAAAGCTATAAAAAATATTTTAAAATTATTTATCTATTTGATAACAATTTTATGATTTATCAGGACCATTAAAAAAAAAAAAAAAAAAAAAAAAAAAAAAAAAAAAAAACTGATACGGATAGAATCAATGGTAGACTTTAGTGGAAGGTCGGGGTAGCCCTTGTTAGTTGTTACCCTTAAATTTTTCTGTGCATTGTAAACTTTTTGAGAATTTTTTTTTCGTTATTTTATAAATTTCATGACATGTTACCCCTAAAATTACATATGCTACCCCTGATTGTTTTATTTATTTATTTATTCATTTTGAGTTTGCCACCACTGGATAGAATAATGAATTTTCTAGCATGATTGGTTTATAAAGATTGGTAAACACATAATGGTTCGTTTTAATTCTAAAAAGGAAATAATGTTACAAATGTTAAGAAAAGAGATATTTTTTATGTAATTTATTGATTATTTTAAGAAAAAGGTCGAATAGCCAAAAACTATAGGAAAAAGAAAAATGTCATTATCCGATCGAAAGTAGACTTGAGACCACTTAAAAGAGATGATGACATTGAGCCATTTATTCTCTAGTCTTGTTCATATTAACGTCTCTTTTTCAAGTTACTTCATCATATGCTTTGTTAAGATCCCCAAATAAAGGATATATAGTTATCGATGTTGATGGAGAAAGTTTATTATATATTTTATTAATAGTGATCTATAATATTTTTTAAATTCAATCTAATATTATAAGAGAACAATGGCCAATGGGTTATAAAATGCGAAACAATTGAAATTTGGAGGAATAGTTATCCATCAAGCATCTTGTTGTTAGAAATAAATTGAAATTCAATATTGAATATACATTTTTAATCTTTTATTTATATATAAATATTCATAATAGTTCATTAGCGAATTCCTTCTATTTTTATTAGGAATGGAGAAAACTTTCAAATATAGTATTTGAAGAATTTCGTTAGGATTGAATTCCTTTGATTTATCAAACCAAATTCATCATGCAATGGATTCTCAAATCCCGATTTAAGTGAATTTCATGAATATTTAAAATATTATTATGTGATAAGACCTAAATCCCTATATGGTTCTTTTACATTCTAGTATAGGTTTATTTTTGGATTTTTAGATTTATATTAACATTATCATTTTTTTTTCAATTTTAATAATTTATAACAGCTTTCAGATAAATAATTGCCGATCTATAAAAGAAACAAGTATTACATATATTTAACGCATGTTGCATTACAAAATAAATCATTTATTTATTTAATATTTACTCAAAAAACATTTAATGGAAAAAAAAGTTTATCACGCATAACATTCATACCACTTCGACCCTTAACGAATATTGAACAACATATATGATTTTACGCAAAACTTTGTCGAAATCTAAAATTGCTATCCGAGGTTCTTATGGAATGTGTCAAACTTTTTTTTTTTTTATCACTCTTATATCCACATCATTACATGTTTATCGATAGTGATGCCATTTAGAGTATAATTTGCAATCAATCATCTAGAATCTTTTGGAACAGTTTTGTTTGCAATACTAAAATAATCATATACATGAGATAAAAGTCACGACAATATAATCATAAGGTCAGTGTCCTTAAGTATAATATTAGACATCATAACATGCAAAATTAGCATCTTTTAACAAATTTTGTAATACCCAAAATCATAACTCAAGTACTCAATTATTTATTTTTGGTACAAAGAGTGAAATCAACCATGATGAAAATTACAAAATTATCCCCCCCTACTGTATTTGCTTGATTTTTTCTACAATGGTGATTTTTTTCGTTCGATCTCAAGGAAGTGATTGATACTCGAGGCTTCACTAATCACTAAACTAGAATATATATATATATATATATATATATATATATATATATATATATATATATATATATATATATATATATATATATATATATATATATATATATCGCTCGGTATTTCCCAGCACAGTATTTAATAATAAGTGTGCATGAACGATGTCGTTTTGGTAGACCAAAAGAAAGATGATTCGTTTAGTTTTGCACAACAGAACAAAACTCGATTGTTCCATAATCAAGCAACTCCTGGATCATTTGCTCTATATGCTCATCTTCAGAAGACTTGTACTGTTGAATATTCTCTACTTTACCCTCCCAATTCACAATATTCCCGAAATTGCCCCTGTTCTCCATTAACTCCTCCCCTGTATCAGAGCAGGGAGACCGCTGATGAGTCCGTTGATCTTCTTGGTTACCCACTTCTGTTTTCTTCGTCATTGCAAGAGATGTCATGTGGCATTTATGTAATTTTGCTCTTAAAGTTGCAGACAGTAGCTTTGAAGAAGATGACTGCGATTGCGATTGCGACTGCGACCCTTCGAAGTTTGTCCGCGCTCTTGTACCACACATGAGCCTAGCCGCTTCGTCGTACGCTCTTGCTGCATCCTCTGCTGTCTCGAATGTCCCTAGCCAGATTCTTGTTTTCCTGTTCGCACAAATGTAAAGATTAGAAAACGAAAATGTTTCAGAATTATGCCAAGCTAGCTAGCACCAAGATTCGGTTATCGAGTTTGCAATCAGAGGCATCAAGATTAGAAATTTACAGGATAGGGTGGCGAATTTCGGAGACCCAAGATCCCCAATGTCTTTGTCGAACTCCTCTGTATCGTTGTTGAGATCTAGCCATGGTGATTTGTATTGTGCAAGAGGTTTTGATGGGTTGTCGTGAAGGTGTTTGTGATATTGTCTGAGTGAGAATGGTAGGACTTATTAGGAGTTGGATGAGTGTGAGGACTGAGGAACGGCAGATTTTATATGGGTTCTTTATAGGGACTTTGGACACTTCTTTTTAGCCGTCGATCAATGTGGCCCATGTGGATGGAAAAAAATTCTCCGACAAAATTTCAAAAAAAAAAAAACTTGACTTGTTGTATATATGGTTTTTATTTGATTAATTTTTTAATTTTTTGTTTTTTGAAATTATTTATTTCATAATCAAAATAAAAAAAAGGATGTTTCTTTATGTGTAACTTTGCTTGTTTTCCCTACTCAGCTATTGTGGTCATTGAGGTTCGTCTGCATTTGATTCCAAAACATGAGATATAACTTCATGTTTGCAATGGGTGATTAGTCAGTCGATGCGCGAAAGCTGGTCGTGAAACCCTCATTAGGAAAGTTCTCTTCCCCTAAAAAAAACTTTGTTTGTTTCCCTAATAAATAAAATGACTATATCTTCCGCCATGACCAATTTTTCTTCTTATATAGTAAAATGAGGATAGGCATCAAAACTTTTATACCAAAACTCCGATGAGTGAGAGACAAACATATATTAAAGGTCATTCTTGTATGTAGAATGTCGCTTTATACGCTAACTACGTTCAAAGATCATCATAATTCTTTGTCCAGAATGAGAAAATGGCAATAATGCAAATAAGTGATCATTAATATTTCTTATTCAATTACAATTTACAATCAACAACGGTTCAAGAACATATTCTTGAATATATTTTGCATTTTTAAGTTGTTACATAACAATGTTGTGTTTTTTACGTACTGTAACCCTATATTGACAACTAGTCATCCTCATATGTACCCCGTAAGGTCTCATCAATGCCATTATTTCATACATATTTAGAGAAATTGACAACGATTAATGTCATAGTATATGAATTTTAAGCATTCCCTGGCCATATATGATTTGGTGCACACCGGGAAGGAAACATATGATTGTTTCGTAAAGATATGACATGAAATGACTTTTATGAGATTAATGAGTAAGATTGTGGATGACAATAACATCACCAATAATATGCCATGGGTGATGGATGGTTTGGATGATATGTATGTTAATGATGATGAATATGTGCATAAGTCCTTAAGGAATGCCAATAAAGAAGATGAGAACTAGGAAACATGAGGGTTGTGAATGTAGATAATAAAGAGGTTGAGGGGGGGGGGGGGGGGGGGGGGGGGGGAGGTAGATATGTCTAAAAAGAAAGGTAGTTTGTTTAATAATTTATGAGGTTTTCTAAGTTATCAAAAATATTAGTATGTTCGTCTTTTAGGAACGATCCATTGTCGATGAGGATTTTGACGGTGATAAGGATATGTCTACAGCTAAGGTAATTTGTAAAATAGTTATTTAGATTTTAAGTAATCAATCATATTAATATATTGTTATGATGCTATTTATGATGAATTCATCGTTGATGAGGATGGTGAGGGAGTATCGATAAGCATGCAAAAATGGTAGTTTGTTTAATAGTTATTCAATTTTTTTAGCAATCGTTATTATTAATATGGAATATGTTTTGTCATTTTAGGATGGATCAATTATTGATCAAGGGCAACATACAAGATACCAAAAAATTGTGATACGACATAAGTGCACCAAATGCATATAATCATACTTATAATTATCCCATATGAGTAACCATTGGTACAATGGATGTAAATGCTAAAACTATACATCATTTTGTGATTACCTATGATGTATTTTTGACTGTTTGAAACTTTTTAGGGGCTCAAAATTGTGTTTTTCGGATTTGGGGTGGCACGTGAATTTTTCGAGACAGTCTCCGAATTGGACGAAATTCGCACAGTGGATGTAAATGCGAAAACTATACATCACATTAAGATCACCTGCGATGTTTTTTCGACCATTCGAGACGTTTTAAGGGCTAAAAATTGCATTTTCCGGTATTGGGGTGGTGCGCAGACTTTTCGAGTTGAATCATGCAGTATCCAAATTGGACGAAATTTGCACAGTGAATGTAAATACTAAAACTATAAATCACTTCGTAATCACCTGCGATAAGTTTTCGACTATTCAAGACTTTTTAGGGGCTCAAAATTGTGTTTTTTTTGTTTTTGGGGTGGCACATGAACTTTTCAAGTTGAATCATGCAGTCTCCAAATTGAATGAAATTTGCATAGTGGATGTAAATGGTAAAACTATACATCAGTTCGTGATCACATGCAATGTTTTTACGATTGATACTTTTAGGGGCTCAAAATCGTATTTTTCGGTTTTGGGGTGGCGGACAAACTTTTCAAGTTGAATGATGCAGTCTATGAATTTGACGAATTCGCACAGTGAATGTAAATGCTAAAACTACACATCACTTTGTGACCAATGCAATGTTTTTTTTACCATTCGAGACTTTTTAGGGACTCAAAACCACATTTTCGATTTTAGGGTAGCGTGCAAACTTTTTGATTTGAATCATGCAGTCTCCGAATTGGATAAATTCGCATAGTGGATGTAAGCGAAAACTATACACCACTTTGTGATCACCTGCGATGTTTTTCCGACCGTTCGAGACTTTTTAGGGCTCAAAATCGCGTTTTTCGTTTTAGGGTGACGCATGAACTAGTCGAGTTGAATCATGCAGTCTCCGATTTAGACGAAATTCACACAGTGGATGTAAATACGAAAATAATACATCACTTTGTCATCAATTGCGATGTTTATTTGACCGTTCGAGACTTTTTAAGGGCTCAAAATCGTGTTTTTCGGTTATAAGGTGACGTGCGGACTTTTCGAGTTGAATGATGTAGTCTCCAAATTGGACAAAATTCGCACAAATGATGTAAATGCTAAAAATATACATCACTTTATGATTACCTGCGATGCATTTTCCACCGTTCGAGACTTTTTAGGGCTCAAAATCGAGTTTTTCGATTTTGGGGTGGTGCACGAACTTTTTGAGTTGAGTCATGCAGTCTGTGAATTGGACGAAATTCGCACAATGGATGTAAATGCGAGAACTATACATCACTATGTGATCACCTGCGATTTTTTTTAACCATTCGATACTTTTTATGGGCTCAAAATCACATTTTTCGATTTTGGGGTGGTGCACGAACTTTTCGAGTTGAATCATGTACTCTCCGAAATGGACGAAATTCGCACAGTGGATGTAAATGCTAAAACTATACATCACTTAGTGATCACCTGTGATGTTTTTTCGACCATTCCATACTTTTTAGGGGGCTCAAAATTGCGTTTTCGGTATTGATGTGGTGCACGAACTTTTTCGAGTTGAATCATACAGTCTCCGAATTGGACGAAATTTGCACAATGGATGTAATTGCGAAAACTATACACCACTTTGTGATCACCTGCGATGTTTTTTCGACCGTTCGATACTACTTAAAGGGTCAAAATCGCATTTTTCGATTTTGGGGTGGTGCACAAACTTTTCGAGTTGAATATTGTAATCTTCGAATTTAAGGAAATTTGCATAGTGGATGTAAATGCTAAAACTATACATCACTTTGGGATCACATGCGATGTTTTTTGGACCATTCAGGGCTTTTTAGGGTCTTAAAATCGTGTTTTTCGGTTTTGGGGTGGCACACAAACTTTTCGTGTTGAATCATATTGTCTCCAAATTTGATGAAATTCATACAGTGGATGTAAATGTGAAAACTATACATCATTTTGTGGCCATCTATGATTTTTACTGACCGTTTGAGACTTTTTAAGGGCTCAAAATTGCGTTTTTCGATTTTGGCCTGGTGCGTGAACTTTTCGAGTTGAATCATGTTGTCTCTGATTTGGACGAAATTCACACAATGGATGTAAACGCAAAAATCATACATTACTTTGTGATCACCTGCGATGTTTTTTTCGACTGTTCGAGACTTTTTACCGCTAAAAATTGTGTTTTGCGGTTTTGGGGTTGCGCACAAACTTTTCGAGTTAAATCATGTACTCTTCAAAGTGGATGAAATTTGCATAGTGGATATAAATGCTAAAAATATACATCACTCTGTGATCACCTACAATGAATTTTCATCCGTTCGAGTATTTTTAGGGGATTAAAATTGTGTTTTTTGGTTTTAGGGTGGCGCACGAACTTTTCGAGTTGAATCATGCAGTCTCCGAATTGGACAAAATTCACACAATGGATGTAAATGCTGAAACTATACATCACTTCGTGATCACATACGATGAACTTGATGGGTTTTATAGGTTATAAATCTATACATATGGCGGAAAATTACTTAACTCTTAAGTTCACATGCAACCTATTTGAATCTATGTTTTCTCTAGTGTGATAGAAATAAACTATGAACATCAAGAACCCTAAATGAACTCTTTAATAATAGAAATAAACATAGAGTTATGATTTACATACCTTTTGATTATTATAGCACATAACCAATTCAAATCCTTCTTCAAAACCCTTGGAAAGCAAGCACCAAAAGTTTAGTGCCTTTAATCGTTTGTACCCAAAACCCTAGAAATCCTAGAATGAAAAGGAGAGAGATGAGGAAGGAAGAAATTTCGTTCCTATGCTTCTTGGAAAGGTCATAAATAAAATTAAAGAGTCAAATGGTCCTATTTATGGTTCATGCAAAGCAAAATTTGAATTAATTAAATAATAGATTTAATCCTAATTCAAATCATTTCCTTATATACATTGAGGAACCCTATAAGAGTCTCCAAAACCGTCCACCCTTGGATGGTTCTAGAATTGTCTTCTTTTGTTTAACTATTGAACAATTACAATTCAACATTTGCACATTTAATTAATTCCATTTAATCCCAAATTAATTCTTGACTAATTATGATTAATAATTATCTAATTAATAATTAATTAATTCTAATGGATTTCTTATTAATTTATTAACCATATAAATCAACAAATCAATTATTTAACTATTGATCTCATGTTAATTTATTAATCACGTAACAAATTAACAGGTCAATTATCTATTTCCAATTAATATATTAATCACATAATATATTAACAAATCATTTCTCTCTCTCTCTCCCCTTATCTCTCTCTCTCTCTCTCTCTCTCTCTCTCTCTTTGTGTCCTAATATCATTTCTAGCTATTTCTGGTTATAAGGGCAACCCGAAAAGGACTTCATTTCTATTTGCAATTTTATACCAATTTATTTATGAGCTAAGACACTTTAATCCAACAGTCTCCCATTATGAGAACTGCATGCTAGATTAGGGCTAAGGATCTAGGAAGGATGCCTTATATGCCTATTGTATGATTGTGAGGACTACATGCTAGATTAGGGCTAAGGATTTAGGAAGATGCCTTATATACCTGATGTATGTGCTTGATTGAGTTGCATGACAATACTGACTAGTTAGAGATATGACAGCCAAATTAGGATATGCTTGGTTTGGGTTACTTAATGCCCGAATGCTGCTTGCTTTGTGTTTTTTGGAGTCCTAGTTATCTTTAATTATCTAGTAAACAAGTACGTTAAGTTACATATTACGAAGAATAAATAATTTCAGAAGGTTAGGTCTAGCCCTATTTCACAGCTCTTGTCTAAGTCTAACCGTTGTAGGGCAGGACCTCTCATTCGAAGAATTAGCTTGTCTTAGTGATATGTAATGGTATTCACGAGCTAGTTAGGTAAAGGTAGGCGGGATTTCTTATGCAGCTGATGGCGGAGAGTAGGTCGGAGAGTTACCCTAGGGTAAGCCTAGGATGAAATTAGTGCAACAAGAAGTAGTAGTGAAATGGACTTGGTGAGGTCAAGGAAATCCTTGAGGAAAGTATGGATAGATGTGGAAGGCAGTATGGGCCCATACTACTGAAAGAAGATGATCTGTACTCGAGTCAAGGAGGGTTGAGATAGAACCAGGGAACTTGAAGAGGGTGTGAGACCTCTTGAGGTTATGTATGACCCTGATGATTATGAGTTTTGTTTCAGAATGGTGGTAAAACATCAAGGAGCAGGATGTTCAGGGTCTGGGTCAGGTTCAGGTTTAGGTTCCAAGCCGGTTGACGACGGATTACGCGAGTTCATCACATCTAAGATTACGAGAGGCATCCTTGAGGCGTCCTCGGTGATTTTCAGGTTGATCAAGGAAGGGATCATCGAGCTGATGGAGGAGCGCCTCAGGTCGTTCAGGAGTGACATGGCACCTGGCCAGTCCGGGACACACACACACTCTCCTTCAAGGATTTCAGGGGATGCGGTGCGCCAGATTATCACGGGGTGAAGGACCTCATTGTGGCTAGGAGATGGGTTGCAGACATTGAGTCTTCATAGTTGAAGAGCTTCTGACCTGAAGGGTCGAAAGTCCGGTATGCCACAAGATGTTTGAGAGAGAGAGAGAGCTAGAGACTGGTGGGAGGTAGTCAGTGAATCGATCAGAGACCCAGCCATTGAGGCTATGACCTGGTCAGACTTTATGAAAATATTTCGAGATGAGTTCACACCAGCTGTGGAGATTCAACAGCTAGCTAGGGAGTTTCTTGATATGAGACAGACGATTGAGTAAGTGGCGGAGATTACCGCCAAGTTCAGGGAGAGGGCCTTACTGGTGCATCAGTATGCGGGTGACGAGGAGATGAGGAAGACCCGATACCATGACATGTTGAGAGCTGACATTCGGAAACATGTCATCTATTCAGCATGTCCGACCTTGGACGATATGATAGGCAGGGCAAGGGAGAGGGAGATTGACATAGAGCACCTCAGGAAGAGGAAGGCGGAGACTGGGCAGACGATTGGGGTTTCTGGGATGAAACCCAAGGGATTCGACTCGAGGTCGAAGGGCCAGCAGGGCCAGAGCCGCTGTGGGAAATGTGGCAGGCCACATGTCACACCCCCAAACCAAGGATGGCGGAAACGTCCGGGGGTGGAGGACTTCATGTATAGTATCACAACAACGAGTATAATAGTGCTCAAAGTAAATACAACCCTCATAAATATAATTGAAAAAGTTACACCAAAGTATATGTTTACATGATTCAAATCAATTACATTATGATGACAAAATGAACTGTTTAACGATTTATCGTCCCATCCTCAAAACGCTGTTGATTTCCTGTTTCACTGAATTCCTGAGAATATAAGTAGTTTTGAAAAAGTGTCAACACAAAGGTTGGTGAGTTCATAAGTTTTTGAGATAAGGAGTTTGGAAACCGTTCTTTGTAATGTGTTGTGTGTTACCAAGAAAAATCCAATATTTTCCTTTTAAAAGTTATGTGGTCATAAATCCCAGGACCAAGAATAAACAAGTATTTTCCATACTTAATGATATAATCGTGGTTTTAAATCAGCATAAAATCCATTTTTGATTTGAAGGAAAATCCCGTAATGATTGACGTGTAGTCTTAAATACCAAGACCGAAAGTGTACAGTAATATCCGTACATATTGAGGTAGAAAGTGATTTTAAATTGACATAAAACCCCTTTTGATTATGAAAATTCCCGTAAACTTTATGAGTTGTTAACTTTCTATGTGAGTCGTTATAACCATACTATGACTGAATGAACCTGCCATGACGTTTCTCAGGCGTCGCGAAACTGATATGACATTTGTCACCACAGACCTGCCGGTCTAGCTGTTGCATGCAACTCAGGTGTGGGGTGTCTAACCCAATATAGATCTATACACAACTATCATGTTCTCCCTACAAGAGACTCTGGTTATAACTACCAGGAATTTGGATTCCGCACTCGGACGTACGGAAAGAGAATGTCTCACAATTTAAGTAACAAGTTTACGTGTGGTGTGCGTGAGTGTAAAACCTTTTTCTGTGGGAATAAAACCTTCCGAAATGTGTTTGATGTGTTAATGGAAACATAAACCATACCTATTATAGTTTATCAAAACGTTTAAATGTAATAGTTATAACTTTGTTTATTATGGTTAACTACCGTATTTGTGAAGGTAAAAACCCTTTTGTTTACCGATATGTATATGTACTTTTTACTAAAGTGAAGCAACATGCATTATAATAACAAATTAATTACCATGCTTTTGTAGGTAAAAATCCATTTGTTTTCTGATGTATGACTACATACTAAGTCAAAATGTCATCTATTTGTAATGACATATTTTTACATAAAGATATACACCTTGCTCAACATGTTACAAGGTGAAATGAAATTGATATCATTTTTCTGTTGTTAATATTTTCATTTACTATTCTTAGAAAATTTATAGAAAAATCATCAAAGGTCCAAATCAGAATCCGTAAATTCTGAGTGTTTGGGAAATGAGTCTAGTTTGTTCATAATTTTTATTATGAATTTTAATGACCTCCAACTGGTGTGAAAAATTCCATAATCACAGACTGGTCCGGATTGATGTTTGAAACGATAGGCAGTTTTGTAAAAATCACCATAAATTCTAGACAAATCGTGTGGAGATGTGCAAGTAGTCATTTTAAAGCTAAGTACTGGAACTACTTGCAACTAAAACAGTTTTGAAAACTAAAATGTTTAAGTTGCCCAAAACAGTCCGTGAATGGAGTCCAACTTTTCTGATGAAAGCTGTTGGAAAAGTTTAGTTATGTTCTTGGTGTTTTAACTTGTATTCCCCCCTAAAAACTTAAGAAAACATGAAAATGTAGGGGTATCAACTCACCTTGTGTGATTTCAGTAGATGATTGCTGAAGAATTGAAGTGTTCAACTCAAGAACACTTGAAGATGCCTTGACGATTTTCGAGAATCTAACATTAAAGTGATGGAGTTTGTGTAAGCAATCGATGATTGGAGTAGAATGAAGTGTAATAATCTCATGGAGGATGTTAATACTTACCAAAGGTAGAAGAAAAGCTTGGAGAATGGCCTTGAATCTCGAATTTTAGAGAGAGAAAATGAAGTTTGATCTTGATGGAAGAATGAGAGAAAATGAGAAAAGTTAGGAGAGAGGATGGAGGTTCCAGCCCTAAGGATGTGGGGAGGGCTGGTAAATGAGTGGAAAGGACATTGAAGTGACCTAGGTAAGGTGGGGAGGTGTGGCTGGTCATAGAGTGGGTGTGGGGGTGGTTGCTTGTGTCATAAGGTAAAGCAAAGTCAACACTCAACCTTTGTACTTCACCCACTCATTTCTTAGATAATATTTATATTAAAAACGTGGGAATTAATGATTTATGGGTTTTAATTGTTAAAATAAAGTTTTGGGTGAAAATCCCGCGTTAAATTGATGAAAAACGAAGCCAAAACGAAGTCAGAATCGAAAACCGGGAAGAAATGGGCTTCCCTGCGAGACCTCTCGGTCCTAGGCCGAGGTTCGGTCCCTTCTGCTGCTGGGCCGAAGGCGAAATGGAGCGAAAGGGTAGGAGACGAAATGGACCGAAGGTACCTTCGGTTCCCTGTGCGAGGTTCGGTTCATCATGCGAGTCTCGGTCCGAGAGGGTTCGCTTCTGATGCCTTCGCTTCTAACAAGTTCGCTTCTGACAAGCTAGTTCGCTTCTGACAAGCTAGTTCGCTTCTGACAAGTTCGGTTCCTAAGAGGGGTTTCGGGTCCTTAAGAGGGTTCAGCTCCTTAAGAGGGGTTTCGGGTCCTTAAGTCCTTTTTATCCGTTTTTATCCCGTTTTAAGCGGTTTTTGACCCGGTTAAGAGTCGGGATGGCCCGAAAGACTACAAAAAGTTTAAGGAACTTTTGAGAGAGATTTAGGAGAGATTTCACATTCTTGGAGAGATTTGGGAGAGATTTGACATACTTGGAGAGATTTCTTATACAAAGAGAGATTTGGGAGAGATTTCACATACTTGGAGAGATTTCTCATACAAAGAGAGATTTGGGAAAGCTTTGACATACTTGGAGAGATTTCTCATACATAGGGAGATTTGGGAGAGATTTCACATACGTAGAGAGATTTGGGAGAGATTTGATATACGTGGAGAAATTTGGGAGAGATTTCACATACTTGGAGAGATTTCTCATATGGAGAGAGATTTGGGAGAGATTTCACATACTTGGAGAGATTTCTCATACAAAGAGAGATTTGGGAGAGATTTGACATACGTGGAGAGATTTGGAAGAGATTCTCGATAAAGAGAGATAGAGTGAAAACGATTGAGAGAGGTTTCATGTGTGACATTTGTGAGTGTCCGGCTTCGCAACGCAAGGTCCGTAAGCCCCGCTTAGCCATGTTTAAGGATCTTACACACTCCCAATGAGTATGCAATATTGTTTTATCGGTTTGCTTCGTCACTTACCACAATTTTAGGTTAACGGAATCTAGATGTACGGACTTTTCGACTAATGATTTCTCATTAGCATAGGGAGTTGTATAGCAATTACCTAACATAAGCCCTAGTACACAAAGGTTAATTGAGTCGATCGGTTTGACTTGTTGACTTTGACTTGACTGGAATTTGACGGTTGTCACACTACATGAGGGACTTTGTAGGGCTGGGGGATCGGGCTGCTACAAGTGCGGCAAGACTGTACACTTTAGCAAGGATTTTACAGCCCCTATTCCCACTATTCAGACATCAGACCTAATTTACTTTCATTACAATCAGAGGGGCCATAAAAAGGCCAAATACCCTAGACTGACATTAGGAGCGCTAGTGGCGGCGCCAGCTCCAACGACCCTGTGGATCACAGATGGCCGACAGGGCAAGACAAAGGTTCCAGTGGTGAGGAGCCGAGCCTTCCAGCTGACTGCCGAGGAGGCGCGTGCCGCACCAGTTGTGGTAACGAGTATGTTTTCTTCTCCCTAACTCTTATTGCATGTCGGTTATGATATTTATGTTCTATGTTTTATGTGCTCCGTTTAGGATCGTTCCATGTGAATGACATCCCAGTATAGGTGTTGTTTGACTCGGGGGCTACCAAATCATTTGTCTCTCTTACACTTAGCAAGAGGTTTTATGAGTCTTCAGGCATGTTGGATTGTCCTTTAGAGGCTGAGATTGCTGACAACCGATCCGTCCGGGCATCAGAGGTTTTCAGAGATTGTGTATTGAGGTTGTACGACGAGCGGTAACTTGTGAATTTGGTTCCCATTCCGTTGAGGGGGAACAAGGTTATCATAGGCATAGATTGGTTGAACCCTAAAGGGGAGATGATCGATTGTGCACATCAGTTGGTACGTGTCAGGACCCCAAGTGGGGGAGAGTTGGTGATTCAGGGCGAGTGGCCGTAGCCTGGACCAACTTTGTGCACAGCAGCGAGGGTTAGGCGCTACCTTCAGCAGGGTTGTATAGGGTATGTCGCCTACGTTATGGATACCTGGGCGG
This sequence comes from Lactuca serriola, assembly GCF_051521515.1. Lineage (NCBI taxonomy): Eukaryota > Viridiplantae > Streptophyta > Magnoliopsida > Asterales > Asteraceae > Lactuca > Lactuca serriola. Next base: position 148,700,080 of record NC_136411.1, on the reverse strand, counting down.
CGGGTAAGGCGATCGTGAGTGATGTGCCAGTGGTGCGAGAGTAGCCGGACGTATTTCCAGAGGAGGTGCATGGGATACCTACGGATAGACAGGTGGAGTTCAGGATCGACCTAGTCCCTAGTGCGGCTCCGATAGCCAAGGCACCATGTCAATTGGCTCCTCCTGAGATGCAGGAGTTGTCTACACAGCTGCAAGAGCTGTTAGATAAGGGATTCATTAGGCCAGGCAGTTCGCCTTGGGGAGCCCCGATCCTGTTTGTGAAGAAGAAGGACGGGTCGAATCGGATGTGTATAGATTACCGGGAGTTGAACAAGGTGACGGTGAAGAACCGTTACCCACTTCCGAGGATTGATGATCTCTTCGACTCGCTACAGGGGGCATCTTGATTTTCCAAGATAGATTTGCATTCAGGCTACCACCAGATGCGAGTTAGAGATGAGGATGTATAGAAGACTGCTTTCCGTACTTGCTATGACCACTACGAGTTTGTGGTGATCCCTTTTGGGCTCATTAATTCCCCTTCTGCATTCATGGACCTCATGAACCACGTATGCAGACCGATGATGGATCGGTCTATGATAGTCTTTATTGATGACATCTTGGTTTACTCCAAGACACAGGAGCAGCACGAGTAGCACTTGCAGGAGGTGTTGGATACCCTGAGGAGGGAGAGCTTGTACACCAAGTTCTCCAAGTGCAGGTTCTGGTTGCACAAGGTGCAGTTTTTGGGGCACCTTGTCAACCTGAACGGTATTTTGGTCGACGCGGCCAAAGTGGAGGTCGTGATGAGATGGGAGGTTCCAAAGTCTCCATCTGAGATTCAGAGTTTTCTCGGGTTAGTAGGCTATTACTGGAGATTCATATAGGACTTCTCCAAGATAGCAATACCCTTGACCCAACTGACGAAGACAACCGTTGTGTTTTGCTGGGGACCTGAGCAGCAGGCAGCATTTAAGACTTTGTGGCGGAGGTCATGCGAGGCATCGATGTTAGCCCTGCCAGAGGGCATTGAGGATTTTGTAGTATACTGCGATGCGTCCATATCGTGTTTCGGCGCAATATTGATGCAGAGAGGGCACGTTATCGCCTACACCTCGAGGCAGCTAAAGCCTCACGAGGAAAACTACCTGACGCTCGACCTGGAGTTGGAGGGGGTTGTTTTCACCCTCAAGATTTGGCGACACTACCTCTATGGGGTCCGTTGTACCATTTACATGGACCACAAGAGCTTGAGCTACCTCATGGATCAGCCGAATCTGAACATGACGCAGCGCCGGTGGTTAGATGTAGTGAAGGATTAAGACTGTGAGATTCTCTACAACCCGGAAAAAGCCAATGTAGTGGCTGATACACTTAGCCGCAAGGCATTTGTAGCCCCGATCAGAGACATTTGTCTGAGGATGACAATAGTGACTCCGCTTCTGGAGAAGATCCAGGAGGCCCAACATGAGGCTATGAAGAAGGAACACCGGAAGAGTGAGTGTATAGTGGTCCGGATCCCCTCTTTTGACTATGATAGTTGTGGGCTGTTGACACTTCACCGCGAGTGTTGGTTCTGTACACAGGTGGTGTGTGCCAGATCCTGATGGAGGAGGCGCACAAGTCCAGATTTTCCATCCATCCCGGGGCAACGAAGATGTATAGAGATCTTCGTCCTGATTACTGGTGGCCCTACATGAAGTGGGATGTAGCCGAGTATGTCGAGACATGCTTGACATGCACGGGGAGTGGATGTGATTTGGGTCATTGTGGATCGGTTGACCAAGAGTGCCCATTTCATTCCGATCCAGGAGAGAATTTCGACCAAGAAGTTGGCCCACATCTACATCAAGGAGGTAGTAGCTCGACATGGAGTGCTAGTTTCTGTGATTTCTGACCGAGATGTAAGGTTCACTTCCAGAATCTGGAAGAGATTTTACGACGAGTTGGGTACTCGTCTGCACTTTAGCACGACTTTTCACCCGCAGAAGGATGGTTAGAGTGAGCGGCTCATCAACACTTTGGAGGATATGTTGTTGGCGTGTGTTGTAGACTTCGAAGGTAGCTGGGCTACCTACCTTCCATTGGCAGAGTTTTCCTATAATAATAGCTACCACGCCAACATTAACCACCCTCCCTTTGAGATGCTTTATGGGAGGAAGTGTAGAACCCTGATATGTTGGGGTATGGTTGGACAGAGGGTCATGGGGAGTACCGAAGTGGTACTTAAGACAATTCAGAGGATTCAACAGGTCTGGAGTAGACTCTAGATGACCTAGAGTCGGTAGAAGAGCTACGCCGACAGACGACGATCAGACCTGGAGTTTCACGTAGGAGATATGGTCCTCCTGAAGGTGTCACCTTGGAAAGGTGTCATCCGGTCTAGGAAGCAGGTCAAGCTGGGCGCCAGATACATTGGTCCGTTCAGGGTATTGGCCCAGGCGGTGTATCAACTGGATCTGCCAGCCGAACTTAGTTAGATCCACAACACCTTTCATTTCACCCAACTGCGTAAGTGGTTGGTGGATGACTCCGCAGTGGTGGCTCTAGAGGATATTTAGGTGGATGACAGCCTGAACTACATCGAGTGACCGATAGCAATCCTCGACAGGAAGACGAAGGACCTAAGGAAAAAGAGGGTAGAGTTGGTGAAGGTGCAATGGCAACACCGCAAGAGCTTGGAATGGACTTGGGAGCTGGAGGATGAGATGAAGGAGCTCTACCCAGAGCTATTTCCAGATGCAGCAGACTTTGAGGACGACGTCCAAAATGAGTGGGGGAGATTTGTAATGTCCGGTTCCTGGTATGTATTTTAAAATCAAATTATTCATTTTTGCAAAGGGACTCGACGAGTTGGAGGCCCCAAACTCTACGAGTAGGAATGGAATTTGGACGCGGGACTTGAAGTCTACTCGACGAGTTGAGAGCCTCAACTCGACTTGAGGTTTTGAAGTGAAGGAGAAGAGTAGATCCATAGGTTGAGCTCCATTTCTGGTTCATTGGAGGTATAAAGCTCCTATCTTTTCTATTCAATGTTTAGATCTAGTTTTGGAGTGATTTCTCAATGTTTTGGCCCAAGATTGCAAGCTTTTGAGACTTGGATGCCCCAAGTGATTTCTCTTTCAGATCTGGGGTCTAGAAGGGTTTCATGGCATAAAGGTGCAAACTTTATGGCCATGGAAGCCCCATGCAAGCTTTAAGATGTAATTTTGGCCTTGTAAGCTCAAAAAGGCCATGCATGGAGGGAAATTCATGAACTTTACGTATTCATATGATGTCTAGGGCCTAGATCTCAGTTTTTATACTTTAGTGTGAAGTATTATGGCTTTTGGGTCAAGGGTTTGGTCTTAAAGAATTAGGGTTTGAGCTACACCCATTAAGAAGGGCTATCAACGAGTAAAGTTGGAAACTTTACCCTTATACGGAACCTTTTGGTATGTAGATGAAGTATGGCACTTAGATATGAAGGATAAGAGCTTAATCTGTTAAGATGGCTCAATGGACTGAAGAACTCGTCGATTCCATAGGAGGAACTCGATGAGTTGGATTGAAATATCCCGAGTCTGAAAGGGGCAAACTCGACGAGTTGTTTGGAGAAGTCTCGATCCTATGGATAGGAGGAACTCGACGAGTTGTGAAAGAACTCGACGAGTTGGATCGCGATTCAGGGTCTTTGATTCAGGGAACTCGACGAGTTGATGGACCAAATTGGTGAGTTGAGTCAAACAAGATGTTGAATTTGACAGAAGGTTGACTTTGACTAGAGTGTGGACCTTTGAATTTGACTTTGACCCAAGTAGACCCGTAAGGGGTTTTGAGTACAAAAGGATAATTAAAGGAAATGTTTATGTGTAGGAGTCTGGGAGGGGTTGATTTCAGAGCAGGAGTTGTTGCAGCTATACCTAGTTATCGAGGTGAGTTACCTTCCAGTAGAAGTAGGTCTAAGGCACCAATGTAGGCCCACTAGTAGTTGATTAAAGTATAGATGATTATCTCCGTGATAATTTTCTGGTATGCCACTATTTGTTATGCTATATGTGCTAGTATCATGTGATATTAAGTGATAGTGGTAGGAAGAGGACTAGTCCCCGGATCCGGTTAAGATAAACTGGTAGGGTAGGTCGGGCACCCAAATATGCCTGTCAGTATGTTATGCTATGTTATTATTTGGTAGTGGTAGGTGGTGAAATAGTCCCTATAGTCAGTTGAAATAAACCAGAGGGTAGGTCGGGCACCCAGATATGCCTGGCAGGGTAGTTTGAGCACCCAAATATGCTTGACAGGGGTAGGTCGGGCAACCCTGTATTCCTAACAAGGGTAGGTTCAGCACCCATGTATGCTTAAGAGGGTAGACCGGGCACCCAGATGTGCCTGGCAGTATGTTTATTGTATGTGTAACACCGTAAACTTTCAAACAAAATTTTCATTTTAGAAATCTCATAATTCTCATAAACAGAATTCACAATTCTCCAAAATACCAATTTATCAAAAACACATCTTCATAAATTGTTTAAACATAATCCAGTATACTCAAAACATAACTCCGTCTTGTGTGTACAGTCCAGCCAGCGACTTCCCGTGATCCTGAGAAGTACATGAAACACATAACACCTAACACTGTAAGCACGAAGCTTAGTGAGTTCCCCAAAATACCATAGATATCTCATTAGCCTCTCATGGATATATATCAATAAGACCCTCTGGTCGATGTGTCTCAGTGGAACCTTCCGGTCCCACAACTCGGGTGGACCCTCCGGTTCTAACTCAGTAAAGCTCAGCATAATACACAACATAAATCACAAAGACATAATACATGATATCACAATACTCTATATAAGCACACAAGACCCTCCGGTCACACAAAATTAGCACTCACGATAAGTATAGTGAGAGGACTCACCTCGTAAGCAAGCAAATAAACCTCGTACATGAATCACCGATCTAGCCTCCGCCTAACACATATGACAATTATCTCTAATTAACACTCCAATCAAAACTCTAGTTAAACCAAAGGCTATTCTCTCACTCTAACTCTTGGAATGGGTAAAAGACCATTCTATGTCTGCATGGTCTCCATAATCCCTGTCTTGACCAAACCCTAAAGTCAACTGAAGTCAACAGTCCATGTTGATCCGACTCGTCGAGTCCCCTCGTTCCTTCAGAAAAGTCATGAAAACTCAACTTAATTCGTCGAGTTGTCTCATCAACTCGCCGAGTTACTCATGTCCAAACTCGTCGGGGAAAACCCTAGCCGATTCGTCGAGTTGGCTCATCAACTCGGTGAGTCCCTTAAGTCTATTTTCTCATTTAGACGTTTAAGGCAGATTCACAACCCCAAACTCTAGATCTAGCCTCCCAAGGCTGAAATACCACGTAAAGCTACAATCTTTACGTCCATGCATCGCACTTAGGGCTTGAAATGCCAAAACAAGCTCCATTTAGAGTCTTAAGCATAAAATCTCCTCTATAGATGGATAAAGCTGGGACCTTTGGACTCTAGGGACCTCACAAGGTCCAGATCTGAAGTCTCAATCTCTTGGTGAGTTCAACACACTCAAAGTCTCAAGGAAAGGTGGAAGAAGCCCTAAAACTCCATGAAAACGAGATCTAATCACAACAATGAGCTAGGTGAAGACTTTTTACCTTCAACAGAAGCTATAGATGTATTAACACCAGATCCAACAGTCTTTTCTCGTTCCTTGCTTTGATACTCTTCTCTTCTTTTCAAAAGGTGCACTAATATGCCCAAATATTAGCTCTCTTTCTCTCTTAGCTCAATATAGACGATTAAGGTTTCACACAGGGGAGTAAGGTGGCTGGTGAGGCGGAAATGAGGGCGTAAGTTCCTTTAAATAGGACCCAACCCTGGAGATTTAGGGTTTCCTCTCACAGCGCCAACTTGATGAGTTGTTCCCTTTGACTCGTCGAGTTGGTCATAAAAACCCACGTGGCCAATCCGTCCCTACTCGACGAGTTGGGGCATCCAACTCATCGAGTTGCTCAATCAACTCATAATTCAATTTATAAATATTATACTTGGGAGTCAAGATGTTACAATTCTCCCCCACTAGAATCAGACTACGCCCTTGAAGTCATGCACTGGAAACAACTCTGGGTACTGCTCGCGCATCTCGGACTCCGGCTCCCAAGTCCACTCAGATCCCCTGCGGTGCTCCCACTGCACCTTAACCAATCGCACCTCCTTGTTCCTCAGGGTCTTAACTTTTCTATCCAAAATCGTCGTCGGTCTCTCAATGTAGTTCAAACTTGCATCAACCTGAATGTCCTCTAAGGGTCCCACCGCCGTCTCATCGGCTAAACACTTCCTCAGCTGAGACACGTGGAAAGTGTTATGAATTTGGCTCAACTCCGTAGGTAGCTCCACCCGATAAGCTACCTTCCGCACTCTGAAGATCACTTTGAAGGGACCGATATATCTAGGACCCAATTTTCCCCGCTTCCTGAATCGAATCACCCTTTCCCTAGGGATACCTTCAGGAGGACAAAATATCCACCCTGAAACTCTAGCTCGAATCATCGCTGGTCTGTGTAACTCTTCTGGCGACTCTGGGCTGTCAGTAACCTCTATCTAAACTGTTGAATCTGCTCAGTCGTCTTGAGCACTATCTCAGTGACACCCATCACTCTCTGCCCTACCTCTCCCCAACAGATGGGAGTCTGGCACCTCCTTCCATATAAGAGCTCAAAGGGAGGCATACCAATACTGAAATGATGGCTGTTCTTATAAGAAAACTCAGCCAAGGGCAAATAGGTGTCCCAACTTCCTCTAAAATCCATAACACATGCCCGCAGCATGTCCTCGAGCGTCTAAATCGTTCGTTCACTCTGCCCGTTAGTCTGTGGGTGGTATGCGGTACTGAAGTGTAATCAGATACCCAACTCCTCATGAAACCGTTTCTAGAAACTGGAAGTAAAACGCACATCCCGATCTGACACTATCGATATCGGCACTCCATGCCGTGTCACCACCTCCCTCACATAAATCTCAGCCAATCTCTCTACATAAGAGCTCTCACTGATAGCAAGGAAGTGGGCATTCTTCGTCAACTGGTCCACAATCACCCATATTGTGTCGACACCTCATGCAGTTCTCGGTAATTTGGTGATAAAATCCATGGAAATCTGTTCCCACTTCCACTGGGGAATCTCTAGAGGCTGTAATAGGCCATGTGGATGCTGGTGCTCTGCCTTAACCCGACGACAGGTCAAGCACCTCTTAACTACCCATGCCATATCCTCTTCATACAGGGCCACTAGAAACCTCTCTTCAGATCCAAATACATCTTAGTGGCTGTTGGATGGATTGATAATCTCGATCTATGTACCTCCTCCATCAGTATGTGCCGAACTCCACCTATATAGGGAACCCAAATCCGCCCACAAAAAGTCATAAGCCCCCGACTATTCATCTCAAACTCGGAAACTTGTCCGATCAGTCGTTCCCTCTTGAGGTTCTCTGGCCTCACAGCCTCCACCTGAGCCTCTCGGATAGTATTTAGGATTGGATTCATCACCGTCATCTTCATACACACATCTCAAATCGGAGCACTCTCTGCTCTTCGGCTCAAGTCATCAACTACCACATTAGCCTTGCCTGGGTGATATAAGATCTCACAGTCGTAGTCATCAACATCACTGCCCCCAGCTCTAAATCGTGGGTGGGATACCTCATCTTATGAGGCTTCAACTGCCTCGATGCATATGCTATCAAATGCCCCATCTGCATCAACACCGCACCCAACCCTAATATAGATGCATCACAGAAGACTACAAAGTCCTCCACTCCCTTAGGAAGGGATAACAATGAAGCTTCTCACAATCTCTAGTGAAGAGTCTCGAATGAGGCCTGCTGCTCGGCCCCCCAGACAAAAGTAACACCCTTTCGGGTCAATCTGGTAAGAGGAATGTGACATCCCCATTTTCACGGACAGAAAAGACCGATTTGTTTATGCCTTGTTTAAAAATCAGAGTAACATTTTAAATAAAAGTGTTACGGAATTTGTTCCCAAAACAAAATATGATAAAGATTTATCAAAGCATTTCCACATAAATGTATTTCACTAAAAGACTCGAGATGTCATGTTCGATACAGATCAAAAGCATAAACAGTACAACATAAGCCTTACTATATTATTTCGTATTTATAGGCCTATAAACCCTTATCTGTCATCCAAACATCTATGCTCATGCGCCACTACCTGTAATAGAAGAAACTGAGTGGGCCAGGCTTGGGAGCCTGGTGAGCGCATAGGGTTTTCAACCCAAAATAAATTTATTATTTTCATCAACCAAACAAACCCGATTACCCATTCCTGTTATTGTTACTTTACGTCCCTAACACATCTAACATAAGGGACCTAGCCTAAGGATTTTCATCAGGGTGACAACACATTCTTTGGGGATTCCTCAGCAATTCATGTCAAATAAGGCAACCATGTGGGGGATGGAGTACTGCTGGAGAGCACACAGTTGAAATAAACACCTACAGGTTGCGAGCCTTCTAGCGTTCCACTGGACGGTCTAGAATAGTCTGTGGTCATCATCTATACTCCGCTAGATGATTGGATCATCAATAACATCTAAAACGAAGTCTCTCATTATTTTATTTTGTCACACAACAACTATTACATCTACCCATGTTTTACCTAACACATTTTGTAGATATAAAATACATATATACAGTTTAAATCATTTAAAACATGTATAAAATCGTTCATCCAGCATAGATAGCAAGTATATGGATAATATGCACACACAACACGTAATTTATATAAAATACTTCATATCTATGTGTAAGATGAAAGTAACTATGCACTCACCTGTTAAGGTGGTGACTCGGTACTCGGAGGACACTTCGTTATCTCAAAACAATTTTCCCTTGACAAAACCTAGTATCAATACCAATAGGGTTTAGTCTAACGTTAACCGCGACTAATTAATAGTCTAGCTATTATTACTATTATATAAGCATTAAGCAACACTCTTATATAACTCATAATAATAGCCCTAAATAATTATTTTAAGGTCCTAATAATGTTACTATAATTAATTAGAAGCTATATTAAAAATAGCGTAGGCATAGATCACTTACAGTGGGTTTTATAGAAAACCCGGCTTTGCTTGGAGCAACGTTTCCGAACCGAAAGACCTTTTTCTCAGGACTCCGGGAGCCTCGGGGCTTCCTTCGGGTGCTAGGGGGTTTACCTAGGGTTTAGAGGGGTTAAGGGATCTTAGAGAGAGAGAGAGAGAGAGAGAGAGAGAGAGAGAAAGAGAGAAAGAAACTAAAGAGAGAATGAATTTTAGTGTGATTTCCTCGGCATCCCTCGCAGCCTATTTATAGGCGCAAGCCTTTGGTGGTATATTGGGCGTACAACACTACGCGGGGCATAGTTCGGATAAGAGTTTCAGTTGTCTTCGCACGTGGCAGAGTTTCTGTGGGTACGTGTTCACTTCTCGGACTGCACAAGACCGAAGTACGCTGGGCATACTTGGTTTCAGACGCTGGGCATAATGCGAAGGCTAGGTGTCGTTCATCCGAAGCGAAGCGTGATCAACAAGCGACAGACTAGATCGTGCCACGTCATTAATTTCACATCAGTCTCGCAATTTTCTTTTCCGACTTCTGAAAATCATAACTCTCGCATACGAGCTCTGTTTTCAACGTTCTTTATATCCACGCGTAGGCGGGAACGTACTATACAACTTTCGTTTAGACTCCGTCGGCTAATTTTGACTTTATTTTAAATTTATATTTTTAACAGGCCGGGACATGATTGGTCCGTTAAAAATTCATAACTTCTTCATCCGACGTTCGTTTTCGTCTGTCTTTTTATCGTTACGCTACTATTAACGAGATCTTCGATTCTCGTTTGGGTTGTGTCGGCTAGAAACCGCTCGATCTAATATTTGAACTTCGGGTTGTACACTACTAAGCCGAAACTTCGAAAAATCACAACTTCCTCATACAAAGTCAGATTTGGGCGTTCTTTTCATGGACGCTCTCGGTTTAACATTTTCTACGAATTTTGTTTAGATCACTAAGTCTAAAACTCGTTCTATCGTAAATTCACTATTTATGTTTCCCGGTGTCGTGCCGGTTCCGTCACGAAACTTCGACGAGTCATAATTTCTTCGTTATAACTCGAATTTCAACGTTCTTTATATCCCCAAAATCCTTGTTTCGACCACTACAACTTTATGTAGAGATATCGGGTTTATCTCACACTTTAATTTTGATGATTATTTTTATTCTTTATTTATTACACATTTATAAAAAGTAATAAGCATATAAAGGCACATAATTCACATAATACTCAAATATTTCATCTTTATGATCTTAAAAGAGTTACAATAGTTGACTGAGACTATTACATCATCTGATAATGCTTAGACCCGAATCCGAACGTTACAATTCTCTCCCCCTTAGGATGATTTCGTCCCGGAATCATGCATCAACAAACAAATGCGGATAGCGACACATTATTTCACTCTCTGTTTCCCAGGTGAGATTTGGCCCATTAGAATGTTTCCAATGGACTAGCACTAAGTCGACCATCTTGCGATGTAACTTCTTAGTCTTACGATCAACAATTGCCTCGGGCTTTTCAATCAGCCTCTTGTTCTCATCCATTCTTAATTCCGAGATTGGAATTATGTCGGGAACTTCTCCCATGAATTTCCTCAAATAACACACATGGAAGGTGTTATGATTACCATCTAGTTCTTTGGGTAATTCGAGCTTGTAAGCTTGGTTCCCAATTTTCTAAAGAACTCTGAACGGTCCAATAAACCTTGGACTCAGCTTTCCTCGTTTCCTAAATCTTATAAGTCCCTTCCACGGTGAGACTTTAAGCAAAACCGAATCCCCAACTTCAAAAGTCATTGGTCGTCTTTTCTTGTGAGCATAGATCTTCTGACGATCCTGAGCTGCTAACATCCTTTCCCTGATCACCTTCAGCTTCTCAGCAGTCTCATGGACTATCTCGGGGCCCATAAGCTGCTTCTCTCCAACCTCAAGCCAACAAGACGGCGTACGACACTTCAGTCCGTACAAAGCTTGATAAGGCGCCATCTTGATGCTCGAGTGGAAACTATTGTTGTAGGAAAATTCTACCAGAGGTAAGTGCTCGTCCCAGTTCCCTTGGAACTCCAGGGTACATGCTCTCAACATATCTTCTAGTGTTTGAATCGTTCTTTCGCTTTGGCCATCAGTCTGTGGATGGTAAGCCGTACTTAAACACAACTTCGTACCCAATTCCTCTTGTAGACTTCGCCAAAACCTCGACATGAAACGACTATCGCAGTCCGATACAATCATCAGAGAAACACCGTGAAGTCTTACCACTTCCTTCACATAAGCATTTGCGAGCTTATCCATAGACCACCTCTCGTTGGTTGCTATGAATTGTGCACTCTTCATGAAACGATCCACGACTACCCAAATCATGTCGTGACCGCTCTTCTTCTTGGGTAGTTTAGTCACTAAATCCATGGTGATGTCTTCCCATTTACCCATGGGTACAAGTAAAGATTCTAAACTCCCATACGGTTTCTGATGTTGTGCCTTAACTCTTGCACATGTCACACACTCGGCCACATACTTCACAACATCGAGTTTCATCGTCGGCCACCAGTAGTAGGGTTTTAGGTCCCTATACGTTTTTGTGCTACCAGGATGAATTGAGTACATGGTCTTGTGCGCTTCCTCCATCAGAAGATCTCTTACTCCTCTTGTCTTAGGTACCCAAATCCGATCTTGGAATACCTTCAGTCCTTGACTGTTTGTACCGAACACTAATGTTTTGCCCAAACGTTCTTCCTTTCGGTCATTCTTCTCTGCAGCTTCTTCTTGAGCTTTCCTGATACTTTCAACAATCGTCGAGACAACTTCTATTCTCAACGCTCTTATCCTTCTTCTCTCAAGGTTGAATTTTCGACTGAGAGCATCAGCGACAACATTTGCATTACCGGGGTGGTAAAGTATCTCACAGTCGTAGTCCTTGAGTAACTCTAGCTAACGTCGTTGCCTCATGTTCAATTCCTTCTGATTAAAGAGATATTGGAGACTCTTATGATCAGTGAAAAGTTTGCACTTCGTGTCGTAGAGGTAATGCCTCCATATCTTTAGGGCAAAAACTACCACTGTCAACTCCAGATCATGAGTGGGGTAGTTCTTTTCATGCTCCTTTAATTTTCGAGATGCATATGCTATCACATTTTCTCTTTGGGTCAGAACACAACCCAACCCGACTCCCGACGCATCGCTATACACTGCGAAGTCTTCAACTCCATTGGGTAGAGAAAGCATTGGTGCTTCACACAATTTCTTCTTCAGCTTCTCGAATGCTTCTTCGTGCTTCTCACTCCATGTATAAGTAGCTCCTTTGTGGGTCAAAGCTGTTAATGAAGCAGCTATCGAAGAAAATCCTTGGATAAATCGTCGGTAGTATCCAACTAATCCTAGAAAGCTTCAAATCTCCGTGGGACATTTTTTGTCGTTCCCACTTCATCACCGCTTCAATTTTGCTGGGTCAACCATTATCCCTTCTTGGTTAGCCACATGACCCAAGAATTGGAATTCTCGGATCCAAAAATCGCATTTGGAGAAATTTGCATACAATTTCTCCTTCTTCAAGATTTCCAACACTTCTCGTAGATGCTGGCCATGCTCCTCCTGGCTTTTCGAGTAGATGAGAATGTCATCTATGAACACTATCACGGATTTATCGAGGAATTTTTTACAAGCCCTGTTTATCAAATCCATGAACGCTGCTGGAGCATTGGTTAGTCTGAATGACATAACCAAGAACTCGTAGTGTCCATATCTTGTTCTAAATGCAGTCTTCTCAATATCCTGCTCTCTTACCTTTAGCTGATGATATCCTGACCTACGATCGATCTTTGAGAAATAGCTCGAACCTTGAAGCTGATCGAATAGGTCATCAATCCTTGGCAATGGATACTTGTTCTTTACCGTTGCCTTGTTCAACTCTCTGTAATCTATACACATTCTCATGCTTCTGTCTTTCTTCTTCACGAATAGCACCGAGACTCCCCAGGGTGATGAACTAGGTCAAATGAAACCGTTATCCAACAACTCCTAAAGTTGTGCATGAGCTCATTCATCTCCTTCGGTGCTAGTCGGTATGGTGCTTTTGCTATTGGTGTCATCCCTGGTAACAACTCTATCCGAAACTCCATTTGTCTATCAGGCGGTAATCCGGTAAGATCTTCGGGAAAGACTTCCGGATAATCACATACGACCGCTATATTCTGCACCTCCTTCTTTTCCTTCTTAGTGTCGATCACAAATGTCAAATATGATGCACGTCCTTTGGACAAACATTTTCTGGCTTTTATTAGGGAGATGATTCAAGAATTTACTATGCATTTTTCCCCGTACACCATGAATGACTCTTTTCCGGGTGGGTTCACTCTTACTATTTTCTTTCGGCATAATATCTCGGCATTGTTGGCGCTAAGCCAATCCATTCCTAGAACGATGTCGAAACCGTTCAACTCTATGGGCAACAACTCTTCATGGAATTCGTTTCCGTTTAAGTCGATGACTATGTTCTTAATACAATTACTAACAGGTACGAACTTGCCACTGACAACTTCTACAATCAGGGCATTATCAAGTTTTTCTATAGGTAATGCTAGTCTCCCACCAAACTTAAGAGACACAAAGGAGTAGTTTGCTCCTGAATCAAACAGTATATTGGCAGGCAAACCATTTACAAGAAAGGTACCTGAAGCGATGTCTGTTGCCTCCTTCGCAGCCTCGAGCGTCATCTGGAAGGCTCTCGCCTTCGGCTTTGGTGGAATGTTGGGCCTTGCCGCCTCTTTCTTCTTCGGGAAATCCCTTGCAATGTGCCCTTCCTCACGGCACTCGTAGCACACCCTTTTGTTGGCGCTGCACTCATTGGGGTAATGCCCCATCTTCCCACACTTGTAGCAGGTCACTTCCTCTCTAAATTTCCCCGAGTGCTTCTTCTTGCACTTCTCGCACCATTTCGATTCATTTCCTCCTCCCCCGAACTTCTTTGAACCGAACTTGATTTTCTTTTTGTTGGGTTTAGCAGACTCTTCAAATTTCATCTTCTCACCAACCTCAACCTTGCTGGTAGATCTTCCCTTAATCATATCCTCCACAGACTTGGCAGCCCAGATAGCTACCTCCAGAGAAGGTGCCTGACGCACTGGAACCGTGTACTCCCATGGAAGTCCCTTTGCGTACTTGTCGATTTTCGTCAGCTCATCCAAAACAAGACGCAAGGCGAACTCCATCTTCTCTGTGAAGTTGTTGGTCTAGTCATCAATTGACATGCTTCCTTTCTTCAAGGTCAGGAATTGGTTCTCTAGCTCGAGCAAGTTTTGGGCTGAGCGGTACTTTCGTTTGAATTGCACGAAAAACTCCGCCCATGTCAGTTGTAGGGGCTCATTAGGGCTCAGAGTCTTCCCCAGGGTATTCCACCAACGCACAGCACCTCCTCGGAACTGGCATACAACAAAGGTGGTATGTAACGGGCCTCTGAAACCACACGTCATGAAAGCTAACTCCATCTGCGAGATCCAATCCATGACTCCGATCGGATCTTCCTTTCCAGTGAATGTAGATGGCTTGCAAGTCAAAAAAACCCTTATACTTGCATCCATTCCTCTCGACTCTGTTATCCTGGTTGTTTTGTCGAATTATTGGTGGGTTAACTTGACCAACGGTCCCACTGTAGTTCCCTTCCTAAGACTGCCCTTCGTTTAACTCGGGTTGTTCTATTGGTATGGTAGCTTCCTCTCAATTCTGTTGGAGCAAATGTCTGGTTTCCTCCATTTGACGATCCAACATCATCTGGATCATTGCTTGCACTCCGACCATTGTTATTGCCTCAGGAGTGGCTACCACAACCGGTATTTTCTCAACCACTGGAGGTTGGTTTCTGTTTCCATTTGCATTCCCGACTCCAATGTGGGTTCTAGCAATTTTGATCTATACACCGAATAAAGTGAATATAGATCTTTATTTAGGATGGTTGTTTAAATCATCCTTATCCCTCCGAAACGTTTACATGTTAGTTCTAATATCGTAGTCGTACATTTAGAATCCTAAACACATAAGGTTCCCAGATCCGGTCGGCAATAGACCATAGATCCGAACAAATAATAGCATATCAGGCATAAAGCATTTAACACATAAAAGCATTTTAGGAACAATTCCTAAAATAAGCTAGTGCTCACACCTCACAATCATCGCTTACCATTCTAAGTTTAAGTCTAGAAGTCCTACAAATTCCAAGTTCTCTTAAACTAATGCTCTGATACCAACTGTGACATCCCCATTTTCACGGCCAGAAAAGGCCGATTTGTTTACGCTTTGTTTAAAAATGAGAGTAACATTTTAAATAAAAGTGTTGCGGAATTTGTTCCCAAAACAAAATACAATAAAGATTTATCAAAGCATTTCTGTAGAAATGTATTTCACTAAAAGACTCGGGATGTCATGTTCGATACAGATCAAAAGCATAAACAGTACAACATCAACCTTACTACATTATTTCGTATTTATAGGCCTGTAATGCCTTATCTCTCATCCAAACATCTATGCTCATGCGCCACTACCTGTAATACAAGAAACTGAGTGGGTCAGGCTTGGGAGCCTGGTGAAAACATAGGGTTTTCAACCCACAATAAATTTATTATTTTCATCAACCAAACAAACCTTACCTGTTCCCGTTATCCTCACTTTACGTACCTAACACATCTAACATAAGGGACCTAGCCTAAGGATTTTCATCAGGGTGACAACACATGCTTCGGGGATTCCTCAGCAATTCATGTCAAATAAGGCAACCATGTGGGGGATGGAGTACTGCTGGCGAGCACACGGTTGAAATAAACACCTACAGGTTGCGAGCCTTCTAGCGTTCCACTGGACGGTCTAGAATAGTCTGTGGTCATCATCTATACTCCGCTAGATGATTGGATCATCAATAACATCTAAAACGAAGTCTCTCATTATTTTATTTTGTCACACAACAACTATTACATCTACCCATGTTTTACCTAACACATTTTGTAGATATAAAATACATATATACAGTTTAAATCATTTAAAACATGTATAAAATCGTTCATCCAGCATAGATAGCAAGTATATGGATAATATGCACACACAACACGTAATTTATATAAAATACTTCATATCTATGTGTAAGATGAAAGTAACTATGCACTCACCTGTTAAGGTGGTGACTCGGTACTCGGAGGACACTTCGTTATCTCAAAACAATTTTCCCTTGACAAAACCTAGTATCAATACCAATAGGGTTTAGTCTAACGTTAACCGCGACTAATTAATAGTCTAGCTATTATTACTATTATATAAGCATTAAGCAACACTCTTATATAACTCATAATAATAGCCCTAAATAATTATTTTAAGGTCCTAATAATGTTACTATAATTAATTAGAAGCTATATTAAAAATAGCGTAGGCATAGATCACTTACAGTGGGTTTTATAGAAAATCGGGCTTTGCTTGGAGCAGCGTTTCCGAACCGAAAGACCTTTTTCTCGGGGCTTCCTTTGGGTGCTAGGGGGTTTACCTAGGGTTTAGAGGGCTTAAGGGATCTTAGAGAGAGATAAAGCAAGAAACTAGAAAGAGAATGAATTTTGGTGGGATTTCTTCGGCACCCCTCGCAGTGTAACATCCCAAATTTCAAAAGTAAGATTGAAAGGTCTAAACTGTACTTTGAGGAAGCTACTCGACGAGTAGGTGCGATTACTCATCGAGTCGGAGTGGAATTTGGTTGCGTGTTAAGTGACCAACTCGCCGAGTCGGAAGCTAGACTCGAAGAGTTGGTGATGGGAAGAGAAAACCCTAATCTTTGGGTTTGCACCCTATTTATAGGACTTAATGTCCTCCCCTCCACCTCCTTATTGCCCTTGAGAGTTAGTGAACCATAAAATCATGTGAGCTTCCATTGTTAAAGAGATTTGAGCTTTGGAGGAGGAATATTGAGAAGGGAGCTTGAAGACCAAGAGGCTAACATCAAGGGATTGGTGTAGATCCAGAATCTACTTCAGCTTGGGCACATTTTGGAGGTAACAAGTTGCTACCTTGACTCTTTTGCTTTAAGATCTATTCTTGAATGAGATTTGGGGCCATTTTGGCATGTTAAGGATCTATTTCGGGTTGGGGGTCTAGATATGAGGTTGCTACTTTAGATCTAGACTTGTCTTGGTCCAGAAACTCATAAAGTATCAGCCCTTGGTTTGTTGGTGAAGCATCTTTGTCTTAGACCTTAGCCCTAGATTGATTTGGGCCTATAGATCCTTGTTTTCACGTAAAGTTGGCAACTTTACGTAAGAGTCATGACCTAGAAGAGTGGATCTACAGTTTGGAGTCCCTGCATGGCTCGAAAAGGGTATGTATGGATGAAGGACTGAAGAGACTCGGCGAGTCGCGTGGGTGGACTCGGCGAGTCATATGATGATGTGCTTGGACTCGGTGAGTTGGAAGAACAACTCGGCGAGTCTAATGAAGATTGTCGTGGACTCGGCGAGTCTGTTCTTGGACTCGACGAGTCACAACGTAGAACCCCCAGCCTCTTCTGGTTAAGACTCAGAGCAGTAAGTTGAGTGGTGACTCAGTGAGTTGGAGAGGATAGGACTTGGAGATTGTTGAACTCGGCGAGTCGAGTCATGATAAGAGAGTTTTCTGAGTTTAAGAACTCGACGAGTAGGGTCAATTAGGAAGGTTGACTTTATCCAGGACTTTGACTTTGACCAATTTGGCCTTCAAGGGTATTAGGGTAATTTGGATATTTATGTCAATGGATCATTGATGGCTATAGGTGTTGGATTTTGAGGCAGTGCTTCAGGATTGTGCTTTCATGGTTCGGTTTGGCAGTTGCAGGTGAGTTATCCTCACTATACCCAAGGGTTTAAGGCACCAAGGTCGACCCTTTGATTCGTTATTTGAGATAGTTACTGCTGTGATATGTTAGTTGGCATTCTGGTAGAAAGGATGATTATGTATTAGCATTGTTGGTCAGATCGGTATCCTGGTAGATTGGTTGTGGCTATGCTTAGTAGCTTGTAGTTGGTCTGACTGTTTGTATGCTGGTAGGATATTACCTGTTACATGTGCACATGTTGAGCAGTAATAGAGGGTATTCCATCCCGGTAGGATGATAGGGCCCTTGTATGTGTTTCTGTAGACTATTATGTGATTATCTGATATTGGTGCACATGTCTGATTGATAGTATGTGGGCAATCCAACCCGATGGTTGTGGGCCAGGAGTATTCCATCTTGGTAGGATGATTGGACTCATAGTAGGTGGGCATTCCAACCCGATGATTGAGGGCCTGGGGTATTCCATCCTGATGGATGATTGGACCCATAGTAGTTGGAATAGATGTAGGAGTGTGGGCATTCCAACCCGACGGTTGTGGGCCAGGAGTATTCCATCCCGATAGGATGAGTGAACTCATAGTATGTTGGCATTCCAACCTGATGGTTGAGGGCCTGGGGTATTCCATCCAGAAGGATGATTGGACCCATAGTAGCTATTATAGGTATAGGGACGTGGGCATTCCAACCCGATGGTTGTGTTCCGGGAGTATTCCATCCGGTAGGATGATTGGACTCGTAGTATGTTGACATTCCAACCCGATGGTTGAGGGCCAGGAGCATTCCAACCCGATGGTTGACTGGACCCATAGTATGTTGTTTGTTCATTGCCGTATGTGTATGGTTATGTGTGTATGGGTATTTTGGGGGAACTCACTAAGATTTCGGGCTTACAGTTTCAGTTTATTGTTTCAGGTACATCATGAGATCGTGGCAAGGCAAAGGCGTGATCGTACCGCTCCTCATATTTCATGATTTTGTGATTTGGTTCTGGGGATACTCTGATGTTTAAACTATTTTGAAAACAAGTTGTAATAACTTAATGGTTTTTGAATGGATTAAAATGTTTTAAATTGGTGTAAATTTTATGAGTATTACACGCAGCCTATTTATAGGCGCGAGCCTTCGGTGGTACGCTGGGCTTACACCACTACGAGGGGAGTAGTTCGGATAAGAGTTTCAACTATCTTCGCACGTGGCAGAGTTTCCGTGGGGCTACATGTTCACTTCTCGGACCACACAAGACCGAAGTACGCTGGGCGTACTTGGTTTTGTTACGCTACTATTAACAAGATCTTCGATTCTCGTTTAGGTTGTGTCGGCTAGAAACCGCTCGATCTAGTATTCGAACTTCGGGTTGTACACTACTAAGCTGAAACTTCGAAAAATCATAACTTCCTCATACGGCAGATTTGGGCGTTGTTTTTATGGACGCTCTCGGTTTAAAGTTTTCTACGACTTTCGTTTAGATCACTAAGCCTAAAAATCGCTCTATCGTAAATTCACTATTTACACTTCCCGGTGTCGTGCCGTTTTCTTCGCGAAACTTCGACGAGTCATAACTTCTTCGTTATTACTCGGATTTTGACGTTCTTTTAATCTCCGGAATCCTTGTTTCGACCACTACAACGTTATGTAGAGATATCAGATTTATCTCACACTTTAAGTTTGACGCTTATTTTTATTCTTTATTTATTACACATTTATAAATAATTAATAAGCATATAAGGGCACATAATTCACATAATACTCAAATATTTCATCTTTATTATCTTAAAAGAGTTACAATAGTTGACCTAGACTATTACATCATCTAATAATGCTTAGCCCCGAAACCCGGGCGTTATAAGGAACAACAATCTTGGAGAAATATCTAATAAATCTCAGATAGTAGCCGGCCAAACCCAGAAAACTCTTGATCTCAGACGGGGATCTCGGCACCTCCCACCGCATAACTGCCTCAATCTTGCCGAGTCGACCAATATCCCATTCTAATTAACGAGATGTCCTACAAACTAGACCTCTCGTAAATAGAAATCACACTTGGAGAATTTGGCATAAGGCCTCTCCGCCCTCAATACTCTAAGAATCTCTCGAAGATGCTCCTCGTGCTGCTCTATGGACCTCGAGTACACCATAATGTCATCAATGAACACGATCACCGACCGATCCAACATGGGCCTACGCACCCGGTTCATGAGATCCATGAACGCTTACGGTGCGTTGGTGAGTTCGAAAGTCATCACCACAAACTCATAGTTCACCTACAGGTTACGAGCCTGCTAGCGTTCCACTGGACTGTCTAGAATAGTCTGTGGTCGTCATCTATACTCCGCTAGACGACTCGATCATCAATAACATCTATAACGAGGCCTCTCATAAATTTATTTTGTCACACAACAACTATTACATCTACCCATGTTTTACCCAACACATTTTGTAGATATAAACTACATATACAATTTAAATCATTTAAAACATGTATAAAATCGTTCATCCTGCATAGGTAGCAAGTATACGGATAATATGCACACACAACACGTAATTTATATAAAATAATTCATATCTATGTGTAAGATGAAAGTAACTATGCACTCACCTGTTAAGGTGGTGACTCGGTACTCGGACGACGCTTCGTTATTTCAAAACAATTTTCCCTTGAAAAAACCTAGTATCAATACCACTAGGGTTTAGTCTAACGTTAACCGCGACTAATTAATAGTCTAGCTATTATTACTATTATATAAGAATTAAGAAACACTCTTATATAGCTCATAATAATAGCCCTAAATAATTATTTTAAGGTCCTAATAATGTTACTATAATTAATTAGAAGCTATATTAAAATAGCGTAGGCATAGATCACTTACAGTGGGTTTTATAGAAAATCGGGCTTTGCTTGGAGCAGCGTTTCCGAACCGAAAGACCTTTTTCTCGGGGCTTCCTTTGGGTGCTAGGGGGTTTACCTAGGGTTTAGAGGGCTTAAGGGATCTTAGAGAGAGATAAAGCAAGAAACTAGAAAGAGAATGAATTTTGGTGGGATTTCTTCGGCACCCCTCGCAGTGTAACATCCCAAATTTCAAAAGTAAGATTGAAAGGTCTAAACTGTACTTTGAGGAAGCTACTCGACGAGTAGGTGCGATTACTCATCGAGTCGGAGTGGAATTTGGTTGCGTGTTAAGTGACCAACTCGCCGAGTCGGAAGCTAGACTCGAAGAGTTGGTGATGGGAAGAGAAAACCCTAATCTTTGGGTTTGCACCCTATTTATAGGACTTAATGTCCTCCCCTCCACCTCCTTATTGCCCTTGAGAGTTAGTGAACCATAAAATCATGTGAGCTTCCATTGTTAAAGAGATTTGAGCTTTGGAGGAGGAATATTGAGAAGGGAGCTTGAAGACCAAGAGGCTAACATCAAGGGATTGGTGTAGATCCAGAATCTACTTCAGCTTGGGCACATTTTGGAGGTAACAAGTTGCTACCTTGACTCTTTTGCTTTAAGATCTATTCTTGAATGAGATTTGGGGCCATTTTGGCATGTTAAGGATCTATTTCGGGTTGGGGGTCTAGATATGAGGTTGCTACTTTAGATCTAGACTTGTCTTGGTCCAGAAACTCATAAAGTATCAGCCCTTGGTTTGTTGGTGAAGCATCTTTGTCTTAGACCTTAGCCCTAGATTGATTTGGGCCTATAGATCCTTGTTTTCACGTAAAGTTGGCAACTTTACGTAAGAGTCATGACCTAGAAGAGTGGATCTACAGTTTGGAGTCCCTGCATGGCTCGAAAAGGGTATGTATGGATGAAGGACTGAAGAGACTCGGCGAGTCGCGTGGGTGGACTCGGCGAGTCATATGATGATGTGCTTGGACTCGGTGAGTTGGAAGAACAACTCGGCGAGTCTAATGAAGATTGTCGTGGACTCGGCGAGTCTGTTCTTGGACTCGACGAGTCACAACGTAGAACCCCCAGCCTCTTCTGGTTAAGACTCAGAGCAGTAAGTTGAGTGGTGACTCAGTGAGTTGGAGAGGATAGGACTTGGAGATTGTTGAACTCGGCGAGTCGAGTCATGATAAGAGAGTTTTCTGAGTTTAAGAACTCGACGAGTAGGGTCAATTAGGAAGGTTGACTTTATCCAGGACTTTGACTTTGACCAATTTGGCCTTCAAGGGTATTAGGGTAATTTGGATATTTATGTCAATGGATCATTGATGGCTATAGGTGTTGGATTTTGAGGCAGTGCTTCAGGATTGTGCTTTCATGGTTCGGTTTGGCAGTTGCAGGTGAGTTATCCTCACTATACCCAAGGGTTTAAGGCACCAAGGTCGACCCTTTGATTCGTTATTTGAGATAGTTACTGCTGTGATATGTTAGTTGGCATTCTGGTAGAAAGGATGATTATGTATTAGCATTGTTGGTCAGATCGGTATCCTGGTAGATTGGTTGTGGCTATGCTTAGTAGCTTGTAGTTGGTCTGACTGTTTGTATGCTGGTAGGATATTACCTGTTACATGTGCACATGTTGAGCAGTAATAGAGGGTATTCCATCCCGGTAGGATGATAGGGCCCTTGTATGTGTTTCTGTAGACTATTATGTGATTATCTGATATTGGTGCACATGTCTGATTGATAGTATGTGGGCAATCCAACCCGATGGTTGTGGGCCAGGAGTATTCCATCTTGGTAGGATGATTGGACTCATAGTAGGTGGGCATTCCAACCCGATGATTGAGGGCCTGGGGTATTCCATCCTGATGGATGATTGGACCCATAGTAGTTGGAATAGATGTAGGAGTGTGGGCATTCCAACCCGACGGTTGTGGGCCAGGAGTATTCCATCCCGATAGGATGAGTGAACTCATAGTATGTTGGCATTCCAACCTGATGGTTGAGGGCCTGGGGTATTCCATCCAGAAGGATGATTGGACCCATAGTAGCTATTATAGGTATAGGGACGTGGGCATTCCAACCCGATGGTTGTGTTCCGGGAGTATTCCATCCGGTAGGATGATTGGACTCGTAGTATGTTGACATTCCAACCCGATGGTTGAGGGCCAGGAGCATTCCAACCCGATGGTTGACTGGACCCATAGTATGTTGTTTGTTCATTGCCGTATGTGTATGGTTATGTGTGTATGGGTATTTTGGGGGAACTCACTAAGATTTCGGGCTTACAGTTTCAGTTTATTGTTTCAGGTACATCATGAGATCGTGGCAAGGCAAAGGCGTGATCGTACCGCTCCTCATATTTCATGATTTTGTGATTTGGTTCTGGGGATACTCTGATGTTTAAACTATTTTGAAAACAAGTTGTAATAACTTAATGGTTTTTGAATGGATTAAAATGTTTTAAATTGGTGTAAATTTTATGAGTATTACACGCAGCCTATTTATAGGCGCGAGCCTTCGGTGGTACGCTGGGCTTACACCACTACGAGGGGAGTAGTTCGGATAAGAGTTTCAACTATCTTCGCACGTGGCAGAGTTTCCGTGGGGCTACATGTTCACTTCTCGGACCACACAAGACCGAAGTACGTTGGGCGTACTTGGTTTTGTTACGCTACTATTAACAAGATCTTCGATTCTCGTTTAGGTTGTGTCGGCTAGAAACCGCTCGATCTAGTATTCGAACTTCGGGTTGTACACTACTAAGCTGAAACTTCGAAAAATCATAACTTCCTCATACGGCAGATTTGGGCGTTGTTTTTATGGACGCTCTCGGTTTAAAGTTTTCTACGACTTTCGTTTAGATCACTAAGCCTAAAAATCGCTCTATCGTAAATTCACTATTTACACTTCCCGGTGTCGTGCCGTTTTCTTCGCGAAACTTCGACGAGTCATAACTTCTTCGTTATTACTCGGATTTTGACGTTCTTTTAATCTCCGGAATCCTTGTTTCGACCACTACAACGTTATGTAGAGATATCAGATTTATCTCACACTTTAAGTTTGACGCTTATTTTTATTCTTTATTTATTACACATTTATAAATAATTAATAAGCATATAAGGGCACATAATTCACATAATACTCAAATATTTCATCTTTATTATCTTAAAAGAGTTACAATAGTTGACCTAGACTATTACATCATCTAATAATGCTTAGCCCCGAAACCCGGGCGTTATAAGGAACAACAATCTTGGAGAAATATCTAATAAATCTCAGATAGTAGCCGGCCAAACCCAGAAAACTCTTGATCTCAGACGGGGATCTCGGCACCTCCCACCGCATAACTGCCTCAATCTTGCCGAGTCGACCAATATCCCATTCTAATTAACGAGATGTCCTACAAACTAGACCTCTCGTAAATAGAAATCACACTTGGAGAATTTGGCATAAGGCCTCTCCGCCCTCAATACTCTAAGAATCTCTCGAAGATGCTCCTCGTGCTGCTCTATGGACCTCGAGTACACCATAATGTCATCAATGAACACGATCACCGACCGATCCAACATGGGCCTACGCACCCGGTTCATGAGATCCATGAACGCTTACGGTGCGTTGGTGAGTTCGAAAGTCATCACCACAAACTCATAGTTCCCGTAGCGAGTCCTAAAGGCCGTCTTCTGGATATCCTCCTCGCAAAATCTTATCCGATGATATCCAGATCTCAAATCAATCTTGGAGAACCAGGACGCCCACTACAACTGATCGAATAAATCGTCAATCCTCGGTAGTGGATAATGGTTCTTGACCGTCAGCTTGTTCAACTCCTGGTAATCGATGCACATCCGGTGTGAACCATCCTTTTTCTTGACAAAAGGATCGGAGCTCCCCACGATGAACTACTCGGTCTGATGAAACCCTTCCCCAGTATTTCCTGGAGCTGGGAGGATAACTCATGCATCTCTTGCTTTGCAAGGCGATAAGGTGCCTTGGCAATAGGCGTCGTACCCAGAACCAAATCAATCCGGAACTCCACCTGCCTCACGGGAGGCACATCCGGAAACTCCTTGGGAAAAACATCCGGAAACTCACACACTATCGGAACCTCGGCGATAGAACTCCACCTCTCTATAGCAGACCTCGTATCCATCACATACGCCAAAAAGCCCATACAACCCTGCTGTAGACTCTGTCTTGCCTGGCAACAGAGAAAAAGGATGATCCAGATCTGGTAGCCTCACCATACACAATAAGCACTCCCTTACTAGGGTCTCG
This sequence comes from Lactuca serriola, assembly GCF_051521515.1. Classification (NCBI taxonomy): domain Eukaryota; kingdom Viridiplantae; phylum Streptophyta; class Magnoliopsida; order Asterales; family Asteraceae; genus Lactuca; species Lactuca serriola. Next base: position 148,675,008 of record NC_136411.1, on the reverse strand, counting down.
TATAGTCACCATCTGATGCTCACAGTCAATCACATCTCCAAACCAACTCAACTAATCCATGCCTACTATGACACAGACATCACCCATCGCGATCGGTACCAGGTCTATCGGGAACTTAACACCAAAGATCTCTAGTACACATCCCCAGAATACATCAGTAGCAAAAACTGCATGCTCATCGGCTATAGAAACCCTCAGAGGTCGACTCAACGCCTCACGTTGTATACTGATGTGACGACTAAAGCTAAAGGTACGAAGTATTGACTCGCACCCGAGTCAAATAACACCAAAGCAGGTACATAACTCACAAGAAAAGTACATATATACGGAACAAAATAAGCACAACAAATTTCAAAATAATATAAATAAGGAAATATGTACCGGCCATGACGTTAGGTGTTGCACGGACCTCCTCCGCTATCAGCTGAAAAGCTCTCCCCGGAGCCCTCGGAGCCTCAGCCTTCACCTACCAACTATCAGTAGCATGTAAAGCAGCAAGGCTGGAACCCTAGGCTTATCCCTGAATGAGTTGAGGGCACTTGGCCTTTCGATGGTCGGTTTCGTTGTAGTGGAAGGAAACTGCAAACCCCTTGGGGAAATCCTTCGCAATGTGCCCCTCTTTGCCACATTTGTAGCAAATCCCTTCCCGACATGATCCCTCGTGACTCTTGTCACACTTGCCACAAGTGCAGCCTTTCTGGCCCCCAACTCTCGCATCAGCGGGCTTTGCCTGCTTCATCACCGGCTACGATTGTATCGGTCTCTAGTCCCTCCCATGGGATTCTCCCTCCTCTCTGGCCTGTAAATCTAGCTCAATCTCCCTTCTTCGGGAAGTGGTCTGTCACGCGGCCAATGTCTGGTAAGACGAGTTCGCCACGAACTCCCATATATCCCTCCTCAGTATGCTCATATAACGACTCACACATGCCTGCTCATTAGACACGTGCTTAGGGAAAAACAACGCCATCTCATGGAACATCCTTGAGATCTCAGTTACAGTTTCTATCTTCTGCTTGAGAGACATAAACTCCTGGGCTAACTATCCCCTCTCCACCAGGGAAACATAATCGTCTCGGAATAACTGTATGAACCTCTCCCATGTCACTGCAGCATGGTCTGCAGGAGTAAAACTGACTGTCACAAACTTCCACCAGTCCTTCGCTCCTAAGTGAAGCTGGTTCAACGTAAACCGAACTCTCAGGTGCTCGGGGCATGAACACATGTAAAAACACCCCTCGATGTTGGAGATTCATCTCATAGCAACAATCGAATCTTGTGTCCCATCAAAATATGGCGGCTTCGTGTTGTTGAACTCTTGGAACAACAACGAGTCACATCCCTGTGGCCTAGCAGCGGCTACGACTGTGGTGGCAGCGGTTACAACTGCGGTGGCAGCAACAACAACAACCTCAATAACAGAAGCATAACTGATGTGCACAAATTATACCTATAAACTTTTAAATTTATAACCTAACAAACTTATACTAACTATGCACCTATAGGCAGTGTACCTAGTCAGATTATAGTATAGCTTGGGTAAGTCGGGTGTCGATCACAGGGATTTAATTAATAAAACAATTACTAAAAGATAAACTAAAAAAAACAACTAAAATGGGGGAGGGGGGTTATCTGATTTTACAAGTTCAAAAAAACTTAAATTAAAATAACAAACTAATTACTAAAGTAAACAGCTAGAAAGACAATTTAAAACCAAGAATAAAAGATACTCTCATTTAGCTTTGAATCCTTCCTTTTTCCTATGGTTGATTTCAAGTCAATGGATTAATTCCATTAGTTACCAAAAAAAAGTTACTAGTCATCATGGTCAGACTAACTAGCATAAGTCAATTTAATAACTTTAGCCCAAATGATCATGCAAGTTAAGGATACTAAATTGATTTTAAAGGTAAATTAGACTCCGAATGATTGAATCTACAGACTACTATTTTATGGTCAAGTCTAGTAATCAAGAAATATTATGATCAAATACTGCTCTCTAGCACATTTAAGCAACTAACTTATTACCTACACTAGGATATGGTCAATCTCTAGCTCTAGCAATTTAATGATCATAAACAACTAGGTAAATCAATTTTCATGCAATTAACTGCAGTTTAACCACACAAAACTTGAGACTAGGCAATAAAGACAGAAACTTTAATTAGCTAGGTTTAGATTTATCAAAAAATATTTAAAGCAAAACCAATTTCATCAATCCATCAAACAAGAACTCAACACATAGTATTTAGGAGTCCATCTAATCTAAACGAAAGCAAGGGTTTTTAGCCCATAATCACAGCTAGGAAACACATAAACATAAGGGAAACTAGACTGATCATGATTAAACTAGGCAAACCGAATGTGTAGATGCGAATCCTTTCTCCAATCTCTTTATCCTTTGATCTCTAGTTGAATTCTGCCCTCAAAGGGGTCTTGGAAGGGTATTTTTTTGTTAGTAGTCCCAGCCTTCCGTCCTCTATCTCCTAGAATCGACCTAATGTCTAAGATATATATAGTTAACAAAAATCACACCACCACAACGTGGTAAAGGCACCACGTCGTGGTCCTCATGTTTATCTCGTATTCCCCAAGCCAGCGTCAAGAATCGCGAAGATTCCATTCACCACGTCGTGGAGGGATAACCACGTCGTGGTGGTTGGAAATCCGAATTTTTTGAAAACACAAAAGTTGTCCAAAATTGTGTTTAGTTTTCAGATCATTTTAAATCACCTTAATCAGAGTTACGAGTCATGAGATACGGTCAAACTACTGACGAGGGGTCAAGTTGTCTAGCAACATCCTTGTTGTGTCTTCTTCTTGTCTAAGCTCGTAATTTCCTGCTTCCAGCTTCCATATTGCTCCCAAGAATGTCTTTGATGCTACATAATAGATATTAAACATAATAAGTACCTTTTGTTCTATAATAAGCATAATTATAGCTAAAAGTATTAAGATATGATGTAAAATATATATGTAGATATGCACATATCAATAATGCTCATCAAATGTCTCAATCAATGTGGTATTAATAGACCCAAACATCTCTGGTATCGCCTGCCGGATAGCTGCGACACCTCCTAATGAATGATCCTGCGGATTTCCTTGTCACTGGCACTACCGCCTTTGGGGTTGTGGCGCGTACCCACCATGATGTCTCTGAAACACAACACAAAAATCATCAGAGACTAGTTTGAGCATACTCACACTTGATTTCCTGCCCCTACATTCTCCTTAGTACCCTAAGGATTCTTACTTGGGTTGCATACAGATCCGGTGTTTTCAGTAGTACGTGCCCAATACTACCTTCCACACCAACCTATAGTCACCCCAATTCCTCCTCCTAGGATTCCAATTCATAAGTACTCCATCTCTCACGAATATTAGACTACTCTCTCAGTAGACTCCTCATATACTCATCTATATATCTCTCCTAGATTATCCCTCAACTCAGAACTCCTTCTACGTGATTCCAGCTAGATACTCCTACTCAGCACATACTCAAGGCAACGACAGATAGTAGCAACTCCTAGGATAAGGCATCAAAAATCAAGAAACTCTAGCCCTAAAATATGAAATACCTAGCCACTAGCATGGATCCATAACATCTCATAAAATTTCATAACACAAATAAGTATGGATATTTTGGGAAATCACCGTTCGGGCTCTAGTTGATTGTACACATTGCTCCAGCTCGTTTTTCTCTTAAAACTCTTACTCATTTTTAGAAAAATCATTTCTTTTTAAATTTTTTTCTCAAATCCCCAGTTTGGTCTAGACACACCCGAAGGTATATCCGAATCCCTCAAACCAAGGCTCTGATAGCAACTTGTAACACCGTATATTTTCAAACAAAATTTTCATTTTAAAAATCTCATAATTCTCATAAACACAATTCACAATTCTCCAAAATACCAATTAATCAAAAACACATGTTCATAAATTGTTTAAACACAATCCAGGATCCTCAAAACATAACTCCGTCTCGTGTGTACAATCAAGTCGGCACCTTCCCGTGATCCTGAGAAGTACCTGAAACACATAACACATAACACTATAAGCACGAAGCTTAGTGAGTTCCCCAAAATACCACACATATCTCATTAGCCTCTCATGGCTATATCTCAATAAGACCCTCTGGTCTATGTGTCTCAGTGGAATCCTCCAGTCCCACAACTCGGGTGGACCCTCCGGTCGTAACTCAGTAAAGCTCAGCATAATACCCAACATAAATCACAAAGACATAATGCATGATATCACAATACTCAATATAATCACACAAGACCCTCCGGTCACACAAGATTACCACTCACAGTAAGTATAGTGAGAAGACTCACCTCGTAAGCAAGCAAATAAACCTCGTACACGAATCACCGATCTAGCCCCTTCCTCACACATATGGCAATTATCTCTAATTAACACTCCAATCACAACTCTAGATAAACCAAAGGATATTCTCTCTTTCTAACTCTTGGAATGGGTAAAAGACCATTCTACCCCTCCATGGTCTCCATAATCCCTGTCTTGACCAAACCCGAAAGTCAACTGAAGTCAACACTCGAGTCAACAGTCCATGTTGACCCGACTCGTCGAGTGCAGCTATGTGACTTGCCGAGTTCCCTCGTTCCTTCAGAATAGTCATGAAAACTCAACTTAAGTCGTCGAGTTGTCTCATTAACTCGTTGAGTTACTCATGTCCAAAATCGTCGGGGAAAACCCTAGCCGATTCGTCGAGTTGGCTCATCAACTCGGCGAGTCCCTTAAGTCTCTTTTCTCATTTAGACGTTTAAGGCATATTCACAACCCCAAACTCTAAATCTAGCCTCCCAAGCCTGAAATACCATGTAAAGCTACAATATTTACGTCCATGCATCGCACTTAGGGCTTGAAATGCCAAAACAAGCTCCATTTAGAGTCTTAGGCATAAAAGCTCCTATATAGATGGATAAAGTTGGGACCTTTGGACTCTAGGGACCTCACAAGGTCCAGATCTGAAGTCTCAATCTCTTGGTGAGTTCAACACACTCAAAGTCTCAAGGAAAGGTGGAAAAAACCCTAAAACTCCATGAAAATGAGATCTAATCACAATAATGAGCAAGGTGAAGACTTTTTACCTTCAACAGAAGCTATAGATGAAATAACACCAGATCCAAAAGTCTCTTCTTGTTCCTTGCTTTGATACTCTTATATTCTCTTCAAAAGGTGCACTAAAATGTCGGAAGATTAGCTCTCTTTTTCTCTTAGCTCAATATAGACGATTAGGGTTTCACACAGGGGAGTAAGGTGGCTGGTGAGGCGGAAATGAGGGTTGAATGTCCTTTAAATAGGACCTAACCCCAGAGACTTAGGGTTTCCTCTCACAGCGCCAACTCGGCGAGTTGGTCCCTCCGACTCGTCGAGTTGGTCATAAAAACCCACGTGGCCAATCCCTCCATACTCGATGAGTTGGGGCATCCAACTCGTCGAGTTGCTCAATCAACTCATAATTAAATATATAAATATTATACCTGATAGTTGGGATGTTACAGTTATTTGATAAGGTGTCTAAGTCCATAACTATTTCTGGTATGTACTTGACCCGATCCGGCATGGTCCATTTGGGTTGCATGGCACCATGAATTGGATAAACTAAATGAGAGCAATAACACTTATGGTTTATTACTATATTATAAATTCTAACATATTAATAATATTATTTAATTAGTTTGATCAAGAATTAATCTAGAATTAATTAAGTGATCAAAAGATAACTAATTAAATATATAGGTTGATTATGTAAATCATCCATAACTTATATAGTGGGCTAAGAGGCTCCATGGATTATCAAGTTGGGTTCCACCCATAGGATGCTCCATGGAGTTAATCCATGTATCATGGAAATGAAGATTCATGTTACATTAGGGTTTACATGATGTAACCCTAATGCAACACACTATATAAAGCTCATGTTTCTCCCAAAATCGGCTAGACATGCATACTTGAAGGCCATAGCTGATTTTAGAGTGTTATAATTTCTCTCCAAGTTTACTCCATAGCATTTGGTGTTGTGTGAAGCATTTGAGGCATCACACTTAGGGTGATAGGCTCACAAGGTTTCAAGGAATCAAATTCAACAACCAGGTATGTTATTCTATCTATAATTTAAGTTAAAATGTTCCCCATGTATGCTAGATAGGATCATGAACCTTGGAAATCAATTTTGCATGAATCTTAGACAAACACAGATCCAAGGTTTATTAGGGTTACATGTACACTTAGGAAGTGTTAGAATGCTCAAAACCCATCAGTGGTATCAGAGCCTAGGCTTGTTTGTTTGTTATTTGTGCAAAATGTGTTAAAAAATCGAAACAACTTGTTGTCTGGACAGTGGATTCGTCGAGTCCATGGGGGGACTTGACGAGTCCAAGTGAAAATTCATCCTACTCATCGAGTAGGATCATGCACTCGACGAGTAGGAGGCTCTGATAGCATATTTTCAACTTTTGTTGCTGGAAATGGACTAGAAACATTACCCTAAACTGTTTTGGTGTTTTAAAACTTGTTTTAGATGGTGTAATGTTTATGCTAATCCATTTTCAATGGCAATTATCAAAAATTACAAGTTTTATGAGTAATTTATGATTCTTGAAATGTTCATATTCATGTTCTTGAACTTATGAAGATTAGATGATCATAGGAATTGTTTGTAACCTACTTGGTAGTTTAATTCATGATCATTATATGTTTTAATGGAGTCCATAACTTGTCCTCAAGTTATGGAAAACCAAATGTCACACTTTAATAAAAACCATTAAAAGAACACAAGGGTTATAAAAATGAAGAGTCTTCATTTTTAATACTCAATTAAATTCATAAGTTATAAGAAATGAAAAGTTTTGGAAGTTTATAAAACTTGCCCACAAGTTTTGGAACAAGTAAAGTCATGATTAAAACTTTAGTTCCAACCCTTAGAATTTTAAAAGTTAAAATTCAACCCTTATACTTTATAATATTATAAGTTAATATATATATATATATATATATATATATATATATATATATATATATATATATATGTATGTATGTATGTATAAGATTAAGTCGTCTTACCGCTAGTACGCCTCATTCACTAAGCCGGTCTATAAGGGGGGGGGGGGGTATAAGGTTGTTGCCTATAAAATGGCAACTTAATGGGTGTCCACTCTTACCCACCGCTTCCTTGATCGGTGGAGGGTCGTTAGCCGAACGGGTAGGACAAGGACTTAGGAATTCTCATTAAAAATATAATGATAATTATACTTTACACTTTGTTTAAGTCGTTAGTGGAGCGTGTGTGGTTAACCGACACACTAACTTGAACTTAACAAGGTAGGTAAAGGGTGGCTCAAAGTTTATTATAGGTCGATGGAGCGCGTGTGGTTAACCGGCACATCGATTGAGTAATAAACGTTGAGGGTACCAAGTGATTTGCATGGTTACTTCACACCTCGTTTTCTGATCCTCGGTAACCCAGTCACAAAACTTGGAGGGCACACTCGAGATTGAAACATGCCTTTGAAAAGTTCATTGAATCTCAAAAGAATCTAGGAATTTCTAAAAACCAAATTAAAACTTAATATATTAATATTTCGTTTTTGGTGGAAATTGTTGAATCGTCATTCACCTACCTTTCAAATATGTTATTACTTAGATTACGGCATACCTCTTCTAAGTATAATATATTGTGACTGGGTCCTAGCCTTAATAATACATTTGGGTGTTTTATTAAGGACTAAATTAATATCTAAACTGATATTGTCTTTCTTCTTACTCAGATGTCTTCAAACAATGTTGCTTCTGGCTCTAATCCTAATGGCTCCTTTACCCTTATGAACTTGTGTGAGAAAGTCACTTTTGATGGATCCAACTTCAATGGATGGATCAGAAACATCAGGATGATTACCCGCTACGAGGACAAGGAATATGTCCTCGATAAGGAGCTTAAAGAGATTGATGAGACCACTGCAACTCCCTAGGAAATCGCTGACTTCCAGGAACATGAAAGGGATGCCACGAAAGTGGCATGCATCATGATGGCCACCATGACAGAAGAACTCCAAAAGTCCTATGAGGACTTCTACCCTTTTGAAATGCACCAAGACTTGATGGAAAGATACCATCAAAGTTCACGAAAAGAGAGGTATGAAATTATCTCCTCTATGATAACAACCCGAATGAAGGATGGTGAACCCATCACGGGCCACATGCAGAAAATGCAAAGATTTGTGGACCGTCTGCTGAAGCTTAATGTGAACTTCCCCTAGGAGCTTGCAATTGATATCATTTTGCACTCCTTACCCTCGTGCTATGATCAATTCCGCATGACATATCACATGAATAAGGAAGAGCTCACACTCAGCAGACTTCAAGGACTCCTAAAGGGCGTGGAAAGTGGTCTTAAGGGTAAGTCGGTTGTTACTCCTACTCCTTTCAACTCGGCCCCTGTCTTGGCAATCGGGAAAGGGAAGGGTAAGAAGAGGAAGAGCCCATCAAAGGGTACCAAGGGTAAGACCCTTGAAGGCTCCTCTTCAAATGGAACCAAGAAAGGTTTCGTCACTCCTTCTTCAAACCAAAAAGAGGCTGAATGCTTCTATTACCATGAAAAGGCTCATTGGAAGCGGAACTGCCCAAAGTACCAGCAAGATGTGAAGGATGGGAAAGTTAAACCCAACCATGTAGGTATTTACACTATCTTATCTAATAACTCACCATATACTAACTCTTGGGTCCTTGATACCGGTTACGGTATTCATATATGTTCTGATTTGCAGGGACTAAAAAGAAGTGAGAATGTGGAGCATGGAATAATAAACTTGATCATGGGGAATAAGAAAGCTTTACCTGTCACCAAGATTGGCGTTTATACTTTATCGCTAAGTAGTGGGTTTAGTTTAGATTTGAATAATTGTTTTTACTCTCCATAAATGGCAAGAAATATTATTTCCTTTCATGAATTGTATAACCAAGGTTTTACCTTTTCATTTGACAATGAAGTTGGTTCGATTAATGCTTTCTTTAATAATATTCTTTATTTTAAAGCATTACCTTTTTATGGTGTGTATGAAACTGTATATGTTGTAGATAACTTAGGAAATAATGCCTTGTTTATTGATTCTGTTAATGATAATAACTTGGATAAAGCATCATTATGGCATTGTCATCTTGGACATATAAGCAAGAAACACATAGGCCAACTCCAAAAGGATGGAGTCTTGGAATCATTTGACCTAAAGTCAGATGATAGTTGCGAATCATGCTTACTTGGAAAAATGACAAAGTCTCCCTTCACTGGTACTTGTGAGAGGGGTGAAGGTTTGTTGGATCTCGTACACATGGATGTGTGTGGACCCTTCAAACATGCCACAAGGGAAGCTAATCGTTATTATTTGACTTTTACTGATGATTACAGTAGATATGAATATGTCTACTTAATCAAGCATAAGTCAGAGACTTTTGAAAGGTTTAAAGAATTTAAACAGGAAGTCGAGAATCAATTGGGCAGGAACATTAAGATGCTTCGATCCGATCGAGGTGGTGAGTATCTTAGTTCAGAGTTCCTCGGCTATCTTAGGGAATGTGGGATTGTCTCACAATTAATACCTCCCAAGACACCGCAGTTGAATGGTGTGGCTGAGAGGCGTAATCGAACCTTGTTGGATATGGTTCGTTCCATGATGAGTCGAGCTTCGCTACCAATCTCATTTTGGGGGTATGCCTTAGAGACTGCCGCCCATATCCTTAATCTAGTCCCTACAAAGAAAGTTGCCAAAACTCCTCATAAGATGTGGACTGGTAAAGTACCCAAACTAGACCACATCAAGATTTGGGGCTGCGAGGCTTTCGTGAGACGCGAGACTCATGATAATCTTGAACCTAGAAGTGAGAGGTGTATTTTCATCGGCTACCCACAGAAATCCTTTGGTTACCTCTTCTACAGACCTAGTGAGAATGTGGTCTTTGTAGCTAGGAGGGCTTTCTTCCGAGAAAGAGAGTTCATAAGCCAAGGAAACAGTGGGAGGCAAGTGGACCTTGAAGAAATTCAAGATTCAAGTGGTGAAGGAACTTCAAACCCTAGCACTCAACATGAGGAGGAAACTCCTGTTGATCCAATTGACGAGTCTATACCTCTGAGGCGTTCCACGAGAGTTAGGAATGCACCTGAGCATTACTATGGATTCTATATTACTGCGGAAGGTGATACACTTATTAGTGATGAGACACTAGTAGGGCTATATGAACCTAACAGTTACGCGGAAGCCATTGCAGGCCTTGAGTCAGCCAAGTGGAAAGAGGCAATAGACAGCGAGATACAGTCCATGTATGACAATCAAGTTTGGAATGTGGTTGAGAATGTACCAGGCCGTAAGACTGTAGGGTGCAAATGGATCTTCAAGAAGAAGACCGACATGGATGGTAATGTACACACTTATAAGGCACGACTGGTTGCAAAGGGCTTCTCTCAAACTCTGGGAGTTGATTATGATGAGACCTTTTCTCCAGTAGCCTAGGTTAAGTCTATTAGGGTTATGTTAGCCATAGTTGCATTTCATGACTATGAAATATGGAAAATGGATGTCAAAACTGCTTTCCTTAATGGAAAGTTGGATGAGGATGTTTACATGAGTCACCCAGAGGGTTTTTTCAATACAGAGTACCCTAATAGAGTGTGTAAGCTTGAGAAATCCATTTATGGATTAAAGCAAGCACCTCGCAGATGGAATCTTTGCTTTGATGAGAAAGTCAAAGAGTTTGGCTTTTGTAGGTGTGAAGATGAATCTTGTGTATATGTCAAGGCTAGTGGGAGTATAGTTAGCTTTTTGGTATTATATGTGGATGACATACTAATCATAGGAAATGACATCCCCACTCTGCAGGAAGTTAAGTCATGGCTTGGGAAGTGTTTCTCTATGAAGGACCTAGGAGAAGTTGCCTATATTCTAGGGATAAGGATCTTGAGAGACCGGAGTAAAAGACTAATTGGACTTAGTCAGAGTACCTACTTGGATAAGGTGCTGAAGAGATTCAGCATGCATGACTCCAAGAAAGGAGAGTTACATATTCAGTGTAACGCTAGATTGAGTAAGACTCAAAGCCCGAGTACTGAGGCTGAGATAGCATAAATGAGTCGAGTACCTTATGCTTCGGCTGTAGGATCGATCATGTATGCTATGACTTGTACTCGACCTGATGTAGCCTTTGCTTTGAGCATGGTTAGCAGGTATCAGGGGAACCCTGACAAGGCACACTGGACTGCGGTAAAGAATATCCTCAAGTACCTACGAAGGACTAAGGACTGAGTCCTTACCCTCGGTGGGAGTGATGACTTGAGAGTTGTAGGGTATAGTGATGCTGGCTTCCAGACTGATAGGGATAGTTTCCGCTCTCAGTCGGGCTGGGTCATTACCCTAAACGGAGGATCAATCACTTGGAAGAGTTCCAAGCAGGAGACAATGGTTGGTTCCACTTGTGAATCAGAGTATATAGTAGCTAGCGAGGCAGCAAAAGAGGCAATATGGTTGAAGAACTTCATTGGAGACCTTGGGGTTGTACCAGCTATAAAGGAGCCTATGGAAATTTTCTGTGATAGTGAAAGTGTTGTTGCCTTATCTAAAGAACCAAGGGATCACGGGAGATCCAAACACATCGACATAAAATATCACTTTATTAGACATCGCATAGAAGAAGGAATCCTCGTGGCAAAGAAGGTATCATCAGATGAGAACCCAGCAGATCCCCTCATGAAGGGACTGAGTCGGGTTAAGCATCTTCAGCATGCTCGGAGCATAGGGCTAAAGGATGATATTAGTTTTAGTAGTTAGATAACTAAGGAAATTTGTAAAGTGTAATTGACATTTGATGATGAATAAAAGTTGTGTTTATTTATGAGTAAAGTGTTGCTATCTTCTGTCAATCGTTTACTAGAATTTCTTTTGCATGTTTTTACTTCCAGAATATTATGTTTTGTTTTACATATTATTCAAATTTTCCTCAGTCGGTCATATGTTGGAAGTAAATATGAACTAAGACTGTCATGAAGTTGGTTGTAGGTGTCAAGTTTTAGGACAACACTTCATGAGTACTCATAAGTTCTGAGTATTGGAATCAACCCACACACACTAGTATCACTTCATGGAATTTATCTCGAGTGATCGTGAGACGGTAACATCATATAAGTCTTTAAACCTAGAGATATGATTTGTTGCCTATGAGTTGGTTATGCATTGATTATACGAAAACGCATTGGTAACTCGATGCTATAAAACGTGCTTTTGTGTATAATTCAACAAGTAGTAGAGCCAACATATGAGTCGAAGTTTATCTATTCCTTATTAGATTAGAAGCTGGTATCTGGGCCCCTCGATGATTTTGTTTTGACCTATGTACCGGGCCCGGTCAGAACTAAGTTGATGTGTTCAATTAAGTTCTTTGTCAAACAAATCGGAAATCGGGAAACAAACTGCTGGAAAATAAGAAAGACATTGTTCCATGTATTTGTCCGGCTGATATCTAGAATAGAGGATTATATGATCACTTTTCTGAAATGGCGTATCATCATATTCTGAGTTCCGAGAGAACTTGAAAGAGCTACGATTTCCGATCGGTTCCTGAAGTCATACTTGCAGATATAGTTATTAGACTTATCCAAGTGGGAGACTATTGGATAAGGTGTCTAAGTCCATAACTATTTCTGGTATGTACTTGACCCGACTCGGGATGGTCCATTTGGGTTGCATGGCACCATGCATTGGATAAACTAAATGAGAGAAATAACACTTATGGTTTATTAATATATTATAAGTTCTAATATATTAATAATATTATATAATTAGTTTGATCAAGAATTAATCTAGAATTAATTATGTGATCAAAAGATAACTAATTAAATATATGGGTTGATTATGTAAATCATCCATAACTTATATAGTGGGCTAAGAGGCTCCATGGATTACCAAGTTGGGTTCCACCCATAGGATGCTCCATGGAGTTAATCCATGGATCATGGAAATGAAGAGTCATGTTACATTAGGGTTTACATGATGTAACCCTAATGCAACACACTATATAAAGCTCATGTTTCTCCCAAAATCGGCTAGACATGCATAATTGAGGGCTAGAGCTGATTTTAGAGTGTTATACTTTCTCTCCAAGCTTACTCCATAGCATTTGGTGTCGTGTGAAGCATTTGAGGCATCACACTTAGGGGGCTAGCCTCACAAGGTTTCAAGGAATTAAATTCAACAACAAGGTATGTTATTCTATCTATCATTTAAGTTAAAATGTTCCCCATGTATGCTAGATAGGATCATGAACCTTGGAAATCAATTTTGCGTGAATCTTGGAAAAACATAGATCCAAGGTTTATTAGGGTTGCATGTACACTTAGGAAGTGTTAGAATGCTCAAAACCCATCAACAGTATGGTATGTGGTATGGTGTGGGAACTCACTAAGCTTTGTGCTTACGGTTTTCAGTTTTGGTTTCAGGTACTTCCTCTTCGAAAGGAAAGGAGCTGGCATGATTGCAGCGCATCACACCACATTTTCCGCATAGGAGATCTATGGGATTTATACTCAGATATGATTTCGTTACGACATGTTTTGACTATGGATACATTGGTTTTGATATGTATTATTACTATGTGGTTTTCAGACAAATGGTTTTATATTTGTTTAGTTTAAAATGAAATTTTTGGACCGTATTTTTGGGTTGTTACAACTTTTTCTCACAATGCTCTAAGCATTTGAAAAAATAGAATAACTGAATATTCTACCATATGTAATCGATCCTATATCTGAAACATATGTGACTCGAATTATTATATCTTAGATAAGGATCTGATATCTATTCAATTTGTTGCTATAATATTTCCATATATGGAATTTCATATGTTGAACCATTTCAACATGATATTCATATACATCTATGACTAAGTTCTAATAAACTATACGATCAAAACCTTTAGATTCAAAATGAAGTATGAGTGCGCTCTGCCATAAGTCTACTATAGCGAAGCAATTCCAAAACTTTGCAAGTTGCAAATCAGAAACATTGTTCCTTACGAACAATATTGTCAACATGAAATACTAGCATAACAATTATGCTCCCAATAATGCTCTTTACAATCTTATAGAAGTACATATTTGTGTTACGCGATGCTTTGATAAGTCTCCAACCCGACTTCATTAGCTTATACACCTAAATTGGATAGGATATGTGTGTGTTTAAACCCTTCAATACTGATAGATATATCTCCCAAAAGTTCAAACAATTCCTTGCCATTCCTCATAATTCGAAGTATGAAGAGGGATGTCGTAATCATATTACGAATTTGAGAATGCAATTAACACAACTAATATTCATATTAATCAGATCTTTTAAAATCTGACAGCAAATATATTTCCTCATATTAATCAAGGGCCTACCAGTGCTTCCATATTGTTAGCAAGTCACCCATATTGAGCAATTCACTTTCACTGACCAATGCGTTTTGCTTATGTAGTTAAATGAAAAACATAGAACTCATAAGAAGTGCCAACTCAACTAGAAGTGCACAAAAATAAAAATGTGTCAACCAAACACGATAGTTATCAACCTCATGTAGCGTGCTAGTGATAACTAAAAGGTTTGTTTTCGATTGACTCTTGAAACTGTCAAGTTCAATAAGACTACCACTGACTTCTTGACATATGAGTTTTATCTCAAAGAACATTCATTTGACGAGCTAAAACAAATATTCAAAAGTTCGTTTGGATTCCCGACAAGAAAACACTTCATAAAATTGTTCTCAGTTTATCTTTTGTTTCTTGATCAACGAAAAACATCAAAATTCCAATTCTTAAATGTGCTGGAGTAAGATAACATTATTACTCCACATGTTACAAGGTGTTATCAACCTTCTTATTATGAAACAAGTTTCAAGATACGATTTGTAGTTACTAGATATTATTCTAAAACTTGATTGGAACAAAGTATGACTCCTCTATGATCGAAGCATTTCCATCAATGTTCAATTCTTCTTCTTAGTCATACAATTGCACTAAGATGTTTTTGGAGGAGTCAATTGTAATACAATTTCACAATCACTAAGATGATCATAAAACATGATACCAAAGCATTAGTCTT
Organism: Lactuca serriola; assembly: GCF_051521515.1. Taxonomy (NCBI): domain Eukaryota; kingdom Viridiplantae; phylum Streptophyta; class Magnoliopsida; order Asterales; family Asteraceae; genus Lactuca; species Lactuca serriola. The sequence continues at coordinate 148,659,871 of NC_136411.1, read as the reverse complement.
TTTTTTCAGACTAGAGAATCTTTTATCTTTCTGCCTAATAGATTCTTCTATTTGTTCTACTACTCTTTGAATCTTTTCAAGGTATTAGACTTATGCTTAATTTCATAAATATGTACTAGATCCATCAGTCCTTCACTTTCCTCTCATAAACATGTGATCAATGATTTAGACATGATTTTCCAATGACCAAGACTCTCAGAATTCGAATTGCATGGCTCCAAGTTTTTGTCCAACTTGAAACTTGGTGCTGACAATTTTTTTCACTTGGTTAATTATGACAATACCACAAGCGATATCATAAGAATCAAATCCACAATTAATATTTATAATATTAGAAACATAACCAACACTTTCATAAATGTCATTGCAAGAAATATAAATTAAGGCAATCAGATAAACTAAAATTTCACTTTTATTGAAAATAAATGAAAAACTATGTTTCTAGACAACTTGTAAGATTAACAACAATCTATTAATTTATCCTAACTTCTTAAAAGTAGCTCCAAATCGTGATCATGAAACCATGTGACAAAAGTTCGTCTCTCACGATCAGGTTTAGCTCACTTTGCTTAAGCTTCATTCTTTCTCTTAGATCCGACAATATAATCAAAATGTGACTAGCACATCATGTATTAAGAGTATTTCTAATATTAGAAACATAACCAACACTTTCATAAATGTCATTGCAAGAAAATATAAATTAAGGCAATCAGATAAACCAAAATTTCACTTTTATTGAAAATAAATGAAAAGTTGGAACTTGACCTTACAACGCATAAAATAAAAAACTATGTTTCTAGACAACTCATAAGATTAACAACAATCTATTAAATTATCCTAACTTCTTAAAAGCAGCTCCAAATCATGATCATCAAACCATGTGACAAAAGTCCATCTCTCACGATCAGGTTTAACTCACTTTACTTAACCTTCATTCTTTCTCTTAGATCCTGCAATATCATCAACATGTGACTAGCACATCATGTATTAAGAGTATAATAATAGGAAATTATAAAACAATGGAGTTAAATAGTGGATGTACCTGAAGTAAAGTAATTCGAATTGACTTTACCATCTCTGAGATCTTTATGGTACTTTGGGCAGCTTCGCAATCAATGTCCCTTCAATTGGAAGTAGAAACAAATGGACTCTTTGGGGTTAACACATGGAATGATCCCCGAACTAGATTTTCTCTTGACCATACGATCATGCGGTTTGATCTTGGACGACCCCTTTCCTTTGGGAAGATAAATATTTTCTTGACCACCATCGTCACCATTGTCAATGTCCATAGAAACCTTGGAATTAGATCCTTTAAGCACCTCTGCTTAATATGTGCTCTTAAGCATTTCTGCTTCAACAACTATCAAAATTTGGGTCAGATCAATTACGGTCACGTCGATATTCTTCATATAAAAGTTCTCAATAAACCGATCACATGACTTTGGAAATGAAAGAAGAACGAAATCAATGACTTGCTCCCTTGAAAAAATGACACCAATTCTATCCACTTGTCAGTGTACAATTTTATTTTCAGAACATGCCCACACATAAAGAAATCATATGTGCCCTTTGGCAAAATCATAAGGTTTTCAGCAATCGCGATAAATGATTTTTTATGTCGTCCCATCCTTCAACTTTCCTACGAACTATAAAATTTCAAATTAAAGAGTGGAAAACATAACCGGAACATGGATGTCACACAATGATTTCCAAGATTGAAAATGAAAAATATTCCTTTATACATTTAATTATTGACTTGACTATATTTAAAATTATTAAAATATTAAATGTCTTTTATTATTGCAAACAAGGTGGAAAACAAAAACATATGAGATATATAATATGTGGAATATGATCACCCACAGTTTAATTATTATGCAATTAGAATAAGTTACTTTGTTGGATTGTAATAAGAAAACCCAAACTTAAATCATAGACATTTTGTTGGATTGTAATGACAAAACCCAAACCCAAATTATAGACATTTTGCATGTCATGCTGATAATATTATTAGTATGTAAGTCTAGTAATAAGTTCAAAACAAATAATGGACGCACAATATGATATCTTCCAACGAAAATAGTGTGCTATCTAGATCTCAATCTATCAAGGCAGCTCATATGTTATGTATATGTAGGGGTGTTCGTTTGGATGGATCGGTTTGATCCGATCTAATCAAGTGAATCCAAATTGATTTCGGTTTTAAGAACATGAATCCGAATAGTCCAAATAAAATTCAAATCCGATCTGATCCAATTCAATTATAATTTGGTTGGATCGGTTTTAATAATTCGGTTTTCAACAACCGAAACATTTTTAAACGACATATAATTATAATTTTACCCAATTTTACATAAGAAGCAAAAACAAATTATTTGGTTGTGATTTGAAATTTGTAGACAACTACTAAGAAAATATTTTATAGTTTAATATTTTATAAATAAAAAACTATCGAGAGAAAATGGATATTAATTTTTGTTATTAGGTGAAACTTTTTGAACCTATTTGAAAAACAAATTACAACAATTAATAAATAATTACAGATATATTAAAAGTAAATAAATAATAAATTGTTATTCGGTTTTTTAGACTATTCGGTTCTTATTTTATAAACAAAAACCAATTCGAAATCCAAAATAATAATTCGGTTTTGTTGAAAACGAATCCAAAAATCCGAATACCCGAACCAAATAGTCCAATCCAAATTGTCCAATTGGACAATTCAGTTTTATTCTAATAGTGAACAACCTATGTATATGACATCATACGATATAATATTTAACGAATATAAATGACGGTTTGATATATATATATATATATATATATATATATATATATATATGTGTGTGTGTGTGTGTGTGTGTGTGTGTGTATGTTTAGGTTCATATGAGACCATCATATTTTGATTTGAGAAGAATCCTTCTTTCGAAGCTTCCTTGTTATCCTCTTCAATAATTTTGTTAATTTTAGGTTTAACTTTATCACCATTTCCTGAGGTAACAAACACCTGATTTGGGAAGATAACTTCATATGTGCACTTGAAGTTAGGATATATAACTGTATTTGATTCAAGATATAGAGGACCCTTTTCTTGCAGGATTTTGTCGAACTTCTCAGTTTCCTCGTAGACCTGATCAACAACAACTCGAGTATGGTTGTTTCTTTCGAAACATCAACATTATCATCATCACTGTCTGTTTGACTATCTTTGACAGTCACATGGTTAGGATCATGAACTTTTGAAGTCGAGGGTTGGTCAGTATCAATTTTAACCGAAGAATCATTACAAATTTCTTTACCCTTAGATACAGAAGTGACATTAATGACAGATAACTAAGAATAGTCAACAAATTCCTCTGCCTCAATTTCACTCATATCATCATAATCATCTTCGATATTAGCAAAATTGTTTTGAGAGTTAGATGTCGAATTATCAGTTCTTTTCAAAAAATTTATTTGTTTGTTTTTTGTCAACGTCTCATTTACAATGTCAGCAAGATCATTCTCATCTAAACATTTATCAATTTTTACAACACAATATGCATAAGAGTCTATTGGAACATTGTCAAAGTCAGATATTTTTTTATCACAATCATTGGAAATAGAATCAATTTTCTCCCTTTCGAAAGCTAAAAAGGGCAAAAGTTTCCTATGTTGTTCTTTGATAATGTCAGAGGAATGATATAAAGCAGTCAGTTTTCCATACAAACGCTTAGTTGTATTACAATATATATTTTGTTGTTTGGATAAAATATTAATATCAGTTCTAAGAGAATCTCTGTCACACATTACATGAGTTAATTGCAAATCTAACTGTTCTATGTTATACTTCTTAGACTCCAAACACTTCTGAGTTTCTAGCAGTTGAGAATTGAACTTTTTGGCATCACTACTAGAAAAATACGCAAATCATTAACATATGTAATTGCTTTATCAAACTCAGATAACATCGAATTATATGCACTTGAAGGAATATTTAAGGATTGTACAAGAGAACATACCTGCGAAGTCATAGGTGACTTATAACAGTTGTTGAGACGAAGCACCTCCCAACGACCATCTACTCATCCTCATACTCATTTACGAACATCGCCCCATGAGTAGGGTTTCGTATCTCCTCATCATCGAATCCTGATGACCAAATTTGATACATCCCTTCCACCGCATCCATACCCTTCGCAACTAGTGACATTCCTTTAGTCTTCGCTCTAACTTCCTCAAGCCTCTCAACATAATAGGCTTCTCCTTGACTCTTCTCTTTTTCTCATCTCTCTTCCTCAACATACAATCACTCGCCATGTGATTCGCTCCATTGCAATAATGGCAATCAAATCCAGAATCTCCCTTGATATTTTTCTCTTTTTGTATTTCCTCAAACTTCACTTCCTTTCTCTCATCTTTCTATTCCTTAACCACATTCTTCCCATAAAAACTTCCTTTAACCTAACTTGATTTTGACTTTGGATTAAATGGATTTTCAAAGAATTTATTCACACGATTATTCGAATAGAACGCCACTGCTTCGTTATCGGAATTGATGATCAACCCTTCATCTTCTGAACCCTAATTCTCAGCAGACTCTTTCTCAGCTTCTTTACTAGCAACCTTCGACATCAGTGCCAAAGGACCTCCCAAACCACTTTTGTTTCCTCATCTATCTCATTCACTTCACTTTCATGTGAATTCAACACATTATAGAAATCATTGAGAGAAAAATAATCAAAGCTTTGTTGAGTATTTTCATTAAGCTGACATTGCGCCATTCCTTGCGAAGTCCCATGATGAAAGTCAAGTTGAACCCCATTGTTAACCTTGTAACTCCATATATGTTGCACTTTTAGATTAGTTCATTCAGATGATTGTAATAGAGCTCAATGGATTCTCCTTCCTTCTACTTAAACTCTCCCAACTCTAACAGACACTGCTTAACTGAGCTTATCTTTGTTTTCTCGCTGCCTTGGTACTTCTCCTTCACTGTATCCCAAATCTCCTTTAAAGTCTTACAACTACGCACCTAGTTGTAAACAACTGGTGGAAGATCACCACGGATTTCATGCATACATTTCTTTTCATTTTTCAGCAAATTCTCAGATTGTTGAGCAACACTTGGATTGTTAGCAGTAGTTCCAACATTTTGCATCGCAGTAGGAGAATAAACTTCACTAACAATGCATTTCCATAGATCCTCGCCTATTCCATTCAGACAGTCCTCCATCTGATCAGCCTATTGATTGTGGAACTCTGGAATCAACATAAGAATCTTTGTAGATGAACCAAGAAGATGAGAATATGAGGTTATGGTGTTCATGTTAAAATTCTCCATTGAAGTACAGAAGAATTTTGATGAAAAGCTTCAAAAATTGAGATCTAATCGATAAAACTTCTAGAAATCAAATATCGAATACTCGATTCAACAAACAACACACAAAATCTAATCAAAATAGATGATTTGAGATGATTTTCTGATTCAAAAGAGAGGAAAATTTTGAATCTAGAACGAGACTCAAAACCTTTTGAAAACTTAAGAAAATCATATCAAATCTGAATGAATCTTGCTTTGATACCAAATGTAGTTGATAATGATCGCGTATATGAAAACGAAATCAGAGTTTAGAATGAATTAAGAATACTCGATGTAAGTACGATCTAGTTGGCTCGATTATGCTTTCAGAGATACAGAGAAAAATATAGAGAGTACAGGTCGAAGACACTTAGAACTCCTCTAACTCTAGTACCCATCCCATATTTAAAGGGATAACAAAAGCATACAAAAAATATAAGGGACTAAACATTACAATTTCGACACTAACACTGCCCTTATAATAAAGAAATAAACATACTTCGACACTAATACAAACTCAGACAGACTTCGACACCTCACAAAAATTTTCAACCTCAACGGGCCGAATTTGGAAATTGGGCCAAGTATGGGCCTTGGGTGACTATTTGGCTTTGGGCCTTTTAGATTTTGAGTTTGGGCCTTAGTCTTGGGTCAAACTAGGTGAGGGATAAAATGGTCATTACCCCAAGAATCAGCTGTTGGACTTATGGTTATGGGTTAGGACCCAAATGTTGATTGGGTGTTATTTTGATATTGATAGTTTGGGGATCTGTCAGTCAACAGTCAAGGATTTTCTATGCATTTCAACAGTACGAGGTGAGTTTCCTCACTATGTTTAGCGAGTCGAAGGCACCAATATTGGCCCATGGTTTGCTATGTAGAGTGCTAGATCTCTGTGTGACTCTTGCATGTGTATGTGTTTTATACGTTTACTGGGCGGGGCCCGATGGTTATTCTGTACGCTAGTACAGGTTATGTATATATGATTTGTATGTGGGCAAGGCCCGACGATTGTACAATATTTCATTATCTTTGTGATTTTTGCATGTGTTTAGGTGTTTATATGATTATATGGTCATGTGAGTGTGGGTGGGGCCCGTATCTCAGTGGACTGGGCCTGATATGCGCGTATGGGCGGGGACCGTATCTCAGTGGGCGGGGCCCGATATACGAGTGTGGGTGGGGCTCGTATCTCAAGCAACGAGGCCCGTTATGTACTTAGTTATGTATGATATGTGGTGTCTTGGGGAACTCACTAAGTTTTGTGCTTATGATTTTCAGTTCATGTTTCAGGTACTTCGGTTTTCAAATGGAAGAGCTTGGGATGATTGCAGACCACACACCACATGTTTCCACATTATGTGAATTACTCTGATTTGATGATGTTTTGTTGAATCTTGATTACCTTGGTTTTATGGGAGTGTTATGTCTTAACGAACTATTACTCTAAAAACAAAAATTTTATGATATTATTTTATTGGGACGTTACAGAGTACGTCGGGCATACTCAACCTGAGTTGACTCGGTTGACATTTTGACCTTTGACCTTGACTAGGATTTTGACCAAGTTTAACCTAGGGGTATTTTGGGTATTTTGAGCCGTAAATTGAGTCTAGGTTACTGTTTTCTATATAGGTGTCTCGTAGAGTTAACATTTGGAACAACGTTTTTTTCTGCTATTTTTTCAGACTGTAAGGTGAGTTTTCCTCACTGTACTTATGGGTCGAAGGAACCAATGTTGGCCCAGTAGATTGTGTATTTTGGTTTGGAATGTTTCTATATGAACTACTAACATCTGCATGATTATCTGGTTGTTGTCATGCGTTTATTTATTCTACATATCGACATAATGTGGTTGGGTTGAGACTATACTGCTTTGTGCTGCCAGTCAACAGACCTGGGCAATCTAACCGTGGGGTTGTGGTCCAGAATGGGGAAATCCTACTGTGAGGTTATGGGTTGGGGCAACCCAACCGGGAGGTTGTGGGCTAGGGGTCATCCAACCGGGAGGTTATGGATCCAGTATGTATTATTTGTATATGTTCTGTTTTTGTGGTATTTGGGGGAAACTCACTAAGCTTTGGCTTACATAAGTTTTATGTTTCAGGTAAATGATCGGGGGAAAGCAAACACATGATCTTGCACATTCTTCTGATTTTATGATATTTGATTTTAGGATACTCTGATTTGTGATTATTACTTTTGGGAACTATGTTTTGTAAACAGTTATGCTTTTTGGTTGGAGTTTAAAAATGAAAGCTTTACCTTGATTTTTGGGATGTTAAAAAAGTGTTAAACGGTTTTGGGAAAGAATGTTTTTAAAGAATGATCTGAAAGAATGTCTTGAAGGCAAGAATATTTTGGAAAGCAAATAACGTTTTGTAAGAGCGAATGTTTTGATAACGTGTTTGAAATGTTTTGAAATATAGATGTTTTAATTTTGGAAATGAGTATTTTTGATACTAATGTATGAAATGTGTAAAGCATGGAAAGTAATGAAAAGAAATGAAAAATAATGAAAATAAATGAAAAGTACTTAGAAGAATTGGAATGGAAAGGAAATAATATATTGAGTGAGCCATGAGGTCCCTGTAACGAGATCTAGAGGAATCTACTAGGTGGCGTGTCCCCTTCATGAAGTAAATGTCCTAGTTAGCACGATGTCATGGTGAATTGATTTCTTCTTTCCATCTTGGTCTAGAATTGAGGGTACCTTAAGTATAAAAATGGCAACGGTTTAATATCGAAATTAGTCCTTAATGATAAAAGAAGGTACTAGGTTCGGATCAACCTTTTGTTCTGATGCTAGGGCTCGATAGTATCTACAGCATGGGTGTGGGGGTTACCTCGCATATGTGATTGACACCCGGGTCGGAAATGAGGTTTCGACTTCATAGGTACTTGTAGTCAAGGAGTTTCTAGATGTGTTTCCAGGTGAATTACCCGAGGTGCCTCCTACGAGATACGTTGAGTTCTGGATTGATTTGGTCCTCGGTATGGCCCTGATTGCTAAGATGCGGTACCGATTATCATCACCAGAGATACATGAGTTGTCCTCTCAGTTTCAGGAGTTGTTGGGCAATCAGTTTATCAGACCTATTACCTATAATCTCGCCTTGGGGAGCACAAATTATGTTTGTGAAAAAGAAGGGTTGTTCGCACCGGATGTGCACCGATTACCAAGAATTAAACAAGTTGATGTGAAGAACCGTTACCCACTTCCAAAAATTGATGACCTTTTTGATTAGTTGCAGGGTGCATCTTGGTTTTCTAAGATCGATTTGAGGTACATGTATCATCAGATGTGGGTTAGAGAGGAGGATGTGGAGAAGACAATGTTCCAGACTCGTTATGGTCATTACAAGTTCGTGGTGATGCCGTTTGGGCTCACCAAACCGCCTGTGGAATTTATGGACTTGATGAATCGAGTATGTGGGCCGATGGTCGATCAATTAGGCATTGTGTTTATTGACCATATCCTGGTCTATTCCAAGACTAGGGAACAACATGAGGAGCACCTTCGAGAGCTTTTGGGATTTTTGAGCCAGGAAAGGTTGTATGCCAAGTTCTCGAAGTGGGAATTTTGGTTACGGGAGGTCCAGTTCTTGGGACACCTCGTTAACGAGCACATGATTTTGGTCGACCCAACCAAGATTGAGGTTGTTATGTAGTGGGAGGTCCCGAAGTCTCCCTTGGAGATTAGGAGTTTTCTAGGTTTAGTCGGGTATTATTGGCGATTTATTTAGGATTTCTCCAAGGTTTTTGTACCCCTCACTCGTCTGACGAGGAAAGACATGGATTTTTGCTAGGGACCTGAGCAACAGGTTGCATTCGAGACACTAAGACAGAGTTTATGTGAGGCCCCATTGTTAACCCTTCCTGAGGGTGTTGTGGATTTTGTTGTATATTTTGATGCATCCATCACCATTCTGGGGGCAGTTCTTATGCAGTGAGGGAGGGATATTCCTTATGCTTCTCGATAGCTGAATCCGCACGTTGTGTGATATCCTACGCATGATCTGGAGTTGGGGACGATGGTGTTCTCCCTCAAGATTTGGTGGCATTATCTATATGGGGTCTAGTGTACCATCTACATGCATCACAAGAGTCTGAGATATCTCATGGATCAGCCAAATCTGAACATGAGATGGTGTAAGTGGCTTGACTTGTTCAATGATTATGACTGCGAGATTCTGTACCACCTGGGGAAAGTGAATGTGGTTGCTGATGCTCCAAGTCGTAAGTTGGCTAGTTCTTCGGTTGGGATTTTATGTATGAGGATTTTAATTGATTCGCCACTTTTGAATTTGATTAAGGAGGCTCGGGTTGAGGGAGTCAAGAATGAAAATTGGAAGCAAGAGCGAATCATGGGTGAGATCTATAGGTTTTCTACTGATAGTCATGGATTGTGGACTCGATACGGTCGGTTTTGGGTACCAAAATTTGGTGGGATTAGACAGACTGTGTTGGAGGAGGCACACAAGTCCAAATTTTCGATACACCCTGGAGCCACCAAGATGTATAGGGATTTGCGACTTAGTTACTGGTGGTCGTGTATGAAGAGGGATATAGTTTGGTATGTTGAGAGGTGCTTGACCTGTCATATGGTCAAGGTTGAGCACTAGAGGCCACATGGAAAGCTTCAGCCTTTGGAGGCTCCCATGTGGAAATAGAAACAGATCGCCATGGATTTCATCACCAAGATACCTCGGATGGCTAAGGGATTTGATGCGATATGGTTTATAGTGGACCGCCTGACCAAGAGTGCCCACTTCCTAACTATTCAAGAGAGCTCACCGGCCGAGAAATTACTCGACATTTATGTGTGTGATATCATCACTCAACATGGTGTTCCAGTTTCCATTGTATCTGATCGATATGTCCGGTTCATGTCTCGATTTTGGCGGAGGTTCCATGAGGAACTGAATACGAGGTTGCATGTTAGCACTGCTTATCTTCCGCAAACTGACAACCATAATGATTGGACCATTCAGACAGTTGAGGATATGTTGACAGGATGTGTTATAGATTTCGGTGGGAGTTGGGATTCCTACCTTCCTCTGGATGATTTTTCTTATAGGAACAACTATCACTCTAGTATGGGTGCGTCGTCGTTTGAGCTTCTCTATGGGAGGAAGTTCGTACCTTGGTCTGTTGGGGAGAGGTTGGTCACAGGGTCATGGGAAAGGCCGAAGTAGTTCTTCAAACGATAGAAGGTTCCAGGTCGGCGATATGGTTTTATTGAAGGTGTCACCCTGGAAGGGTGTAATATGCTTCAAGAAGAGGGTAAAATTAAGGATTCGATATATTGGTTCGTTTCGAGTGATTTCCAGTGTTTCCAGGGTATCCTATCGATTGGATCTTCCTCAGGAGCTTAGTCAGATTCACAACACCTTTCATGTCTCTCAGCTACAAAAGTTTGTAGTTGATGATTCAGCAGTGGTTCCCTTAGATGATATTCAGTTTGATGGTCGTCTGAACTATGTTGAGCGACCAGTGGCAATTTGGAATAGGAAGACGTAGGCCTTACGCAACAGAGTGGTATCTTTGGTCAAGGTCCAGTGGCAACATCGGAAGGCATCCGAATGGACTTGGGAACCCGAGGCAGAGATGCTAGAGCACTACCTTGAGTTATTCATGACAGTAGACTTTAAGGACGAAGTCTGATTCAAGTGGGGGAGAATTTTTTAATTCATCATCCCGGTAATTTACATCTTTCACCCCCTTAGTATGAAATTTCTTTGCAAAGTGGTTCCCTTGACACTTAAATGACAAATATGGGTTTGTGTGTGTATGTTGGGCGTACGTGGTCGATGTTCAAACCCTGATTTTTAGGTTTTGAGCCCTATTTAAGCATCATTAAATCCCAATACCTTCTCCCCTCATCATCCTCCATTGCCCACTTCGTCCCTTATAAACCCTAATCTCCATTGGTGGTGTTTTGAGCTAATTTTTGGTGTTTGATGTCCACTTTTGAAGGAAGGAAGCCATTGGAAAGCAAGGAAGGAACTCCAAGCTTGGTAGATCTGAGTTTTGCACTCCTCAAGCAACCTCCAGAAGGTATAAAGCTCTGAACTTGTTGGTTATCTCATTAGATCTTTCTAGATGTGGAGTTTTGTGCTTATTAGTCCCATAATCTTGGTCTATTTGGTTACGGGCTACTGTGGACCAAATTGGTTGTCCTTTTGGATGTTTTAGAGTGTATTGAGTTATAAAAATGGGATCTTGATTGTTCAAATCCCTCCATGCATCCATTTTGGTGGCTTAAAACCTTAGGATAGGTTACGGTTTTGGTGTTGGGAATTTAATAACCATGCAAGATCATAAAGTTTGAAAGTTTATGATTTAAGATGTTATTTGGGACTAGATCTGGGATTTGGACGAAAGGAATTAATAGATTAAGCACTTAACAAAGGAGAAAAGGTGGCAACCGAGTACGTTGGGCGTACTCGAGGGTACGTTGCGCGTACCTGTTCAGGACCCCGTAAGCTGGCCAAATGAGTACACTACGTGAGGTATAATGGGTGAGTACGTCGGGCGTACTTTGCCTAAGCTGACTCGACTGACTTTTTGACCTTTGATCTTGACCAGGATTTTGACCAAGTTTGATCTAGGGGTATTTTGGGTATTTTGAGTTGTGAATTGAGTCTAGGTCACTGTTTTCTATATATGTGACCCGTAGAGTTGACCGTTAGAACAACGTTCTTTTCTGATGTCTTTTCAGACTGTGAGGTAAGTTTTCCTAATTGTACTTGTGGGTCGAAGGCACCAATACCGGCCCAGTAGATTGTGTATTCTGGTTTTGAATGTTGCTATATTGTAGTGAGTTGTTAAGATCTGCATGATTATCTGGTTGCTTTTGTGTGTTTATTTGATACATGTTGACATAGTGCGGTTGGGTTAAGACTGTACAACTTTGTGCTACAACCGTTAGGTTGTGGGCCGGTGGCAATCCAACCGTGAGGTTGTGGGCTGGGGAAATCCAACAGGAAGGTTGTTGTCCAGGGTAATCTAACCGAGAGGTTGTGGATCTAGTATGTATTATTTGTATATGTTATGTTGTGTGGTATTTGGGGAAAACTCACTAAGCTTTGGCTTACAATTTTTGTTTTATGATTCAGGTAATTCAGATGATCGGGGGAAAGCAAATGAGTGATTGTGCACATTCTTTTGAATTTATGATATTTGATTTTGGAATACTCTGATTTGTGATTATTACTTTTTGGGAACTATGTTTTGTAAGCAATTATGGTTTTTGGTTGGATTTTAGTAATTACAATTTTACCTTGATTTTTGGGATGTTACAAAAGTGTTAAACGTTTTTTTGGAAAGAATGTTTTGAAAGAATGTCTTGAAAGCAAGAATGTTTTTAAAATCAAAGAATGTTTTGGAAGAACGAATGTTTTGATAACGTGTTTGAAATATTTTGAAGTATAGATGTCTTAATTTTGGAAATGAGTATTTTGATACTAACGTATGAATTGTGTAAAACATGAAAAGTAATGAAAAGAAATGAAAAGTAATGAAAAGAAGGAAAGTAAAGGAAATAACATATTGATCGAGTCATGATGTCCCTGTAACGAGATCTAGAGGAATCTACTTGGGTGGAGTCTCCTCTCCATGAAATAGATGTCCTAGTTAGCATGATGTCATGGTGGATTGATTTGTTCTTTCCATATTGGTTTAGACTTGGGGTACCTTAAGTATAAAAATGAAAACGGTTTAATGTCGGAATTAGCCCTTAATGATAAAAGAGAATGAAATGTGGAAATATGTCTTTTGAAAGGATAAGATATGAAATAACATTTATGATACGTTTAAAAAGAGTTTTCCTTGGCAATGCTAAAAGAGGTTTTATGGTCTAAAACTATGTTATGTTATGAATGAAATGATTTTTCATGTAAATGCTTCAAATGTTTTGAGTCTCAAATTCGCGTAACTAATGCAGCATTTTCGTCTTACATGTCTCTTTTTAATGCAATGTATCCAATGTTATATTGAGGGAGAAAGATGATATATGAAGTTAGAAGTTATGAGATAGAGAATGTTGTGAAACTTGTTAAGTTTCTTTTATATATTTTATTGATATAGTTCTTATTTACTTGCTATGACTTATGTGATGTTTAATGGTAAGACCCAATGGAATGGAGTGGTAATACCCGTAATGATTTTGTTAAAACCATAACATTTTAAAGTTTGAAAAAATTAAATTTTTTTGAATTGTTATAGAAATCTCTTGCCAATTATTATGTTTCATGTTGTTAAACATTGACAAAGTGACGAGAACCTACATGTCACCGACTTAAATGCCTCGATTTAACTTTATTAAACATGAGAATAAAATCAAAAGAACATAGTTCAAATATAGCATCAAGAATTCAACATGCCCGATTATATACTAAATTTTAAGGACATCCTACATGCATCACGTTAAACTTCCTAGTTATAGGAAACAACCCATGTGCCTAATTGATAGGATCAAGATATAGGCATGAACTATATTCATATCATGTACTCCTTAGTTTTTAATATAAATGTTAAGATAAACTATTTTTTTAGATTTGTTATTAAAATTTTATAAGGGTAAGGCATATGTAAAGAGAAGGTATTTTTATATGAATTATATTATAAGAAGCATAAATATTTAAAAAAACAACAACATTTATTTATGGGAAAACTACAATAAAGTCCCTACATATTGGCATCATAATCGATTTAGAATATATATATATATATATATATATATATATATATATATATATATATATATATATATATATATATATATATATATAAGTCGATTATGAGGCCAATATGTAGGGACTTTATTGTAGTTTTCCCATAAATAAATGTTGTTGTTTTTTTAAATATTTATGCTTCTTATAATATAATTCATATATATATATATATATATATATATATATATATATATATATATATATATATATATATATATATATATATATATATATATATATATTATTCAATTAAGTCCCAAATACCGTTAATCGTAGTCAATTTAACCCTTTAAACCGGTCAACAGGTCATCTAACTTTCAAAAATTACATTTTTGGCCCAGATTTCAAAATTTATTACAAATTTGGTCCAAAATTTACACTTTTGGCCCAGATTTTAAATTTTGTTACAAATTTGGTCCAAACTTTACCTTTTTTGCCCAAATTTTATAAATCTATTATGAATTCATCATAACTTTAGTTTTTTTTACAACTTTTTTTCTCAAAGAATTGTTTCTAATATGTTTTTTGTTTATAAAATCATATTTATACAAAAAAAACGTATTTTCAAATAAAAATCTTATATTTTCTATATAAAAAGTTTTTTGTATATGAATATCTAGTTATTAAAATAGATATTTATTAAGTATATAAATATATATAAATCTGTTTTTATAAAAAAAATGTATACAAAAATGTATTTTACCAAAAAAATATATAGAAACACCTATTTTATCTATTTTTTTAAGAAGTCGTGTTTGAATACATTTTTTATTATAAAAACGTGTTTGAATAATTTTTTATATAATACGTGTATGTATACATTTTATAAATATATACAAACACGATTTTATAAATTATATTCAAACACGTATTATATAAAAAAATTATTCAAACATGTTTTTATAAAATGTATACAAACACGTTATATAAACAAAAATTCAAAAATATTTTTATAAAATAAAATATAGATACACACCTATTTGTGTGCATATATATATATATATATATATATATATATATATATATATATATATATATATATATATAAAGGTGATAGGTGTTTGTATACATTTTTTTGTAAAATACGTTTTTGTATAAAAAAAATTTGAAAAACGGATTTGTATATATTTATATACTTAATAAATACATATTTTTATAACTAGATATTTTATATACAAAAAAAAATTAAAATTTTTTTTTATATAGAAAATATAAGATTTTTATGTGAAAATACGTTTTTTTTTTATAAATATGATTTTATAAAGAAAAAACATATTCGAAACAATTCTTTGAGAAAAAAAAGTTGTAAAAAAAACTAAAGTTAGGATGAATTCATAATAAAATTTTAAAATTTAGGCAAGAAAGGAAAATTTTGGACCAAATTTGTATCAAAAATTAAAATCTGGGCCAAAAGTATAAATTTTGGACCAAATTTGTAATAAATTTTGAAATCTGGGCCAAAAATGTAATTTTTGAAAGTTGGATGACCTGTTGACCGGGTCAAATGGTTAAATTGAATACGATTACCGATATTTGAGACTTAATTGAATAAAAAAATATATAGAAACTTTTATTGCAGTTTTCCCTTTATTTACTTATTTTGTATGTTTTTGATAGGTTTGTCAATAAATAAGAAATTAAATAAATCCAATTATCAAAAATGAAATTCTATTTCGGTAATTCCATGTTTAATTTATCTGATATAAGCTTATAACATATAACAGAAGTGGGTTTTAAATTCGAAAATCGACTAACAGCATATTTTTTATACTTTGTATATGTAAATTGTCTTTTTATCATAAAATAATATAAAAAAGAACGTACTAAAATACTAGTAACACTTTTTAGCTTGTAAGATGAATTGTGAAAAATGTAAAGATAATAATTTAGATATGTATATTAAGATTGAGTGTTATTTTTATTGCTGATTTCAGTGTTAATTGCAAAAGGAATTTGCACAATTATAGTTGATCATCCGATTTGACTATGAAGAAATGGTTAATGTTGAACAAAAATTCCATGTCTTTAACCACGAACATAAACACATGGATGTCATATCACACACTTGTTGAAGACATGGTCAACATGCATGTCACTGGTGTTTGAAAAGGCTCACGTGAATGTTTTAAACGATATAAATATTTTGAATTAAATTCGTTATCGATTTTGTTATTTGGGTTAGGTATTTTTTTAATTGTATTTATCGTTACATCATTTGAATAAAATTCAAAACCATAATTTTGGTATCATGGATGCTATATTAGACACAATATCAACATCACGTAGATACAAATGAACAAAGCCTGTAATATTGATGATATTAAAGTGGAGTTAACCTCGGATTCAATATCATCAATTCAATACCGGTTTATCCGGTTAAAATTCATCTTAGTTAGGGTTGAAAACAATTCCAACGAACACGAACATAAGCTTGTTCATGTTCGTTCATTTAAGTTAGTCAAACAAATAATAAACACGAACGGATAAACGAACATGTTTTCTTTTTCATGTTCGTTCGTTTATGTTCGTAAAAAAGCTAAACAAACATAGAGAAACAAATATAAACGAACGGAGATAAACAAAAATAATTGAACATACATATTATATGAACATAAACAAACATATAATATAGTAATGTAATCAAACATACTTGAACATACATGAACATAAAATGTATATACGAACGAACATAAATGAAAAATACAAACGAATGTTCATGAACATAATTGAATGAACGAGACTATTGTTAATGTTCGTTCATTTAACTAAACAAACGAAAACTTGTATTCATGTTCGTTAATTTATGAAATAAATGAATATAAATGAACCTTCCGACGAACGATTCACAAACAGTTCGTTGAACGTTTGGTTCGTTTACAACCCTATTCTAATGGTATAATTGAAAGTAAAACACAAAAAATTATTTATTGCTTTAATGAGTATAGTTAAAAGATTGGCGGCCCAAAAAATAAATTAAGTAATATTAGTTGTCATATGTTGTTAAAACTTGTGTCATGTTTCCGAGAAATTGTGGAATAAATCATTATAAGGATAGCTTATAGTTTAGGTTAATTACTTAAAATATCAAGTTTTCTTTTCGAATTATTATTATTATTATTATTATTATTATTATTATTATTATTATTATTATTTTCTAAAACGGCTCTTATATTTTTTCCAAATTGATTCTTTTAAGTTAGGATTAGCTACACAAAAAAAACCCATATATTGAATCTTTTTTCAAATTACACATTGCATTTATTTTTATTTTTTTATTCTATAAAAGCTCATACAAGAAAAAAAAACATAAAACCGAAAAATTACTGATAAACCTACTAAAACAACCAAATACTAAAAACGGAAAAAATTATATAGGCTTTGTTTAATCGGAAAATACAGGATTTCTTTTACTAAAGAGTTTTGGTCTAGCTGTGCCAAGAGGTAGCAAATGTGTTACTTCCCAAACTAGTTATGGGTTCAAATCCAATAATGAAAAAAAAGTAGGATTAATGGAAATGTATAAGTTACTATTTTCTATTCCCTATAATTTTAAAAATGCTCTAAATTTTGCAAAAAAAAAAAAAGTTACAAAATAAGTCATTGAACAAAAAATAATATAACAAGTCATCTAACTAAGGTTATTTATCTGTTGAAATTCGATAGATTTTTTAATGGGACCGATACAATTCAGTTTATTAATGGGATATTGGATTTTGTCAACCGATTCAATCCAATTCATTATATTTTCAAGGCCCTCATTCTCAATCGAAATCAAAGTCAAATAGTTTAGTTCATCTTGAGACATGGTGACTCAGAAATAAGATTTTAAAAGTTTTAGTTAAAAAAAAACCTCTTTTTGTTGATGTAACTATAATGAAACCGGTTATTAATATTTTATATGCTAGACAAGAAAGTAAATAGGTATTTAAATATAATATTACGTATGTTGTGTTATGTTTAATTTTTTTTATAACATAGTTCGTTGAATGAATCATCACATCAATGTACGACATATGACATTTTGTAAATTCTTTTCAATATTTTTTTTATAACGAAAAATATCTTAATAGTGTTTGTATCGCTTAAATCTTTACCCCATTAAACCAAAAGTTTGATCACTTTTTACACAAAATATTTAATCATAAATGATTTTGAAAGTTGATCGATGAAGTACTAGTTTCGATAACTTACTCTCACTGTCGTTAAAATGTATTTTTATAAAATCTATTATTTATTATTTTTTTCAAGAAAATCGAATAAATTCTCAAATTAGAAGCTATAAAACATGAATGAGATAAATATCATGCAAATATATTAATTAATTTACTATTTTTTGTGTCTTCTAATATTTAATATGATATTAAAAAAAATGTTTTATCACAAATTAGAAGCTATAAAACATGAATGAGATAAATATCATGCAAATATATTAATTAATTTACTATTTTTTGTGTCTTCTAATATTTAATATGATATTAAAAAAAATGTTTTATCAGATGTCCTTACAATTAAACCATAAGCTATGTATGAAAAAGATTTTTCACTTTTTGAATGTCACGTCGGTTTTCTTTCATTTTTCTTTCATTCATTAAAAAAACGAAATGGTTATCTTTCGCTGCCTTTTATTTATTTTTTATTTTTTTTTAAAATATATTTTATACAAATATTATATTCATTTTGTAGGGAATTAACAACCATGAATCTTGATATATTTTTTTTATAAATTTTTAATGGATATATAATTTAATAAATATTAAAAAAAATTAAAAAAAACTGACCAATCACACGATGACAGAGTATGAGAGATAGGCCCCCTCACTTTTTTCTCGCCCCATACCCTGGGGCTTTCGCGCTACCACACCACTAGCATACCCTCAAGGCCTGCCACTCCAACCTAATTTAATTATGATAAATAAAAACTTAACACAATTATGTTAAATAAGACTAGCAAACGACACTTCAACTTCAACGACCAAGAGTAAAAATTTGACAAAATAGTATATAAAAAAATACTTTTTAAACTTTAATATTCATTTGGATTGTAATTTGATATTGATTGGATGGTAATTGTATAATTCTAATTGGATATAACATTAGATTAGATGGTAACTATATATTTAATGGATGATAATATTGGATATCCGATCGTTTGAATCAATTCACTTCAGTTATCCATTGGATATAACTCGATTTTCAGGATCATTCACGAACGGTCCAATCAAGTGGATTTGAAAATCTTGAAACCAATCCAATCTAATCATACTTGATATCCAATATAGTCGGTTTGTTTGTAATTGGATTGGTGGTTCGAAGAATCAGTTAATTTATATATACCCCTACGTCTAACCTTCAAAGTAATATCAAAGTGAAATTTGGTCGATCAAGAATTATTGAAAATACTTTTACATAACAACCCGGGTATCATTAATTCATAATAAAGAAATTCAAAATACTTTATAAATCTTTTTATAATGTATGAAATCCATCATAACTTCGGCTACATTTGAAAGTGACGATATTTTCGAGCTTTAAATAGTGATATAATAATATTAACATTTATGAATTTAATTGATTAAGAATATTGGATATGCTGGACCATGAAATGTTTTTTACATGGGATATTTTTCAGAAAGTGAGATTTGGTAGCATGGATTTGTTGGCGTGATGTGGCTGCAATTTTTGACCATGACTCTTCTCTTGTTCGGGTTAGAGTCCCAAGTATGTATGACACAATGACACTAACACTGCCCAACAATGAAATTTTCATGTTTGCACATTTGATTTTTCTATTTCACTTTAATGGCGTTTTTGGTAAAGAGTTCTTTACAGCTTTAAAAATATGTTTGGGGATTAAATTTTTAGTTTTTGTTATTTATAAAAAGCAAACTATACTTAAAAAAAATATTCGTTTAAAAATACGAGATTATAGTTTTTATTTCACAACAACAAATGTTTAATCCAAAATCTATTTTAAATAACAGCTTTTTTAAAAAGTTTCTATTTATATAACAAAATTACTATGTCAACCCTAAAAAATCAAGCATCAATTTTGAAATCTCATTTGGATTTAGTTTTATGTAATCTGCCACTTGCAAAAGCTTATAAACTATTTTTACTAAGTACTTTGCAAATAAAGACTCAGTCCAAATTAACCGTAGATGTATTAAAAAACTAGCAAGATGTTAGCAAAAAGTTATAAAATACAATGAAAATGAGAAATACATCAATCAAACCAACAAACACAAATAAACAAAGATTTATTCTTAATCCAGTTATGAAACATTGACTATTAATTTGGGATGGATAGAATATTAGACAATGACAATTTTTCTCTTTTTTTAAACACATGAACGATTTGCCATAAAATAAATTCTACACAACCACATTTTCTGTAATTTACATAGACACTTTTTTAATTTATTTTCTATAAAATTATCAAATTTGTTAATATAAAAGTTTTGTGGGCAAAATCCCAACCATATGGTATACTATTTAAACATATGAACCATTTAAAAAAAAAAAAACTAATTAAGAATTTTTTTTGTAAATTAAGAAACATTTTTTGTAATTTATTTCAATGACCAAACCGGTCAACATACAAAAATATATGATGGCAAAAGTTTAAAACCTATAACTATATTGACCTAATTTTAAAAACCACAAGTGAAGTTGCTTTTTATTATAGATAATATTTTAAATAAATAATCATTTTACCATTTATTATTATTTTTATACATTCTTTATTATTATTTTTTATATTTATAGATGATCTTACCTCCCAAATACCCTCTCATCCCCTATTCCTTTACCATTGAAACACCCACATCCAGCGTGATTACCATCATCACTAAAAAGTCGTATGTATCAAAGGTTCTTTCGTCAAGCAGTAATGGTCAAAATAATAATAATAATAATAATAATAATAATAATAATAATAATAATAATAGAAATCTTCAGAAAAGTCTCAATATTTATGGAAAAGTTATATTTTAGTCCAAAGATTTTTTTTGAACGAAAAAGGCCTGAAAACCGGTAAAAGTTTGCAGTTTGACTCTTTTTAATTTGTGACCGGTACCAAATTAATTTGTGATTATTTCGTAAACTAACAAAAAATATTGGGACTTTTCTGTAAACAAAAAATATTAGAACTTTTCTGTAAGCAAAAATATTAAGACTTTTCTACAAACAAAACTATTATTATTATTATTATTATTATTATTATTATTAAAAATATAAATAAGAATACTATTTTTTAAACTTGTTATTATTAATATTTTTCTAATACATATAAATGCATTTAAATTTAGTTGTGATTTAATCGAGAAGTGAAACGAGATCAGAAAACAAACAGAATCAAAACACTCAGAGTAAATGTAATCTTGTTTCAGCTCGTATTATGATTCCTTGATACAATGAGAGTTAGACAGAAACGATAGCAAAAGTTCTTTTCTATCTACTGTACCTTCCCATATTTATAAGAGAAAAGAAAGCATACAAAAAATACAAATGACTCGACAATATAGTTTCGAAAACAACAATGCCTTTTGTAAATAACATTACATAACGAACAATACAAAACTTTTGACACCTTACAATAAACTTCGACTCCTACATTAAATCAAAAAATAATATTAATGACATTGTTTAAGGGTGGAGGTGCAGGAGATGGTGATGCTTTTAGCATTGAAATCATGAATGGTTTTTTGTATATTTTTACTTTGTTTATGGTCATTTCTTATTTGTTATTATTGTTTTCAATTCTGAATAATAATACTTAACAATTTAAAAGAAGTTGTATATTTGTAAAATTGTTTATAAATAGTTTATGGTAGAAGGATTTCTTACTTTGTATATAAAAAGTTTAAGGTAGAAGGATTATTTTCCAAATCGAACAGATTCACTACAAACATCTACATAGGTAGCCCATATCAAAATTCAAAAGTATTAATTACAATATCTTATTTAATAAAAAGTAATAGGACATGTTTTTTGGATTAATACTTTTAAATTTTGGTTAATACTTTAGAATTATTTCTATTACTTTTTATTAAACAAGATATTGTAATTATTACTTTTGAATTTTGATATGAGTTACCTATGTAGATGTTTGTAGTGAATTTGTTGGATTTGGAAAATACTTCTTCTACCATTAATAATTTTATATACAAAATGAGAAACCCTTCCACCTTAAACTATTTATAAACAATCTTATAAATATGCAACTTCTTTTAAATTATTAAGTATTAATATTCTGAATTGAAAACAATAATAACAAATATGAAATGACCATATACAAAATAAAAATATACAAGCAAACATTCATGATTTCAATGTTAAAAGCATCACAATCTCCTCCACCTCCACCCTTAAACAATGTCATTAATATTATTTTTTATTTAAATGCATTTATATGTATTAGGAACAATATTAATAATAACAAGTTCAAAAAATAGTATTCTTATAATAATAATAATAATAATAATAATAATAATAATAATAATAATAATAATAATAATAATAATAATAATAATAATATAAGGGTTTTGTTTGTAGAAAAATCATAATATTTCTTTTTATAGAAAAGTTATAATATTTTTTGTTTATAAAAAAATCTCAATATTTTGGGTTAGTTTACGAAATAGTCCCAAATTAATTTGGTACCGGTTTCAACCGGTCAAAAATGGTTAAACTGCAAATTATTGCCAGTTTTTAGGACTTTTTCGTTCAAAAAAATCTTGGGACTAAAATGTAACTTTTACGTAAATATTGAGACTTTTCTAAAGATTTCCCTAATAATAATAATAATAATAATAATAATAATAATAATAATAATAATAATAATAATAATAATAATAATAATAATAATAATAACGATAATAATAATGATAATAACAATAATGATAATAATAATAATAATAATCATAATCATAATAATAATAATCATAATAATAATAATAATAATAATAATAATAATAATAATCATAATAATAATAATAATAATAATAATAATAATAATCATAATAATAATAATAATAATAATAATAATAATTTTAATAATAATAATAATAATAATAATAATAATAATAATAATAATAATAATAATAATAATAATAATAATAATAATAAGGGTCTTTGGCCTAACGGTAAGGAGTGACTCTCTCTAATGATACATATATATATATATATATATATATATATATATATATATGTATGTATGTATCATTCCCTATTTTATCTCCTCATTAGAAGGATGTACCGATTGTATCTCTCCCTATATAGAGAGTATTTTATACAATGCAATTTACAGAAAAATCACTTACACCATAATCTTTGTTATGGTATCTGAGCCCGCCTAAACCCTAACAGCCAACATCTCTATCTCTATGATGAAAGCTACGATTTTGCTTTATCCTTCCTTCCTTCCATGACGAAAGACAATTATGGTTCAAGTGAGGTGAAGGCCACGACCTTATACCCTACCTACACTGTCACAAACATCCAAACAAAGATCTGAACTCTGTATGGCTCAAAAGTTACTTACTCGTCATGGAAAAACTTGTTTTGTCTTCATGTCAAGGCTTACAAGGTGCTCGATCACATTAGCGAGACTCTTGCACCAGTTGAAACTGATCCCGGTTATCTCCAATGGATGGAAATTGATGCACTAGTTCTTAAGTGGATATACAACACGTTATCTGATGAATTAATGGTTTGCATATTAGAGAATGATATAATTGCCCAGGCCGCTTGGAACAAACTCAAACCAAATTTTTCTCAACAACAAAGGATTGCGTGCAGCAGCCCTTGAACAAGAATTCTCTAATCTTACCTTGGGAGCATGCTCATTAATGGAATCTTACTGTAAAAAACTTAAAGACCTTGTTGATC
Organism: Lactuca serriola; assembly: GCF_051521515.1. Lineage (NCBI taxonomy): Eukaryota > Viridiplantae > Streptophyta > Magnoliopsida > Asterales > Asteraceae > Lactuca > Lactuca serriola. The sequence goes on along the minus strand of NC_136411.1, from coordinate 148,635,901 downwards.
AGCTTGGAGATGTCGAGAACCCAGTCACTGAATCTAGACTGGTCTTGCAAATGGTTCATGGATTTCCACCAGAATTTGATGTCGTTGGAGCGTACATCAATCAAAGCTCTCCATCATGGGAAATAGCCTGAAGTATGTTACAGTTGGACCAACATCGACAAACCGCTCGACAAAGCCAATCCCAAACAGTCCTCGTTGCACCTGCTTCAGTGGATCGATCTTCCCAAAACCCCGTTGGAGCCGCTCAAGGCAATCTAAATCAACCCTCTGATCACTATTCAGGCAATCAACAACAGTGGAATACTGTTTGCGGTTGTGGTGGAAATGGTCGTGGTCGTGGTAAAAACTCTTTGGGAAGAGGAGGTAATGGACAACCGCAGTTTTCGAACCAAGGAAATCACTACAACCAAGAAAACTACCAGAACTGGAATTCTTCATGGAACCCACCTCCATCCCCATATACATCACATGGATCGACTCAGGAACCTCATTTGGCCAATCACACTACTCCCAACATTGTTTATAACTCAGGAATTGTAACACCCGGTTTTCATGACATGTGTTATTTTACGAAATATAGATATTATGAGTTGAGTTAATGAGATAAAGCCTTGAGTTTCTTTATTTAGAGAAATAATGTTTAGAATACGATAATTAAAGAATGTTATAGAGCTCATTGAGAGGATTCCATGGATAAAAAGATCATTGAAAAATGAGTCCGTATGAAAAAGTTATGATCATTTGAAGATTTGATGAAAGTTCGTTGTTATTTTGAGAAAGTCAACGAAATTCAAGTCAACGGTCAAACCTATGACTCTCACGATGTGAGGAATGTTGTCTCACGACAGGAGCAACATGAATCGCCGAAAACATGTGGTGAAAGAGCAGGACATGTGGTAGAAATCGGTCTAAAAACTTCTCACGACGTGAGAAGTAAATGCTCACGACGTGAGCAAGCCCAGACAAATATATCAGAGTAAACATCCCAGGCTAAAACATCATGGTGTGCGTAATGCAGTCATCCCGAGCTGTTCCCCTTGCTACCAGAAGTACCTGAAACCAAAATTGAAAACTGTAAGCATGAAGCTTAATGAGTCTCCCAAAACTACCACATACCATACACATAATCACATATAAACATATCGTGGGCCCCGCCCGACATCGGACAGTGTTCGACATCGGTCCCCGCCCGGTATCGAGAAAAGCTCGGTATACTTATCAACATATCAGCAAATACACATAGAATAATCACATAACATAAGCATATTAACATTCCTCGAGCCCCGCCTAGCATCAGACCGTAATCCGAAAAGCATACAAACGTTCCTCGGGTATTGCCCGACATCGGACCGTAATCCGAAACATACAATACAGACACATGCAAGAATCACGAAGAGATCAAGTATACAAACATTCCTCGAGCATCGCTCGACATCGGATCGTAATCTGGAAAACATATAAACCTACATCGGGCATCGCCCGCCATCAAACCTTAGTCCAGAATACATACAATCATATATACGGGCTGACATAGGTGTCTTTGACCCGTTCAAACTAGAGGAAAACTCACCTCCAATATCGGATGATAGCTGAAACATCTCTACCCTGGAATCAGTTCTACTCACTCCCTGAACCAAAACAGCCCCTTAGATACCATTCCATACTCATAACCCTTAAGGGCCAAATTTGGTCAAGTTAAATTCAAAGTCAACGCTCTGAGTTGACCCAACTCGTCGAGTTGGCCTTCAACTCGCCGTGTTTCCAAGAATCATAGAATCGTGATATCGCGACCGAAATCGTCGAGTTTTCCTCTAACTCGTCAAGTTATTCCTTCTCAACAGAATCGAGACTTTCCCAGTACAACTCGTCGAGTTTCCATATGGACTCGTCAAGTTCCTTCTTTTTCAACAGAATCGGGAACATTCCAGACTAACTTGCCGAGTTCCCTTATGGACTCGTTGAGTTTATCGATCTGTCAACCCTTCATAATGCATTAAGTCCCTATTATTCAAACCAAGAACCTATCTTCTGGATCCAAGCTGGAAATACGTCTAGAAGGGTAAAGTTTCCAACTTTACCCATCAAGGACCTCTCCCCATGCACAAAACTCAAACCCTAACCCAAAATGTCTTAGATCCAACTCCAAAGGCCCTCAAAAATTTCAAGATACACCATAAGGTCATAGATCTAGACTCAAGGGACAAATGATCACGTAAAGTCTTAAACTTTATCCCCATGCATGGACATAGAAGCTTCAAAAGACCAAAATGATGGTCTAAAGGTTGCATGTGGCTTCCATGGCCATAAATTTGGCACCTTTATGCCATGAAAACCCCTCAAGCCCCTAGAGCTGAAGTATTCTCCACTAGGAACGTCCAAATCCCAAGAATCATATCATTTGGACCAAAACAAGCAAGATAACCCCAAAAAGGAGATCTAAACAACTACAAAGCAAGGTTCAAGCTTTATACCAGCAAAATGTAGTGGATGAGGCAAGTGTTCTGGATCTAAAAACTCCTTCTTGTGTCCTTAAGCTTTTCCTTCTTCCATTGGCTTCAATGCACACACTAAAACACTTAGAATGGCTCACAAACACTCACAATAGCATTAAGGTTGGGGACTTAGAGGCTGGAAATGAGGCCAACATGAAAGGTTTAAGGTTTTTAAATATGGTGCAAACACCGAAAATTAGGGTTTCATCCCTGACAGCCTACTCGTCGAGTTGACGCCTCCCAACTCGTCGAGTAGGTTACTTAAATTATGCAGCCCTTATGATCTCTACTCGACGAGTTTGGGGCTCCCAACTCGTTGAGTAGGTTACTTAAATTATGCAGCCCTTATGATCTCTACTCGACGAGTTTGGGGCTCCCAACTCGTCGAGTTTCTCTATAAAATGGAATAAATTTAAGTTAAATACATACCAGGAACCAGGCGTTACAATTCTCCCCTACTTGTCTCAGACTTCGTCCTCGAAGTCTGTTGTCTCAAACAACTCTGGATAATGCTCTCCCATCTCCTCCTTTGGCTCCTAAGTCCACTCTGAACCCTTACGGTGCATCCAATGCACCTTCACCAACTGTACAATCTTGTTCCTCAAGGTTTTCGGCTTCCTATCCAGAATCACCACTAGCCTCTCAATGTAGTTCAGGTGGTCGTCCACCTGAATATCCTCTAACTGCACAACTGCGGAATCGTCCAGTAAGCATTTCTACAGCTGGGAGACATGAAAAGTATTGTGGATCTGACTAAGCTCGGCTGACAGATCCAATCGATATGCAACCCGGGCCACTCGAGCCAAAACCATGAACAGACCGATGTAACTGGGGCCCAGATTGCCCCGTTTCCTGAATCGGATGGCACCCTTCCAAGATGACACCTTCAGGAGAACCATGTCGCCCACCTGAAACTCCAAGTCTGGCTAGCACTTGTTAGCATAGCTTTTCTGCCGACTCTAAGCAGTCTGTAGCCTACTTCAAACCTGTTGGATCTTCTTGGTGGTCTTGAGTAGCACCTTAGTGTTGGATTAGTGTCTAAGTCCATAACTATTTTGATTTGTACTTGACCCGATGGTGCATGGCCTTTTGGGTTGCCTTCACCAAAGCAACTTGATAGGATGAATTATGGAGAGAGAGGATTAATTATGATTTATTAATATATTATGAGAATAATATATTAAAGGAGAAATCATATTGTTTAATTAATATTAGTCAAGAGTTAATAAGAATTAATTTTTTGGCTAAAAGACATTAATTAAATAAAGGGGACTAGAACTGTCAATTGTGTGATAGTCGAGTATTGGGCTAATGGACTCCATAGAGGATGGAGTGGACGAATTCTATGGGGAAACCCATTAGAAATCGTTCAAGGCCTCTAAGGAGGGAGTTCATGGGATGCTTAGGCCCTAAGCAGTCAAATTAGGGTTTCCTTGTTAGATAACCCTAATAGCCTCACTATTTAAAGGACCCTTGAGACTCAAAAAAGTGGTGAATTGATTCCTTAGGGTTTCTACACGTTTTTGGGTGCCTCCTCTCTTCTGATTCTTCATCCTCTTGCTTTAGGTGTTTGGGTGCCTCCTCTCTTCTGATTCTTCATCCAAGCATTAGGGTTTGAATGACCACATAGGATGTTCTTATGGCCAAAAACTATTAGTGGTATCAGAGTCATGATTGGTTTCTATTGTATTGATGCCTTGTTTATTTATTCAATACTTAAAATCATTTTTTTGTGCCCCTGACTGATGAACTCGATGAGTGGCCCCAACTCGGCAAGTTCATAATGGAACTCGGCGAGTTCAAGCGTCAGTTAGAGCTAATTTCGGGATTTATTGTTGTTTTTGTTGAGGATACTTGCCTTAATTGCTTTGGGTCATTAATATCCAAATTTTATCATATATTTGAGTATATCCTTGACCAAACAAAAGATAATTACCATTTGATTGAATGATAATTTCCTTATATGATAATAATTGATTATTTGAATTAAATTGGTAAATTGTCTTGCAAGTAATATTGACTAGGTCAAATTTAGATAATCATTAAATTAATTGTTTAATTTAAATTATTTGCTATTTGATCCTTTGTGTTTTGAAAAGTTTCAAAACTTGCCCTCAAGTTTTGGAATTTAAATTTTTGATTAAAAGGTTTAATTTGAAATATTTATATTCAAAACCCTAATGATTTGAAATGTTTCAAAACTTGCCATCAAGTTTTGGAATTTAAATTTTAATTAAAAAGTTTAATTTTTTAAATGTTAAATTCTAAAACCCTAAGTTTTGAAAAAGTTCATATTGCACCTTTATGGTTTTATTAAATTAATTAAGTGTATATTTAAAAGAGAGTTAATAAATCCATAGTGATATGGTTTACATTTAATTAAATTAAAAGTATAATTTATTAAATTAGACCCTAGTATTTTAAAAGTGTAAAATACACCCTTATACTATATATAACATTAAAAGTCTAATATTATATATGTATAACTTAAACTGCTAGTCTTACTGTTAGTAGGCCTCATTCATGAAGACGATCTATAAGGGGGGTGTAAGGTTATGGCCTATAAAATGACCGTTTAAAGGATGTCCACTCTCATCCACCGCTTCCTTAATTGGTGGAGTGTCGTTAGCCGAACGGGTAGGATAGGGAAAACCCTTTCCATTAGAAGTATAATGAAGTATAAAGTTACTAAATGTTTTATACAAAATTCCCAGTATTAGTTACTTTAGGCAAAAGTGAATTTGATGCAATTCCATGAAATTACACTTTGTACCCTTGCGAAGACGTTAGTGGAGCGTGTGTGGTTAACCGGCACACTAAATGGTTCTAAGCAAAGGGTGACTCAATGTTTGTCATAGTTCGGTGGAGCGTGTGTGGTTAACCGACACATCGAATATGTGACTGTAACATTAGAGGCACCATGTAAGTTTGCATGGTTATTCACACCCTGTTTTGTGATCCTCGGCATCCCAGTCACAAATCGAGGGGCATATCGAGATTTAAACATGCCATTGAATAGTTTAATGAATCTCAAAGGATCTAGGAGTTTTTCAATACATTTAAAACCTAATCTCTTTTTCGTTTTTCATGGTGGAAAATTAGTGAATCGTCATTCACTTACCTTCAAATATTCTGCAATTTGGGTTACAACATCCCTCTCCCAAGTTGTGGAATATTGTGTTGGGTCCTAGCCTTAATATCTCATTTGGGTGATTTATTAAGGACTCAATCAATCAACTAAATTGAATTTTCTCCCGTTTTGTAGATGTCAAAGTATGACAACTATGGTCTTCCCAAATCTCGTGGAACAAGCTTTCCACATGAAGATGATATTCCATGATTCGATCAAGGAACACGAGATCATGCTTCACTTCCTCCACCTCCTCCTATTGTTCTCCTTAACCCACAAGTTCAAAGGCTTGAAAAGTTCAAACTCACTCAAGCCCTTTTGGCAAGTAAACATGAAGAAGGAAAGTCAGTGTGTGCACACGTCCTAGAGATGAAGTCACACATTGATAGGTTAAGAATGTTGGGATCCGTTGTTTGTGAGGAGCTGGCTGTTGACTGGGTTCTTCAGTCGCTTCCTGACTTATATAGTGAGTTCGTAAGAGAGTACTATATGATGAACCACGACGTGGCCCTCATCGATCTCACCTATATGCTTATTGCTGTTGAATCAACAATGATTTGGCGCACTGGAAAAGCAAAGTTGATTGGTGGATCTGCCTTCCAGACCTCTATGGATATAGGCAATGGCAACAAAAGGCATGCCATGGTAAAAAATTTTGATCATAAGAGGAAGGCAAAGTCTGAAGTAGTTCCGTGTGCTGTTCCAAAAGAGTCAATTTGCTTTTATTGCCAAGAGAAGGGGCATTGGAGACGAAGCTGCCTAGTATACCTGAGAGGTCTAAGAGATGGGAGAGTCAAGACGTATGACTCTACTTCAGGTAAACTCCACTATCTAACTCCATTAAGTTCCTATTTATTGATTCTTAATACATAATGTGATAAGATTGCAGGACCAGTGAAAAGAGAGGAAGCTTGATAGAAGAGCAAGATGAGTTTGATCATGAAGAAATGGATCACGATCGCATGGATTTGAAGATGAAATTTGAGCTTAGAAAGTTATGATAGAGTTGTTAGGAGTATTTGATTACATAGTTTTTCAGTTGATTTTGCATTATAAGGACATGTTTTCCGCTGCCGTTATGAATAAAATAAATTTTGATTTATCTTATTTATGTATATCCTTGCAATGAAATCGTTGTGAAAAATTGATGTTTGTGTATTTCTATAAATGGATGTGATTCTTAGTTATGTTATTTATGGTAGTGTAAAAAATTTTCTAAGTAAGGAAAGATTCCCATCACCCAAGTTTCAATTTGACAGAAACTTGGAATCGTATGATTTGAATCATGTGATGTATGGAAATCTTGGTACTTAGGAAATTAAGACTAATTCCTTGATCACACAAGTATGTGAGTCAAGTAAAGGACTAAAGGAATAGAACACAATGTTGTGCACTAGTCTAGTCCACCACAAATAACAATAAAACTATTCGTCATAATTTACTAAAAGTCTACTAAATTTGGTTATGCTTACAAGATTAAGTAGAATTCTGAATCATTGAAAAAGGTTTTAGTGAATGGCAGAACGAATAAGAAGAATCAATTAGGCAGAAAGATAAAAGTTTCTCCAATCTAAGAAGAAGGGAGAGTACTTTTGTATCGGTTTTATGATCATCTTAATAATTAAGAACCATATCATAATTGATCCTCTAAGGACATCTTAGTGCACTGGTATGGCTAAGAAGAGGAGTCAGAAACTGTTGAAATGGTTAAATCAAAAGGATGAGTCATACTTCGTTCCAAAATCAAGTCTTAGAATCGTATTCAAAGATTGTGAATTGAGTGAAACACACTCATCAAATGTGAAGTAGAAAATTGCTTTTCTTACTCTTACACGTTTGAAATTGGTAAGTTGTGATGTCTTGGAGAAGACAAAGATCAATTAAGACCAAATGTGTGTAATGTTTTGTCTTGATATAGACACACACTGACTCTTGATATTTGTTTATTAAGAAATGTTTCTTGATAAGAGAATATAATATGTCAAGATGTCAGTAGGAGTATGAAGATCTTGAAAAGATTCAAGAACTAATCAAGAGTAAACCTATTAAACACTAGCACACGACTTGAGGTTTGTAATCTATCGTGTTGACAAAATTCTATTTTCTGTGCCAATCCTGTTGAGTGATTATGCATATGAGTTCTACGAGTTCTCATTATAATGCACAAGGAAAACACCTTGTTTAATGAAAGTACATTGACTGGCATAGGTGAGCTTCTAGATAACTTGGAAGCAATGGTGGGACCCTTGATGGCAAGAAATCAAGAATGAACAAAGTTTTGTCCATAAGAGTTTAAATTTGTCACAAACATTATCTTTCATTTATGGTTATGGAAAATTCACATGGATAGGAACACATACACCATAAAATCTAAGTGTCATAAGGTTTCTCTCCTTCATGAAAATGATTGTGAGGAAACGCTTTCACTAAGAGAGATTTTAAGGAGATAGCGATTATGTAAATTGCATTCTCAAATTCGATTATGATTACGACATCCCTTTTCATAGTTCAAATTGTGAGATTTGGCAATTAATCACAACATTTGGAACTTAGTAAAATAAGTTCTGAATTAGTTTAGACACACATGTGAGCTTTCTAAGGAAAGGTGTGTGATTTTGAGAAGCTTAGATAAAGGCTTATCGAAGCATAAACAATGAACTTTGGAAATCAATAAGTATTGTTTTCTAGAAGTTTAGTTGGTTTCTAAATAAGTGTCAAAGCTAGTGGGAGCATAAATGTTATGCTGGAATGGATATAATCATCATGTTAGTGGAGCATGATTATTATTTAGTATTGCAAGTTGGCAATATTAATTATAGAAAAACAAAAGTTTCACTTTGCAAAGTTGCAGGGGTTGAAAAGTTGTTTTTGCTATAATTAAGGGAGAGAATGTTATACTTTGTTTCTAATCTAAAAGCTTAGATCAAGAAATTTTAATTGAATTTAGTCAAGGGTATATTTATTATTTGCATTCTCAAAGTTCGATTATGATTACGGCATCCCTCTTCGTAGTTCTAACTTTTGAAAACACGACAAATAGAAATATTATGACGATATTATAGTTAGAAACTGGTAAAGTATCATGTTTTTATTATGAATTGCATCCCATACGCTTCGGGTATAGGATCAATTGCATATGCTATAATATTCAATCGTTCTAAAATTTTCCAAATGTCTGGGGCATTTAGAGGGAAAAAGGAAATAAAACCGTTTTTGACTAAAATAATTAAACAACTGCCAAGGACAATCTAAGGTTCGCCAAGGATTTGTCGCTTGTGGACAATTGAAAGTATAGTCATGGGTGGACCATATTGACATTGTTATGAATAGATAAGATTCTATTTAGAATGAGTTGTCATATGGAAAATATGGAAATATTTCCATATTGGGAGTTGGATATCGAGAATCAATGTATAGATTAGAAACTTTTATGCAGGAAAGATTTTCAAAGGAATGTACTTTGAATACGAGACTTCATGACTATGGAATTGTCTTGTAACAATCTCCAATAGAGTATTTTGTAATTTCATTGGCCGAGTGTTGGTGACTTTTGTGTCGTGACATTACGAAAGGACTGTTGCATAAAATGTTGGAATCTAACATATTCTAGTAGTGGCGAGTTTGTATTCTTACACTAATGGATTAGGAATTGTGAAATGAGTGTGATTGAAAATGTTATTCAATTATACTATGTCACAAAGAAAGGACCATAGGTAAAGATAGTGTGCATGCTAAGAGCATGAGACAATTGTTGTTATAATTCAAGTAAGAAGTTGATTATCCGAAACAACAAATAATGAGTAATCAATATGGTGATTAAATAAAATGTTTTATTTATACTCAAAGGTTTGAGACCATATAGGATTAGTATTATTCTTGTGTTTCACTTTGCATGTTTTGACTTCCCGAATAATAAGATTATTCAAACACTCCACAATCGCTCATATTTTGGAAGTAGGTATGAAAGAAGACTGTCATGAATCTGACTATAGATTGTCTAAAGTGTTTTAGACATAGCAAGAGTTTGCTGCAGGGTTCATGAGTGCTGCTATAAGATTAGAGTATTGGAATAAACCCACGCTCACTTGGATCGCTTCATGGATTTTATCACGAGTGATTGGTGAGACGATAATATCTTATATTCTTGAAACCGAGATATGTGAGTTGTATCTTGCGAGTCAGTTGCACATTGATTATACGTAAACACACCAGTAACTTGGTGTTATAAAACATATTGTTGTGTGTGATTCGGTGAGTGAGTGCAAGCGAGCATTTAATCAGAGTTTATCTGTTTCTTTTACCCAAAGTGGGATAAAAGCGATATCTGTGGGCCCCTCGATGATTTAGTGATGACACCTAAGCGCTTGGCCAAGCCGAGACTAAGTTGATGTGTTCAACTGTAGTCTGTTGTCAGTCGTCATAAATCGGAAAACAACACATAGACAGAGAGAATGATTTAAATCCATGTCTCACGTCTATACGATATCTAGAATGGAGGAATATATGATCCCTTATCTAAAGGACACGTATTTGATAAGATCAGAGTTGACAACGGCTTTTGAAAGCTACTATTGCAGATCAGGATCTGAAGTCGTACGCAGAATAGTTATTAGACTTATCCAAGTGGGAGACTGTTGGATTAGTGTCTAAGTCCATAACTATTTTGGTATGTACTTGACCCGATGGTGCATGGTCCTTTTGGGTTGCCTTCACCAAAGCAACTTGATAGGATGAATTATGGAGAGAGAGGATTAATTATGATTTATTAATATATTATGAGAATAATATATTAAAGGAGAAATCATATTGTTTAATAATATTAGTCAAGAATTAATAAGAATTAATTTTGTGTCTAAAAGACATTAATTAAATAAAGGGGACTAGAACTGTCAATTGTGTGATAGTTGAATATTGGGCTAATGGACTCCATAGAGGATGGAGTGGACGAATTCTATGGGGAAACCCATTAGAAATCGTCCAAGGCCTCTAAGGAGGGAGTTCATGGGCTGCTTAGGGCCTAAGCAGTCAAATTAGGGCTTCCTTTTTAGATAACCCTAATAGCCTCACTATTTAAAGGACCCTTGAGACTCAAAAACGTGGTGAACTAATTCCTTAGGGTTTCTACACGTTTTTGGGTACCTCCTCTCTTCTCATTCTTCATCCTCTTGCTCTAGGTGTTTGTGAGCCATTAGAGGAGTGACACTTGTGACTCTAAGCTTTCTAAAGCCAATTACAAGGAGGATTTGAGATTGTTATTACTATATAACAATCAAGGTATGATCTAAACCCTAATTCATATATTAATATCATTATTGTATGATAGATCTAGGGTTTAAAGTCTTGGATGAATGCATGTACAATAGAGAAACCTAGATCCAAGCATTAAGGTTTGCATGAGCACATAGGATGTTCTTATGGCCAAAAACTATCACTTAGTACTCCTCATGACTCTCTGACCAACCTTGCCCCAACCGATTGGGGTCCTACATTTCCTCCTATAGAGTATCTCAAAGGTAGGTTGGTCTATGCTAGCGTGATAATTGTTGTTATACGAAGATTCTGGTAACGGAAGATACGTATCCCAACTCCTACCAAAATCTATATCCTCCTGCGTCTGAATCGTCCTCTAACTCTACCCATCCATTTGAAGGTGAAAAGATGTACTGAAGTGAAGACGAGTACCTATCTCTTCATGAAACTCCTTCCAAAATCTGGAAGTGAAACTCACATCTCGGTCTGACACAACTGACATCAGCACTCCATGACGTGCCACCGCCTCGCGTACGTAGATCTCGACTAGCTTCTCAGCCGATATACTCTCCTGAATTGTAATGACATGTGTACTCTTGGTCAGCCGATCCATGATGACCCAAATCGAATCCACTCCACGTGCAGTCCTGGGAAGCTTTGTGATAAAATCCATAGTGATGTCTTCCTATTTCCACACGAGAATCTCAAACGGTTGCATCTTACAGTGAGGTCGTTGGTGCTCGGCCTTGACTTTCCTACAAGTCAAGCACCACTCTACATACGATGCTATATCACGCTTCATGCAGGGCTACCAATAATTAGAGCAAAGATCCTGATACATCTTCGTCGCTCCGGGATGGATGGATAATCTCGACTTGTGAGCCTCCTCCATCAGAACTTGGCGTACACTGCCCCATTAAGGAACCCAAACCCTCCGATACAGGGTCAAAAACCCACGACTATCATAATCAAATGCAACCACCTGACCTATGATCCGCTGACATTTCCATCGCTCCTCCTTCATACCCTCGACCTGAGCCTCCCCAATCCGTTCCAGCAACGGAGTAATCACTGTCATCCTCTGGCATATATCCAAATCCGAGCCGTGACCGCACTGCAGCTAAGAGCATCGGCCACCACATTGGCCTTCCCTGGGTGATAAAGGATCTCACAGTCATAATCCTCCACTACGTCCAACCAACGATGCTACCTCATGTTCAGATTCGGCTGATCCATCAAGCACCTTAAGCTCTTGTGGTTCGTATATATGGTATAACGAACCCCATAGAGGTATTGTCGCCAAATCTTGAGGGCGAAAACCACAACTGTGACATCCCCAAAATCTCGGCCAGAAAAGACCGATTTTCATTTATGCTTTTAAAATAATTTCAGAGTAAATCCTTTTGATTTGAAAGAGTTGCAGAATTTGTTCCTGAAAACAAAACGTGATAAAACAATGTTTACCAAAACATTTCATAAAAGAAATGTATTTTCATTATATAATCAAAACTCGGGATGTCATGTTCCGATACAGACCATAAAGCATAAACGATAACATTACAAGTCATTCAACAAATATAAACATATACAGACTTGTACACAAAACAACTTGATGGTTCATCCATCCTATGCCCTTGCTCCACTTCCTGTAATACAAATAAAACTGAGTGGGTCAGGCTTGGGAGCCTGGTGAGCATATAGGGTTTTCAACCCACAATAAATAATCATATTTAATTCCACTAACCAACAATAACCCAATTACCCATTCTCGTTATTCTCACTTTACATCCCTAAGACAACTGACATAAGGGACCTAGTCTAAGAATATTTCATCCAGGCGACAACACATGCTTCGGGGGTTCCTCAGCAATATAAGTCAAATAAGGCAACCATGAGGGGGATGGAGTACAGCGAATGAACACCCAAGTTCATTAACACCTACAGGTGGCGAGCCTGCTACTGTTCCACATGACTGTCTAGAAAAGTCTGTGGTCGTCATCTAAACTCCGCTAGATGACTGAATCAAAACAACAACGAGGCCTCTCATCTGTTTATTACACACCAACTATCTACCCATTTTCTACCCAACATATTAGTAGATAAAAATATACATTTTTATACATAGTTTAAAAACCTGCATAGCATGCTTTAATCAATACATATTCCACATAACAAATGAGGCACACACACATAACACGTATTTCATAGAAAACAAATCAGATCCATGAGATAGAAGAGAGTGAATATACATTCACACACATAGCAACAAAATATACACATAACACGTATTTTATATAAAATACTTCATAATTATGCGTTAGAAGAAAGTAACCACACACTCACGCATATAAACAACAATATACTTAATACACTCAAACCATACTTGTATTATTATCGTGTTTATGAAAGGTAGTATACACTCACTTGATCAGAAGATGATTAGACAGCACTACGGCTTGTAGAAGTAGTATTTTTTGGCAGATCTGGAAGATCTCCAGAAAAATCGAACTTCTCGCGGGCAGAGCTTCGGCTCGGGAATCTTACTTCTCGGGATCTTCAGGACCTCGGGACTTGCTTCGGGGCTCAGGAATGATACCGGGGCTTCGGGGTACTTCTGGCACGCAAAACGATGCAAAACGGGAGAGAGAAGAGAGAAAAAAAGCAAATGAGCCAGCTGCCCTCGCATCCTATTTATAGGAGGCTGGAGCCTCGGACTACACTGGGCGTATAACAGTACGCGGGGCGTACGCGTCCGAATCGTCATGGCATGCGTCATCCGAAGAACTCGAGTGCGAGGTGCGTCATGCTTCGCGGTACGCTGGGCATACTTTGGATCAGATCTGTGACTCCTTCGGATATACATTCGAATTAAAGATTAAATTTAAATACAAATTATTTAATAAACTTCGGAAATTCATATCTTCTTCATACGAACTCTGTTTTCAACGTTCTTTATATCCACGTGTAGGTGAGACTACGCTCTACAACTCTCGTTTAGACTCCGTCGGCTAATTTTGACTTTATTTTTATTAATTATTTTTAGTAGGCCGGGACAGAAAAACTTCGTTATAAATTCATAACTTCTTCATTTGACGTCCGTTCTCGCCTAGCTTTTCATCGTTTCGATACCAAAAACGAGATCTTTGATTCTCGTTTAGATCGATTCGACTAAAAACCGCTCGATCTCAAATCGAGTATTTCGAGCTGCACACCGCTAAGTCAAAATTTCAGAAAATCATAACTTCCTCATACGAAGTCAGATTCTGACGCTCTTTATATATTCGGAAACCTCGTTTCAACTACTACAACATTATCCAAAGATATCAAGTTTATTTTACACTTAAATTTTGACGCTTATTTTTATTCTTAATTAATCAAACCATATAATTAAGCAATTAAGCACAAAACACATAATACTCAAATAATACACTTATATTATTTCAAAATGGGTTACAAAGGTTAACCTAGACTATTACATCAATGAAAATGCCTAGCCTGGAAACGCGGGCGTTACAACAACCACCAGCTCCAAATCGTGCGTCGGGTAATTCGCCTCATGTGGCTTCAACTGCCTCGAAGCATATGCTGTCACGCGACCCTGAGGCATCATCACTACACCCATACCCATGATCGAAGCGTCACGGTAGACCTCGAAATCGTCGACACCCTCTGGAAAAGTTAGAGCGTTGGCTCACATAACCGCTGTTTGAGAGTCTCGAAAGCTGCTTGCTGCTCAGGTCCCCAGCGTAATGTCACTGACTTCTTGGTCAGTCGGGTCAATGGATCAGAAATCTTGGAGAAATCCTGGATGAATCTCCGATAATAACCCGCCAGGACAAGAAACTCTGAATCTCGGATGGAGACCTCGGAACCTCCCACTACATCACGCCCTCTACATTGGCTGGATCGACCAGAATACCCTTTTGGTTGACAAGATGCCCCAGAAATTGCACCTCACGCAACCAAAAGTCACACTTAGAGAACTTTGCAAAAAGTCTCTCCCTCATTAGTGTCTCCAGCACCTCCCTCAGGTGCTCCTCATGCTGCTCATGAGTCTTGGAGTAATCCAAGATATCATCGATGAAGACTATCACAAACCGGTCTAGCATCGGTGTGCACACACGGTTAAAAAGATCCATGAACGCGGTAGGAGCATTGGTGAGCCCAAACGGCATCACCACGAACTTATAGTGACCATAGCGACTCCAAAAGGCTGGCTTCTGCACATCGTCATCCTTGACTCGCATCTGGTGATAACCTGATCATAGATCAATCTTGGAGAACCAATATGCACCATGAAGCCAGTCAAATAAATCATCAATTTTTGGGAGGGGATAACGGGTTATTCAACTCCTGGTAATCTATACACATCCGATGTGACCCGTCCTTCTTCTTCATAAACAGAATTAGGGCTCCCCATGGCGAACTGCTCGGCCCGATAAATCCCTTGTCTAATAGCTCCTGCACCTCTGCAGACAACTCCTGCATCTCGGGAGGAGCCAACCGATATGGTGCATTGGCTATCAGAGTCGCACCAGGAACTAGGTCAATCCTAAACTCTACTTGCCTCTCCGGAGGTACCCTAGGAAAATCCTATGAGAACACATCCAGGTACTCCCGTACGTCCGATACGTCATCAACGGTCGCCTTACCCTTCGCCCGGGTATCCATGACATAAGTGACATAAACTGCGCAACCCTGCTAAAGGTAGCTCCTCGCCCTCACTACCGAACACAAAGTCGGTCCACACTGCGGTCTCTCACCCTGAATCACCAACCCTCCCCCACTTGGGGTGCTAACTCGTACTAGTTGCTGCTCGCAGTTCATCACTGCCCTATTGGGGCTCAACCAATCCATACCCATGATAACCTTATTCCCTCACAGGGGAATAGAGTCTAAGTCCACGGAATACTGCTCATCGAACAACTGCAATGTATATCCCCGATGAACCCACACGCAACCCGAACGATCCTATCATCTGCAATCTCTACATCAAGGGGACAGTCCAGCTCCCCTGGAGCCCCAACAAATCACTTTCTAAGCGCGAGCGATACAAATAATCGGGTAGCCCCCGAATCGAATAATACCAGAGAAGATATGTCATTGACTAAGAACGATCCTATAATGAAACACATAAACATAAGCGACAAATCAATATAAATAAAGAGATAAGGAGAAGATACATGTTGAATCATAAAAGTGACCCTCTTAAACTTGACCTACCGCAACCTTACAAGATCCACAGTCAAGTGAGTTCAGCTATCGCATCCGAAGTCATCATCATCCGCAGTTCACTATCTAGTCTTCTTAGTTTAGATTTTAATATGTTTTATTTAGAACACTCTCTTTTATCCAGTATGCCTTTCATGGCTACGTTTAGATAGTTGAACATGTGTAATCTTTGAACCTCTATATAAACGACTCAATGTTTCTCTTCAATATATCAGATAACACTTCGCTTCTCATATCTTACATTATTTCTCTCATCTCTTTTACTCGTAAAGATCACTATATCTGAATATCTTCTCTCTTCGGAGCAAATCATTCTTGACTTAATCACTAAGTTTGATCTCACTTACTAACTTGGTCTGAATGCATTCCTTGTTAAGAATCAACTTATGTGTATACTTGATATAACACATGCTGCCATTTATATTTCCTTACATTTCCGCACCTAACTCTCTAATTATCTAACTCTAACTTAATATTACTGTTGAGCTTTTAGATCCTTTTGAGATAAACTATTTTGCAACTATACTTTTTCTAACGTTTGTTCAAGTGTGTCTCAAGTTTTTCTCTCAACAATTGGTATCAGAGCCAAAGTGGTTTCCTTTTGAAGCAAAACTCTGATTTTCAAAAAGCCTTCTATACCACTAAAGCTCACTCCTTCAAAAAAAAAAAACAAAAAAAACTTTAAAAAAAAACAAGGAAAAATGGCACAGGCATTATCTCTCAATGTATCAAATAGTGTTGGTGGTTCGAATAGAGAACCAATACTTGTGGCAAATGAATATCACCACTAGTCTTAGAGAATGTCAAAATATTTAAGGAGACTTGGAAGAGACGTATGGAGATCTATTGAAGAAGGACCTCATGTTTCTGTTCTTACTCCAGTACAAACCGATGGAGCCACAACCAGAATAGGAGGTGGTCAACCATCACTGAATCGTCCAACCAAAGACGATCTAGACAAAATGGAGAATGACGCTATTGCCTTTTATGAGATTTCATGTGGAGTTGCGCCTGACAACTTCGATATAATCATAAATTGCAAGTCTGCAAAGGAGATCTGGGATGTACTGGAAAACCTGTATGAAGGAACTGGACAGGCTCAAGACATGAAACTCACTACCGCACTCAATGAGTTTAATAACTTTAAAGCTCATGCGGGTGAAAGTTTGGAAGATTCCTTTAAAAGGTTTAATCTGATAGTCACTAAGCTATCCAATGTTGGCACTGTCTGAAGCAACCATGAAACAAATCTTTAGTTTCTTAACGGTCTAGGAAGACACTGGACGACTTCCAAAATGATTGTTCAAGGGGATAGAAATATTCATTCTCTATCTCTCTATAAGCTCTATGGTGAACTTCAAGCCCAAGAGTCTACCGTACTCAAAGACCGTGCAAACCTCGGTGGTCCTCTAGCCCTCGTAGCAAAATCTCCTCACTCTCAATCATACTTCGCAGCATATGACAACCCTCTGGAGTCATATGAAGCAGACTCAGAGTATGACGACGAAGAAGAATTTCATAATGCAATCGCTCTTGTTAGCCAACAATTCAACCGACTACCACCTTCTTCATTCCGAAAGAATCAACAGTATAACAAACCTCCATTCAACCGAAACCTTAACTCTCAAAACAATCACTCTCGTTTCACTAAACACACTCACCCACCACCGCAGTCTCAAAATACTCAACCCAAGGAAGCACCGAAGCCTATCCAAATCATTAACTCTGGTACTCCCTCAAAATACAAAAGTGATGTTGTGATATGTCGCAAGTGCAACAAAGAGAATAATTTTGCCAAAGACTACAAGGAAAATGTAGTAAAAGATAGAGGATTCTATCTTAGAATGGCTCAGGGAATGCAAGAAAAAGAAAAAGGAAGAGCATACGTTGCTCAGGTAAAGAGAGATCATCAAGTTTGGTCCTCTGTGGATGAAGATGAGGACATCAGCAATGTCAAAGGAAAGGGGAAGATATGTATGATAGCAACTGCCGATGAAGATTGCTCTACAAAGATGGAAAAGAACTACTGCTATATGACTAAGAAAAAGGAAGAACAAATGTTTTTTTTACCCAAATCTAATTAGGGTAAAAACAATTAAGTTTTATTTCCGCCACTATAAAACCCTCTTTTTCTTCCCAGGAAAGGTTTACGCTTTCTGAAAACTCTCAAGACGAACTTCATCTTCTTCATCCTCTTGCAATTTGTTTTCCTGCAAGTTCTTCAAACCTTTTGAAAAAACGGTGAAATCGGGCATCTCAAAGAAACACTCCAAAACATCTGTCTCTGTTAACCCAACAGGTTCAGACTCTGCCTTAAGAAATCAAATGCCAACGATTGCCTCAAGCAATTTTAGGGAAGTGTTCGATGTGCATTCTTTTTACAATGATTCAATCAAGTTGATGATCAAGTTCTTGTCAAATCATCCTCTGGTCAGCCCCTTTGATGCCTTCACTGACGTAGTTCCACTCTAAACCCTCTACAAATGTGCTTTCTCTGCATATCGCCCTCTCAACAACCTTAAGAGGTGTATTTGAACATGGTGAGTGATTCTTAAAAGGTACAACCCCTCTAAAAATCAATCTCTTTTTGGACCTATTAGACGATTACCAGTTCACATACTCTCTTCACTTGGACTTGAAACGAATGATGTCACAGATCACTTAGAGGCTACGGAAGGTATTGACCCATACCTTCCTTCCCCACCTCTACCTAGTCAGAACATACAAACCTCAACAGCACCCATCAACCCTGATAGTACCGCAGCCCCATCCTCTACTACACTATCCAACTTGCCTTTATCACAAAGAGTCAAGAAGGTTGCCTCAGCCAACCAAGCCCCCCACAACATCTCTAAGAAACATGGAACCCCAAAGAAAAAGGATCCTACCAAGAACCCGGAACCATCCAAGAAAAGAAAACTCAAACCAATTGTGCCTTCAAATGATGAATCAGATGATGATTCTGATGATGCACAACTCATTGCAATCCTCAAGAAAAGAGAAACCAAATCCACAGACCAAATGCGTGACCGGACAGATACCGCAACCTCTCAAAAGGCTCCGGTAGTCCTTGGGGTGGCCGCAGACCCATTCAATGCAACCATCGAATTCTACTCAGACACATAAAGTGCGTATGTTTCACCTACTCGTGGAGACTCACCCCCAGCTCACTCCCAAGGGGATGGAGCTGGTTCTCGCCCTAAGGTCTCCAGGGCTTCCCATCTACATTTCTTTACACCTGAGGAGTTGAACTCCATCCTTTTGTATGTCACCCATACACTTCAAACACCTTCCCAAACGCAGGGCAATTCTTCCACCCTTTCCAGAACTGAGCCGAGGCCAGACTTGACCACGGGTTAAGGAGACCAAGGAAGCTTAGGAAATCCTACTCCGCTTCCATCCTTTCCAGGTGGTTTAGGCACAGTGAGCACAATGGTGCAAGGATCCGTGGACCAGAGGGACACCTCAGTGCGTTATCAAGGAATTGACGATATTGATCTCAATGATTCATGGAGTACATACAAAACCAAGCAATTAAGCTGAAGCAAAGAAATATGCCGCTTTCCGTAGGGCATTTCAAGCAAGGAAGGACCGACAGACCAAGCAGCTTCAACAAAAACATTTGGAAATTCAATCGGTGGCAAAGTATTGGGCAGACGCAATTAACAGCGCTCAAACCGTAACCACAATTTTGAAATTTCAGGAGTGGATGTCCACAATGGCTGAAACGATCCTCAACACTCCTACCACTCCTGGTGGTGAAAATCAATCAAAGCCCCCTTCAAATCCAAGTGTTAGAGACTCTCAAGAAGATGGTACCACAATCGAAGTTAGCTCCGCCCCCCACATTCGGCCTTGATGACTTTGATCTCAATGAGGTAAATCAAGCTGCTCATTCTGATGATGATTTAATGATCTTTGATGAAGAAGAAGCGTCGAGTGGTTCTCAACACTCAACCTCCAAGCCTAAAGGGAAAAGGAAGAAAAAGAAGAATGCTGTCTCACGAAAAGAATTTCTGAATCTTCAAGCAAAAGTAGATCAGATTCTTGCCGCTGTCAAGCCCACACAACCGCAACCTGAAGACATTCCAGGACTGCAATCCCTTATTGAAAGAATATAAAGATTGGAAACTCGTGAACGACTGGCAGCTGAGCGAACTTCTCTGAAAGTCGAAATGAGAAGTCGTTCTTTAGACACAAGTCGTAAGGCTGACCATCAACAGTTTATGACTACTGCGGAGCGACTCATATCTAAATTATCCGCAATCAAGGCAGAACTTCATGCAGTTATTGTTGATCAGTCGACTCACTCGAAGATGCTGATAGAGGAAACTTATATTGCCTATGAGTCCACTGTCTCGGTCCTACAATCTATAATTAATGGTCTTCGACGCTCTATATCTTCAAACTTTCATGGTCTTAAGATCCTTCAACTTACCAAGGAAATTAATTGACTGCTTTTCAACACCAATCTTCCAAATATTCAGCAATTAGATGATGCCTTCAAGGCTTAATTCGACATTGTGTGTAATAAAGTCGATGGTCTTCGGCAATCGCTTGAGGAATCCCCAACTCTGCATTCCTCAAGAGGGGGAAGTTATGAAGACCATCATTCCAACAATTCCAACATCATCTCTTAGCAACATCAAACCCCTCCGCAACATCAAACCCCTCCTCAACATTAAACCCCTTCGCAACATCAAACTCCACCATAACATCAGTCACCATCGCAAAAAGAAATCATTCAAGAATCAAATTCCAAGCGACCGGAGACTCCTCCACACTTCAGAGACTTAGCATCCAACATGTCATCTGAACACTCAACTGACTCTCCCACTACAAAACAGAAGAAAGCAGACTGGAAAGCAGCCAAGTTTGCTGAACTAATCTGGAGAGAAAATGGATTCGACATCACCATGGATGAATCCTTAGTAAATTCTTGGATCAATTTGCACCGTAGACTATTAGATGATGACTACAAACCCTACCTTACCTTTGCTAAACCTCCATCTGACTGTTACTGGGATGTTCCAATATCCTCCAATGCAAAATACTTCACCGTATTTGAGCAATTTGACTGCAGTTTACCTGATCACAAGAGACTGCCCATGGAATTCGAAAGACTTAATCGATTCCATGCTAAACATGATTCCTCAATAGAGAAAATCTGGTCTAATGATAGACCATCCGCAGTCAAGAATTTCATGCTCCGAAAATTCATGAAAGCTGACTTCATCCAATATACTCTCACAAGAAGGAATCAGGACTACGTCCGCACCCAAGCTGACTTCCCATGCATGAATCCAAAAGAAGTCTTCCTGATAGCAAAGGTGTTCTAAAACAAAGAAGAAAAGTATCTGAAGATGAAGATAGCGTTTCAAAGGGAAAGCACATTCTTAAAGGAAACTGTCTGTGACTTCGCAAAGATTGTTGCAGACATTCACCCTGCCCTTGCCAAGAAGTTCGATCTACCACCTCTAGACCCCACACCAATGTTGACTGAAGGATATCAAGAGAGATCTCTGGGTGCAACAAACTTCCCAGATCTTGGAGTCAGTTTCAAAAGGAAACTCAATGAAACCAAATATTTCATTCCTATGACTGCCATGAATCGTCTCACAAGGAAGCAACTTGAAGTTTGTCGAACCGCAGTTCAAAAGTCCAAACACACAACTGCTGAAGTCAGGTTCAAAATTTGAAGGAAAATCACTTGGGTAGAGAATGTAAGAAAGTTTTAGTGGATTCTACTCAAGTTCCTAAAACTTGATAACTGAAGTCAAGTTGAAGAGGTCACTTAGGGGGAAATTGTTGAATCATAAAAGTGACCCTCTTAAACTTGACCTACCGCAACCTTACAAGATCCGCAACCAAGTCAGGTCAGCTATCGTATCCATAGTCATCATCATCCACAGTTCACTATCTAGTCTTCTTAGTTTAGCTTTTTATATGTTTTATTTAGAACGCTCTCTTTTATCCAGTATGCCTTGCATGACTACGTTTAGATAGTCGAACATGTGCAATGTTTGAGCCTCTATATATAGGACTCAATGTTTCTCTTCAATATATCAGATAACACTTCGCTTCTCATATCTTACATTATTTCTATCATCTCTCTTACTTGTAAAGATCACTATATCTGAATATCTTCTCTCTTCGGAGCAAGTCATTCTTGAATTAATCACTAAGTTTGTTCAAGTGTGTCTCAAGTTTTTTCTCCCAACAATACATACCCGTTACAACATCGGGAGCTACACGTGCCTCCTCTGCGGTCAGCTGGAAGGCCCTGGTCTTCGCCACTTGTGCCTCTTTTCAGCCCTGACGGCCATCGGTAATCCTAAATGTAGTAGGAGCATGTGCCGCCACCTATCCTACTGCTGCTAGACTGGGGCACTGGGACCTCTTGTGGCCCCTCTAATTGCACTAGAAGCAAATCAGATCAGATACTGTGATGGTGGTGGTGGCAGTATAATCCTTGCTGACATGGATAGTTCGGCCACACTTAAACCAGCCCGAACTACCTGTCATGCACGCCCCCTCGTGCATCTTTCCGCACTTTCCACAGCGGTTGCAGCCTGCTGGCTCCTCGATCTATGATCTGATACCTTGGGCTTTTTTCCTAAAATCCCTGTCTGAACCCCCTCTGGTTTCCTCTTCCTCTCTATCTCTAAATCCAGCTCCCTTTGCCGAGCTCTCGCTATCATATCCTCCAACATCTTGCAGGTGGAGTGGATCACAAACTGTTGTATATCGCTCCTCAACATCTCATAGTATCGAGCCTTTTTCATCTCCTCCCCTGCCACATACTGTGGAATAAGAAGGTCCCTCTCCCTGAATATGGCGGTGATCTTAGTCACCGTCTCAGTCGTCTGCTATAGATTATGGAACTCCCGCGCAAGCTGCTGGACCTCAATCGTAGGTGCGAACTCGGCCCTAAACCTGGTCGTGAAGTCACTGTGGGTCATAGTATCAAGGGAAACATCACCAACAGTATTTCCAATCTCCACCCACCAATCTCGCGCCCTGTCCTTCAGGAGGCAGGAAGCAAGTCGGATCTTGTCCTCCTCGGGACAGCGGCTGGTGCGAAAGGTGTTGGTGACATCCAGCAACCATCTGCTGCTAGCGATGAGGTCCCTAGCCCCATGGTACTCTGGAGCTCCACAAGCTCGGAACTCCCTGAATGTCATCATGCGCAACCCTATCATGGCCGTCATCTCAATGCGGAATGCACCCAACCTCTCATTAAGAATCTCCAAAATTCCCTCCTTGACCATACTGAAGATCATAGGAGTCTGGTGAATGATACTGCATGTGATCTCAGATGAAATTAACTCCCACATTTGATCATCGAGTTGCCCGGCTCCAGAGCCCTCGCCTGATCCCTCGCCTGCGCCAGAACTGCCAGCTAGTCTAGTGCGTAGCATCACAAAACTCAAAATACACCATAACAAACATCAGAATGCTCATCATAACTCAAGGGATCACACATACTACAAGTTCCCTAGGTTCATCTCAGCCCTTCTTGACTCGAGTACGGATCCTCTACTTTTAGTAGTATGGGCCCACACTGTTGGATTAGTGTCTAAGTCCATAACTATATTTGGTATGTACTTGACTCGACTCGGCATGGTCCATTTGGGTTGCATGGCATCATGCATTTGGATAAACTAAAATGAGAGAAATAACACTTAAGGTTTGGTAATATATTATAAGTTTTAATATATTAATAAGATTATTTAATTAGTATTGATCAAGAATTAATTAAGTGATCAAAAGGAGACTAATTAAATATATGAGTTGATTGTGTAAATCATCCATACTTGTATAGTGGGCTAATGCTCCACGAATTATCAAGTTGGGCTAAAACCCATAGGATGCTCCATGGATGCTTCATGGTGTTTTTGTACCCATGGATCATGGAAATGAAAGGCCATGACAATTAGGGTTTACATGGTGTAACCCTAATTGTGACACACTATATAAGCATCTTATTCTTGTCAAAAATTGACCACCAAGAGAGACTATGAAGGAATGGTGAGGGCTAGCCGATTTCATGAAGTGTATCATTTCTCTCTAAGTTATTCCATGTGTATTTGATGTTGTGTGAACCATTTGAGGTGTCATACTTGGGGCACTAGACTCTTGAGCTTCATGGAGTCAAGCTACATCAACAAGGTACGTATTCTATCCATTTTATTACCCAAGTATCAAAAGATTGTATGCTAGTTAGGGTAATACCTTGGAATACTCATATTTGCATGTATAATAGAGAAAACATAGATCCAAGGTATGTATTCTATCCATTTTATTTAGGGTTGCTAGACAGTGTAATTTATTTTGTTTTTCATGGTGGAAATTGGTGAATCTTCATTCACCTACCTTCAAATATTCTATTGCTTGGATTACGACATCCCTCTTCCAAGTTATAAAATAATGTGTTGGGTCCTAGCCTTAATATTTCATATTGGGTGTTATATTAAGGACGTTAAATCAACTATCTTGAATATCTCCCAAAAAGATGTCTGGTTCAGACATCTAGGATCTTCCCAAATCTCTTGAAACTTCACTTCCTCCACCTCTTCCAATTATTCTCCCTTACCCACAAGCTCAAGGCCACTCAAGCCCTAATGGCAAGCAAGGTCTATGTGTGCTCACATCTTGGAGATGAAGTCACATATTGACAAGTCGGGAGAGTTGGGTGTCAAAGTCTTAAGAAAGTCAGATGTTCAATCACTTTCTAGGTCACATAGTGAGTTCCTTTGGGACTACTATGAAACAGACTATGACATGACCCTTAATGATCTTATCTATTTGCTTGGTGCTGCTGAATCAGAAATGATTTGAGAACCAGTAAACCAAATTTGATTAGAAGATCAACTTTCCAAACCTTCAATGGACATTGACACTGGTTACATTGGATACCCAGAAAAAGCTTTCTCTTCCCAATTGAAAGGGATTGGCCATAGTCAACTCGGTTGACCAAATGGTAAAGAGAAATGCTAAGTATGAGATTATCCCATGTACCATTCCCAAAGGGTCCATAGGTTTCTATGTCCAAAAGGAAAGGGCATTGGTTGCGAAGCTGCCAAATTTACCTGAAAGATCATAAGGCTGGTAAAGTCAATAAGTTTGACTCTACTTCAGGTAAAGTCCAGTATCTAACTCGATTAAGTTTCTATTCTGAGATTCTTATTACATGATGTGACTGGGTCACATTTTGATGTTTTAAGAATTAAAGGAAAAGTGAAGGAAACTTAAAGAAAGAGTATGCTGAATCTGACCGTGAAGATGGATTTCTATCGCTTGATTGAAGATCGGATTCTTGAGCTACTCTTAGGAGTTATGATAGATTGCTAGGAAACATGTAATAGCATTGTAACACAGTAAATTTCAAAACAATTTTTTGCATTTTATAAAAACATAATTCATAACATGTATCAATCCCAAGATCTCATAACATAAAAATCCCGTGTGTGTACTGATCATGTCGGCGCCTTCCCACGTACATCACTAGTACCTGAAACACACCACACAACAACTGTAAGCATAAATGCTTAGTGAGTTCCCCAAAATACTACTTACACACATAAACCTTTCCAGGCCATGACCTTCCGGTCCATGTGTCTCGTGGGACTTCTGTCCCAACCCGGTAAACCTTCCGGTCTTACCCGCGTCGACCTTCCGGTCCACATCACAATGCCTTCCGGCCCATAACATAAATGCCTTCCGGACCATAACATAACGCCTTCCGGCCCATAACATAATGCCTTTCGGCCCACAACATAATGCCTTCCGGCCCATAACATAATGCCTTCCGACCACAACATAATTATATCAAGCATAGCATACATAGCACATACAAACGGCTAACTTAATCATATACAATGCATACAACTCATAACATATCCAACCTTCCGGTCACACATAGGTACCTTTCCAGGTACAGTATAGTGAGAAGACTCACCTCGATGTCTCGGTAATATCTGACTCGGAATAAATGTGATCTAGCCTTCGTCTAATCACACAAAGTAATACACTTATAAATACAACTGTACTCAACCCTACAGGTCAACAAGTCAACGGTCAACTTTGACCGGACTCGGCGAGTGTGCTAGGGCGACTCGGCGAGTCTACACGTGTCCATTGACTCTCTTAGATCCTCTCTTGACACATCGAGTACCTCCCTGACTCGACAAGTTCCACCTGGCATGAATCGCGGCACCACCACAACTCAACTTCCCGAGTCTCAAGAACAACTCGGCGAGTTCTGGCTTGAACCCAGCCCCCCTGACTTACCCTGACTCATTGAGTCGTTCCCTCAACTCGACGAGTCCACTCACTGAGTGATTACGGGTAAACTTCATGCTACTCGCCGAGTCTGTTCTTTAGACTCAGCGAGTTCATGCCATGCATAAACTCAAAACCACTTATGAGGTCAGATCTGTTCCATACAATCATACATCTGGCCTCCCCATGCATGATAATCACGTAAAGTCTAAGCCTTGATGCTCAAACAACGTCTATCTGCTCTTATATGATGTTTTAGCCCCATATTTCATAACCCATGGTCAAAACTCCCATGAATCCTCATAAAGCTTGAGGAATAAGGCTTCTCTGGACCTCTATGGATCCCATTCCAAGCCTCATCACAATTAGGGACGAAATGGACAACAAATCTAACCAATAAAGGGGTCAAGAAACCCTAAACCTCCATGTTCTTCATAATAATAGAAAGGGAGTCAAAATATTACCTCCCAAGTGATGCTTTGAGCTCCAAATTCGAAGAATGTCCACCTCCCTTGCTTCCTCTTAGCTAGAACCTCCTTTGCCTTGCCAAACAATGCTTCAAAAGTTAACAATGGCCTCCTCTCTCTCCCAAAACGCTCAAAATCTCTTTAGGGTTTCTCTCTGGGGTTGGTGGCCGCAAATGACGGCCATAAGCCCCTTTAAATAGGTCTCAAACCCTGGAAATTAGGGTTTCATTAAACAGCGTGGACTTGCCGAGTCCACCCTCTGCGACTTCGCCCTCGAAGTCTCACTCTGCAAATAACTCTAGATGCTGCTCACGCATCTCACGCTCCGGTTCCCAAGTTAACTCTGACCCTTTTCGATGCTGCCAGTGGACCTGCACCAGTGGCACTTCTTTATACCTCAGAACCTTGATCTTCCGATCTCTGATGGCCACTGGTCTCTCAGCATAATTCAGGCTCGCATCCACCTGAATATCTTCTAGTGGCACCACTGCCGACTCGTCGGGTATGCACTTTCGCAACTGCGATACGTGGAAAGTGTCGTGAATCTTACCCAACTTTGCTTGCAATTCCAAGCGATAGGCTACCCTGCCTACCCTCGCGATCACCCTGAAAGGACCAATATATCGGGGCCACAACTTGCCCCTCTTCCTGAATCGAATCACTCCTTTCCAAGGAGAGACCTTCAGGAGTACAAAGTCGCCGACCTGAAACTCAAGCTCGGACCGGCGTCTGTCCGCATAACTCTTCTGATGACTCTGAGCGGTTAACAACCTCTGTCTGACTTGCTGGATCTGCTCTGTCGTCTGAAGCACAATCTCGGTACTACCCATCACACGCTGCCCTACCTCTCCCCAGCAAATAGGAGTCCGAAACCTCCTCCCATACAACAGCTCAAAGGGCGGCATTCCAATGCTCGAATGATAGCTGTTGTTGTAAGAGAATTCTGCCAAGGGAAAATACGTGTCCCAACTTCCGCCGAAATCCAACACACATGCTCGAAGCATGTCCTCGAGCGTCTGAATCGTCCGTTCACTTTGCCCGTCGGTCTGTGGGTGGTATGCAGTACTAAAATGCAGTTTCGTACCCAATTCCTCATGAAACTTCTTCCAGAATCTGGAAGTGAAAAGTACATCTCAATCTGAGACAATTGAAATCAGTACTCCATGCCGTGATACCACCTCTCCTACGTACACCTCCGCCAACTTCTCCGCGGAAGAGCTCTCACTGATGGCCAAGAAGTGAGCACTCTTTGTCAACCTATCCACAATCACCTAAATTGCATCGACACCCCTCGCGGTTCTTGGCAATTTGGTGATGAAATCCATGGAAATCTGTTCCCATTTCCACTCGGGAATCTCCAATAGCTGCAACTTACCATGTGGACGCTGATGCTCGGCCTTAACCCTGCGACAGGTCAAGCATCTCTCTATAAACCATGCGACATCCTTCTTCATACAGGGCCACCAATAATCCTTTTTCAGGTCCAAATACATCTTAGTGGCCCCGGGATGGATCGAGAATTTCGATCGATGAGCCTCTTCCATCAAGATGGTATGCATTCCGCCTACGGAAGGTACCCATATCCGACCCTAAAATGTCATAAGCCCCCAGCTATCGGTAACGAACTCCGATACCAGCCCGACAACTCTCTCCCTCTTCTGGATCTCAGGATGCACAACCTCAGCCTGGGCCCCACGAATAGCATCCAAAACCGGGGTCATCACCGTCAATCTCAAACATACATCTCGCAATGGGGCGTTCTCTGCCCTACGGCTCAGTGCATCGGCTACAACATTAGCCTTGCCTGGGTGGTACAGGATCCCACAATCATAATCCTTGACCACGTCCAACCATTTCCTCTGTCGCATATTTAGGTTGGGCTGATCCATCAAATACTTCAAGCTCTTGTGGTTCGTGTATATCATACACCGAACCCCGTACAGGTAGTGTCGCCAGATCTTGAGAGTGAAAACCACCGCTCCCAGCTCCAAATCATGAGTGGGATATCTAGACTCATGAGGCTTAAGCTGTCTCGATGCATACGCTATCACATGTCCCCTCTGCATAAGCACCGCTCCCAATCCGGATATCGATGCGTCACAATAAACCACAAAATCCTCCCTCCCTTCCGGAAGGGCTAACACTGGGGCTTCGCATAACTTCCTGCAAAGTGTCTCGAACGAGGTCTGCTGCTCCAGACCCCAAGAAAACGCAACACCCTTCCGGGTCAACTTGGTGAGTGGCACGACGATCTTGGAGAAATCCTTAATAAATCTCCGATAATAGCCAGCCAATCCCAGAAAACTCCTGATCTCAGTGGGTGATCTCGGCACCTCCCACCTCATGACTGCCTCAATCTTGGCCGGATTGACCAATATCCCATTCTGGTTGACAAGATGTCCCAAGAACTGAACCTCTCGTAACCAGAATTTGCACTAGGAGAATTTTGCATACAAACTCTCCGATCTCAGAATTCCAAGGATCTCTATCAAATGCTCCTCATGTTGTTCTTTGGACCTCGAATATACCAAAATATCATCGATGAATACGATCGCCGACCGATCCAACATCGGCCTGCACACCCTGTTCATGAGATCCATGAACGCAGCTGGTGCATTGGTGAGCCCAAAAGGCATCACCACAAACTCGTAATGTCCATAATGAGTCTTGAATGCTGTCTTCTGGATATCTTCATCCCGAACCCTCGTCTGAAGATATCCCGACCTCAAGTCTATCTTGGAGAACCATGATGCCCCCTGTAAGTGATCGAACAGATCATCGATCCTCGACAACGGATACCGGTTCTTGACCGTCAACTTGTTCAACTCCCGGTAGTCAATACACATCCGGTGTGAACCATCCTTCTTCTTGACAAAAAGGATCGGCGCTCCCCAAGGTGAGCTACTCGGGCGAATAAACCCCTTTCCAAGCAGCTCCTGAAGCTGCAAAGATAACTCCTGCATCTCTGGCGGCGCGAGGCGATAAGGTGCCTTGGCGATAGGTGCTGCTCCCGGAACCAAATTGATACGGAACTCCACTTGCCTCTCCGGAGGCACACCCGGTATTTCGTCGGGAAAAACATCTGGAAACTCGCACACTATCGGAACTTCCTCAACCGAACTTGGCCTTTTCGCGGCCACGCGCGTGTCCAACACATAGGCCACGAACCCACTGCAGCCCTGCTACAGACTCTGCCTCGCCCTGGTAGTCGAACAAAACGCTGACCTGCATCGGGTCCCTTCGCCATACACCGTAAGCACTCCCCCACTAGGGTCTCGGATCGTCACCAACTGACGCTCCCAATCTATAACAGCTCCAAATCGGCTCAACCAATCCATGCCCACTATCACACACACGTCCCCCATCGCAATCGGGACCAGATCTATCGGGAACTCCACCCCGGAGATCTCAAGGATACATCCTCGAATAACTTCCATAGCATACGCTGCTCGCTCATCAGCTATGGAAACTCGCAGAGGTCGACTCAACACCTCTCGACGGATACTAATGTGCTGACTAAAGGCCAAGGATACAAATGACCGACTCGCACCCGAGTCAAATAATATCAAATCAGGTATAGAACTCACAAGAAAATTACCTACACATATCATCATATAAGCACAATATCATAAACAAAAGATCAATACGGAATCCATGCCAACCACAACACCGGGCGCCGCGCGGACCTCCTCTGCAGTCAACTGAAAAGCTCTCCCCCGAGCCTTCGGAGCCTCGGCCTTCGCCGGTCGAGCCTTAGCAATCCTAGCAGGCGGCGCAGATCCCTGTGCTGATCTCTGGTGTAGCTGAGGGCACTCTGCCTTCCAATGGCCGGTCTGGTTGCAATGGAAGCAAACCATAAATCCCTTGGAGAAATCCCTTGCGATATGCCCCTCCTTGCCACATTCGTAGCAAGCACCCGATCGACAGGACCCTTAATAACCCTTGCCGCACTTCCCGCAAGTGCGGCTCTTCTGGCCTCCAGTCCTCGAATCAGCGGACATGGTCCGTTTGGCTGCCGGCTGAGACTGAGCCGGCTGCCGATCCATCCTCTGAGACTCGGCCTCCTCCCTGGCCTGAGTCTCCAACTCAATCTCCCTCTTCCTGGCATTTTCCTGGAGCTCAACAAATGTCTGGTACGTCGAGTTCGACACGAACTCCCGAATGTCCTTCCTCGGAATACCCAGATACCGGCTCATCCGAGCCTGCTCAGTAGCCACCTGCTCAGGGCAGAACATCGCCCTCTCATGAAACTTCCGGATAACCACAGTAACCGAATCATTACCCTGCTTGAGGGTCAAGAACTCCTGAACCAGCCATTCCCTCTCCACCAAGGGAACATACTCGTCTCTGAACATGGTGGTGAACCTCTCCTAGGTCACTGCTGAAATCTCTACAAGCGTGAAGTTCGCCATCACGAACTTCCACCAATCCTTCGCTCCCAAGCGAAGCTGGTTCAAAGTGAACCTTACCCTCAGATGCTCCGGACATGAACGTGTAAAGAAGCATCCCTCAATGTCAGCAATCCATCTCATCGCAGTGATCGGATCTTGCGTCCCATCAAACTCGGGTGGCTTCGTGTTGCTGAACTCTCGGAACAGCAACAAGTCACCTCCCTGAGGCCTGGCAGCAGCCACAACTGCCGTAGCTATAGCGGCTGCGGCCTCAGTCACCGCGGCGTACCGCTCATCAAAAGTCTCCAAAAGCGTGGTCTTGATAGACCCAAACATCTCTGGAATCTCGGCGCTGATCGCCGCAGCCACCTCATCGTGGATCATCTGATGAAGCTCCTCGTTACTCACACCGCCCGACTCAGGCCTGTGGCGTGTCCCAACCATGGTGTCTCTGAAATACAACAGAATTATCAGAGACTCAATCGAGCATACTCATATCTTGGAGATGAAGTCACATACTGACAAGTTGAGAGAGTTGGGTGTCAAATTCTTAAGAAAGTCAGATGTTCAATCACTTTCTAGGTCACATAGTGAGTTCCTTTGGGACTACTATGAAACAGACTATGACATGACCCTTAATGATCTTATCTATTTGCTTGGTGCTGTTGAATCAGAAATGATTTGAGAACCAGTAAAGCAAATTTGATTAGAAGATCAACTTTCCAAACCTTCAATGGACATTGACACTTGTTACATTGGATACCCAGAAAAAGCTTTCTCTTCCTAACTGAAAGGGATTGGCCATAGTCAACTCGGTTGACCAAATGGTAAAGAGAAAGGCTAAGTCTGAGATTGTCCCATGTACCATTCCCAAAGGGTCCATAGGGTTCTATGGCCAAAAGGAAAGGGCATTGGTTGCGAAGCTGCCAAATTTACCTGAAAGATCATAAGGCTGGTAAAGTCAATAAGTTTGAATCTACTTCAGGTAAACTCCAGTATCTAACTCGATTAAGTTTCTATTCTGAGATTCTTATTACATGATGTGACTGGGTCACATTTTGATGTTTTAAGAATCAAAAGAAAAGTGAAGGAAACTTAAAGAAAGAGTATGCTGGATCTGACCGCGAAGATGGATTTCTATCGCTTGATTGAAGATCTGATTCTTGAGCTACTCTTAGGAGTTATGATAGATTGCTAGGAAACATGTAATAGCATAGTTTTCATTTAAAGTTGCATTGTAAGGGAAAGTTTTTTCCGCATCTTATAAATAAATAAAAGCTTGTTTTACTTTATTTAATATCTCCTTGCAATGGCATTTATGAAAACTTGATGTTTGTATGTTTCTAGTAATATTGAAAATATGAATTTGATTCTTTCATTTGTGGTGGTGTCTAAGTTTACCAAATAAGGAAAGCTTCTCATCACCCAAGTTTTCTGTTGGATAGAAACTTGGAATCATACAAGTTGTACAATATGATGAATGAGAACTTTCAGCTTTGGAAAATTAAGACTATTTCCTTGTTCACATGTCTATGTGAGTCAAGTGATGGACTAAGGAATCGAGTACACATTCTTGTGCATTGGTCAAGTCCACCACAAAAGATCAATAAGACTATTCGTCATGATTTACTAAAGTTTTGTAAATATGGTTATACTCACAAGTTTAAGTATAATTATGAAACATTGGAAAAGTTTCGATGTATGGCAGAACGAATGAGAAGAATCGAATTAGGCAGAAAGATAAAAGTTTCTCAAATCTGAAAAGATGGGAGAGTACTTTAGTATCATGTTTTGTGATTATCTTAATGATTAAAGAACCATATCACAATTAGTCCTCTAAGGAAATCTTAGTGCATTCTTATGACTAAGAAGAGGAATCTTGAATTATTGAAATGGTTAAATCAAGAAGATGAGTCATACTTCGTTCCAAAATGATTCTGTTGGAACAAAGTTCTTGTAGGATCGATAGATTCTAAGCAGAAAAACAATTAAAGACATAATGATGAACACATGAATGGTTTAACTGATGTCGAATGATTAAACATTAACACCTCAGAAGAGCTCAATTAAGAACTTCGATTGTAGAGGTGTTTAGGGTTACAAAGCAATAATAACTATAATCACGTTAATATCTAAGGCATACATGCATGCACTATTTATAGCTAAACCCTATAATAATCACAGATGGACAGGCCCAATCCGGATATACAATACTAAGCCCATCACACAACATAACATACCCAACAATCTCCCCCTTTACATCAATGGAGCCAAAAGCTCAACATACCCAACAATCTCCCCCTTTACGTCAATGGAGCTATAGAAGACTTCTTGACAAACTTGAACACCTTCGGTATGATGGCCAAAAGAGTATGACGAAATGTGATATACCACCGAAGCATGTCCGTGAAGATCTTCTAGTCTGCCTCAGAATTCTGCTTACACCGATGAATGATACTAATTATGTACTCTAAGCAGTCTGTTGAGAACAGATGTTTGCCAGCAAGAGCGAAAACAAATTTATTGGCTTCGCCTCTTGTGAACATCACCGTGAGATGTGTAGAATCAATTTGGCCCATCTTCATTTTATTCACATCTCCAGGTTTTGTTGTTGGCTTCACAGTGGGTTTCTTATTCATAACTTTAGCTATCTCCTGATCCATTGCAGCTACTTCATGGATATAGGAGGCCAACGTCCTCTTCAAATGATCCAGGATCGGCTCATATTCTTTCTGATTGGTGAGCAGTATGTTAAACAACAAGATACAATCATGAGGATTTAAATTTGGAAGATTTTCCAAGGATATAACGGAAACCGAGTTTGCTGAACCTTGGGTTATTTTGAAACTAACATTGATAAACTTCCCGACAGATGAAGGTTTCAGCACCTTGACAATAATAATCTTCTATGCACTGCATGTCAGGTACTGTGGCTGACCGAACTTCATATAAAAATCGATAAGTTCGCAATCAACTTTAGGATGAGGGAAGGGAACTGGAACAATCAAATCAAAGCAATGAAATGTAAATGCCTTTCGTGTTATAGGCATATCGAACTGTGAGTCCCTTGAATTTTCACAATCAAAAGAAGCGACAAGTTCCAGCCAGTGCACGCTCGGAAACTCTATTGCCTCTTTAATGAGCGTTTCTCTCGTCCAGAGAGGAAACAAGGCCTTTTAGAGTTTATAGCATCTTTGCTCTGCCTTGTTCTTTCGCTCCCTTTCTTCAGTTTCCTTCGCAACCCGAAGGGTTTCATCCAATTCTTTATCCCTTTTCTTTCGCTTCAGGGCCTCAACAATTGTTTCTTCTTCTTCATCACTATCATCATCTAATCCTTTTTCTTATCTTGATTACAAGAACCCGAAGCTTCATTATCCTTTGGTTTAGTTTTGAATGTGACCTTCGGTTGAGTATCATGAGCACCTTCTCCCCCTTGCTTTGGAGGTACGAATCTCTCCGAAACACCCTTCATTTCATGTAAGAGAGCAAGGGCAGGAAGAAGCTTGGAAGTCAAATGATTCCTGATGGTCAGAGTAAGTATTGGATCATGAGCTCTAAGAAGATTGGTAAGCATATTCTTTACATCACTAACACAGATCCGAAAAACAACTCGCTCTGTCTTTAACAATGAAAACTCCTTTTCAGCTTGAGCTAATTGCACTTTCTGAACTTCAATAGTAGAGGCTTGGTGTGAAAAATCTTACTTTAATGCACTCTCCTTTGCTAAATCAGTTTGGAGTATTTGAAGATGAGAAGTCACTGAGCTAAGTAGAGAGGTGTTCGCAGCTTGAATAGAAGAACGAACAAACTCAAATTTAGCTTTATCCTCTTTTTTGTGACTTGGATAAGGAATCAACTGAAGTATTCACTTTGGCTGTATTTGAATCAGCATGACCTTTGAGTGATTGGAGAAAAATCTAAGAATTGTGAACAAGTTCTGCAACTTCAGCAGTGGACTTCTTGCAAGAAGAAGTAGAATCCTCAACGGTCTTCGTCGATTTCTCAATAGCCCCAATATATTGCTCAAAAGCGGTGTCCTTAAAAGCTTTGAGCACAACATCGTGGTATGACTTGTTAGAGGCAAGCAACTGATCAAGCTTGTCATCAATACTCTGCAACTGTTGTTGTGAGACAGGAGCCTGTTCATTGTCGTCTGTTGGATGCCGATATGGACTGTAATAAGTCGAGTCAAACTCAACATTATCACCACCAAGAGTATCACCAGAATATGTGGAAGGTGAGGGTGAAAGTGGTTTGGAAATAACAGGAGGTTTGGTTTCAGTAGCCACCCCCGTATCAGATACGTTGACGTTTACTGGAGGTTCGGTTATTGTGGTGGTTGGAATGGTTGTAGTAGTGGCTTGTGAAAAGATAGGAGGGGGTAAAGGAGTTGTAGAAATTGGTATGACACTAACTGGTGGTGGTGGTACAAAAGTTGTGGTTTGAGATGTGGGAGGTGGTGGAATAGTAGCAACCGAAATTGGAACAGTGGTATTTGGTGGAGATGGAGGAGGTGTTGGAACCTTGTCATTAAGAGGTTCGATGGGAGTTGGTGAACGAGGACGTGTATGACCTCTCGATGATTAATGATGTTGAATTTCCTCTTCCTCATCCTCCTCATTATTGTTTGAGCTGGGAGGAGAAGGACTCTTTGATTTCTTCGCCATCTTCTTAATCTTCTTTGGAGCCGAAGAATCACCATTTTCTGACTTTCGCTTTCTAGACTTGGCAGGATTAGACGAGGGTTGTGACTTTCTTGGTGTTCGCCCTTTTGCCTCGGTTGGCTGGCTTCTCCACAACATCCAAAGTAGCTTGTTGTTCAGGAGACAGTACTCTCGGTCCTTTGGGAGGAAGCTTTCGGTATTCAGCCATTACCTTACTTTCGGCTGACACACACCTGTACATCGTCTCAGGTATGGAACCATTGTGATAGAACTATGTGACATCAGAGAAGATGATTTTCTTCGTGTGAAAAGTAGCCACAGATGATACCAGGGCATCCTTCATTACTGGAATCTGCAAAGAATAAATAGCCCTTCACGTGATAATAGTCCAGAAGCGACCACATGAAATTTCAGAGTGTCTTGTTGAAGTGTTGAGACTTTGCACCACTTTTGAACAAATAATCGACCCATAATCGAGATTAATCCCATTGTAGAGACCATAGAGAATTGTAACATCCCAAAAATACAGTCTGAAAATTTCGTTTTAAATTAGTAATAAAACCATATTCATCAAACGTCATATAAGAATCATAAAGAATGTATCTCAAAATATCTTAACAACTGTCAAATATATCAGAGTATAAACATCTCAGGCTGAACAAATGGTGTGTGCACTGCAATCTTCCCGAGCTCCTCTTTTGAAAACTGAGTACCTGAAACCAAAACTAAAAACCATAAGCACGAAGCTTAGTGAGCTCCCCCAAACTACCACATACCATACAATAACATATAAAGCATCTACTGAGCCTTGCCCACTACATCGGACTGAAGTCCGGAAACTACATCGGTCCAAAGTCCGGAAACTAACCAGGGCCTTGCCCTCTGCATCGGACCGAAGTCTGGAAACTGCATCGGACCGGAGTCCGGAACTAACTGCATCAGACCGAAGTCCGAAACTGATTGGGACCTTGTCCCCTGCATCGGACCGAAGTCCGGAACTGACTGAACATAACATAGCATAAACATATCAACTAGCAAGAATACATATACTGCATACTGCATCGGAACAATAGAAGAGATGAAGTCCGCCCCTTAGCCTAGTCTATATCCACAGCTGACGCAACTCCGTACCGACGTCTCACTACTACTTAATTTAATTAATTAATGGCTAAACTTTTTCATATCTTGAGCTTTCCTTAACCAGTTGACCTTACTTCGTAACCTTAGCCTCCCTTTCTTTATAGTTCGACTAAGTGACTTCGTAACCGAAACCTACTTTTTTTCTTACTGTAGCATAGGCCTTCGCCACTTCAAACGGGCGCTTTGCCCCTCTTTTATTTTATTAGAAAGACCGGAACACATAACACAAAACATGCTTGAATCACAAAGACATCAATCACTCTAACTACTGCATCGGACCGAGGTTCGGAACTAACTGAACATAGCATAACATAATCATAGCATATAATGTAAACACATATACTGCATACTGCATCGGACCGTAGTCCGGAACACATAACTCATCTGTATCACAAAGACACCAAGCATAATGAACTACTGCATCAGACTGTAGTCCGGAACTACTGCTAACTAAACGGGCCGGCATTGTGGCTGTAGACCCGTTCCTATTGGAAGGAAACTCACCTCACACTGCTGAAGTCCCATAGACACAATCTCACACTGCTGAAGTTCCGCAGACTCAACCCTAGCTGCTGGATGACAGATTCCCGAACTGTCAACACCAAAATAACACCCAATTAATAATTGGGTTCAAACTCATAACTATAAATACATAATTTGGATAATTACTACATTACCCCTAGCTTGGCTTACCCAAGCCCAAGGCCCAATCCATAGGCCAAAAGTCAACTAGGGATCAAAGCCCAACCTATGGCCCAACTTTCCAAATTGGGCCCAAACCTCTACATGGACTTCCCTTAAGGCCCAATTGTTCAGTCCAGTCCAACATGTCTCATTCTGACTAACTAACACACACACACACATAGAACCACCCTAGTAGTGGCCGACGGCAGTACACGGCGGAAGCCACCACCTCACGGTGGTGGCGGTAGCTTTTCCGTGAACATCTACTAAACAAAACACCATAAATGATTACAACACAACCCTAGCCACCCACCTTATGGCACACTACGATGGCAGCTACCACCTCGCAGTGGTGGTAGCGGCTAGTCTATACTATTCGTGAGATCTTCCGGCAACAGCGAGCTTGTGACGACGGGAAAGGATGGCAGAGCACAATCGGAGCAACTTAGATGAACCGCAAAGGCAGCGGCGAACATAGGGAGGCGGGCAGCAGATCTCGGTGGTTGTGGACACTCAAAGCATCGCCGTCAGCACCCCACCACGACCATGGTAGTGTCCCATCCTATCGATACCGGCGACATGGTTGACTGAGTAATAGAAGAAGAAAGAAAGAAACATGGAGAGGCGGATCAGAGGATGTTGGAACGATCCCAGCAGCGGCAGTGGTCGTAACGGAACCAACGACAGCGTCACTCCGTACTCAGCCTTCGACGGTCCTACTTCGGCTGTTCGTGACCTCACTGGCAGCGGGTTATGGCGGTGCTCAGCACACTAGGTGGCTCGTGATCGGAGAAACAAGGGAAGGTCGGTGATGGCGGCTGGAGCAATGGGGGGGGGGGTGGCGGCCGACTCTTCTTAGAGTTAGGGTTTACAATTGTTTCATCGCAACATATAAATACCCGGACATTAATACAACTATCCCATAATTACATTCTTGGTCCCTCCCCATGGGGATCTTTTCAAATTTAATTCAATATTTACAACTTAAACCCTGAAAATTAGATTCCATTACAACTTAGCTATGGAAATTACCAAACAGTCCCCTATTTTCCATAATCTCTTCAAATGGAGTGCCATAAATTACCATTTACTCCCTTCCTTCATAAATACTTACAAAACTAATCTGAAATTTACACTTTTAACCCTCAACATATAAAGTTCTTCGCAAATTAGTCTTGGACTTACATTTATTAATCTATTTGAATAAACGGGTGTTACAACTCTCCCCCACATAAATTAGATTTCGTCCTCGAAATCACTCCTTACTATTTCTTATATGCCAAACCGCTTCTAGTAACATGATCACCGTCTTGGACACACCCTAGCCTTCCCAGGGTATCTGTGATCAATCTCGTAAAGCCCCAAAAATCGACAGGTGAACGAATTCCTTGCAACATGATCACATATACTCCGTCTGCATTTGCTATCTCGAGATGGTCTGAATCCCCGATAGACCACTCATACTGAATCATTATCATTAAATCCAGTCTGTTCATCGTTCGACTGACCGCTCAACTCCTGATATCTCGCGGTTCCCACCGTAAAACAGGATAACAAACCCAATTCTCTCTGCAGATCACTTATACATGGCCAAGGTTTAGATACTTCTGTTGTGAGTGACTTGTCACTTCCCAATAAACCAGCTATCGTGTCTATACCTGCAACTTAGGGCACAATTACTAACATTGCCCAAAAGCTGTAACTGCCTGAAACTCTAAACCGTCTGAACACTGAACTACCTGAACACTGAACTGCCCAAAACACTGAACTATCTGAACACTGAACTGCCCGAAACACTGTACTGTCTGTACACTGAACTGCCTAAATCACTGAATTGCCTGAAACTTTATGCTGCCACGTGGCTGCTTCCTGACATCTACCGAGACCTACTTGGTCTCAATTTTCCCTCAATCATCTAAAATATCGGGTACCAGCCCAACTGCGGAGTCAAAGGACTCCCTACTTAGCCGCCTCGCACGACTTCTAAACGAAATCCTTCTATGGATCTAGCTGCTACTAGTTATATTGTCACTGTGGCCCTAACGGCCTTCTACTCTAACTGATTGGTTCCATGCGTCGAATCCTGACGTCACCAAACCCAAAGCTAAAAGTGATTGCTACATGACCATTGGTAGCCTTATGTCATAAATGTCCTTAAGCAGTCCACTGCTTCCTTGCTCTCTTCTCTGTAGTGACGCTTCTACAGTCTTATCACTGGCTTAACCAAGACTAACCCATCTGGAAACTCCGAAATCCAATATGTGGATTTCCATTTCCTCACTGCAATACCCGAACTGGTGGGTACTACGGCTCTTTTCGCGTCCTAACAACGCACTCACACTATCTACCAACCTAGTGAAGGTTGCGGCTATACCCACAAACTTACATCACTCTAGCACTATTTGCTAATCTTGTGAATGCTACGACTACACCCGTAGACTTACAACACTCTAATGGTATCTGGCTTCTAGTGAATGCTACGGCTACACCCGCAGACTTAGAACACTCTGATACTATCTGACTGCTAGTGAATGCTACGGCTACACCTGCAGGCTTACAACACTCTAATTCTATCTATACTGGGTCGAACACGCGCTTGACCCGCACTCAGCTGAACTCATGTCCTGACTGGAATCCCCAACCGAATTCCCTAAGGCTTGCTAGCAAACATTCCGATAACGCAATCTCCTCATTAGCAAGTTTTTTTGAACTTCCATACCACACTCTCCTCGAACCATACAGCCACATGGGTTGTCTTCTTTTCAGACAAGGATGTAAAACTTATCCTAGTCTCAAAACTACTCCTGCTTCTGAATCCTTGGGCGATTCTCCCCCACTTTAATTCAGCTAATGCCTTACAGCATACAAAACTAGAAGAATTCCCAATCCTTCTCACCACCCATGACCGATCTGTTAGAAACCACACCTACCATTGCTAGTGTTTTCAACACCAACTAATCCAAAAGATCACACAACTTCTAAAAAAATCCGAATAAATCTCCGGTAATAACCCGCTAGACCCAGGAAGCTCTGAATCTCAATTCGAGACCTCGGAATCTCCCACTGCATCACAGCCTCTATCTTGGCCGGGTTGACTAGAATACCCTTCTGATTGACAAGGTGCCCAGGAAATTGCGCCCCGTGCAACCAGAACTCACAATTGGAGAACCTTGAAAATTCTGTCCCTCCTCAAAGTCTCTAGCACCTCCCTCAGGCGCTTCTCGTGCTGCTCCTCAATCTTGGAATAAACTAAGATGACACTGTTCTTTCCCAATCCCGTAATCTGGGGAATTGCTCTATCACTATTCGCTAATGCTTCTCGGCATTGAATTCGCATATGACATCTCTTGAAAATATAATCCAGACACAAACCGAGAGTAACTCAGGGCCACACTTACTCCAACCCTCGAAACGATAGGCTCCCTTGTGCAGTTTCCCGCATGTGCTGCACCGAATCTGACCCTACTGGCCTCTCAGAGGTCGATCTGAAATCTACTGTCTCCTCCCAAGACCCCTCACTATAAGCAACTGATCTGGTTCCCTCTTACCAATGTGTTCCAAGTCCATATCTCGTTCTCAAGCTCAGGAAGTCATATCATTCAGGGTCTTGCACCCCAAGATACTCATGATCTCTCTGCTACCATTCTACAGTATGTTCTGATAACTTACCTTCTTTATTTCCTCATCTGCTGCATACTGGGGTGCCATCTAAGCTCTTCCCTGAGACTTGGCGGTGATCTCTGTCATAGTCTCAGTCGTCTGGTGGAGATTTAACAACTCTTGCGCCAACTGCTGCGCCTCAATCGCCTGGGCACACTCTGCCCAGAATCTGGTCTATAAGTCATCCCATGACATAACATTAACCACACCATCAATCAACTCACTACCAACTTATTCCTATCAATCCCGTGCTCTATCCCTCTGGAGATAGGAAGTAAGTCAGATCTTGTCTCCTTTCGAGGCAACGTCTGGTACAAAAAGCGTTGGCGACATCTGCCAACCATCTACTGCTAACAATGGGGTCCCTAACCCCCATGACAATCTGAAACCTTATAAACTCTAAATTCCCGAAACATCAATGTACTGGTCTCTATCATGACTGCTATCTTAGTGCAGAATGCACTCGGCGTCTCATCACTAATATCTACACTGCCCTCCTTGATCATACTGAGGATCACAGGAGTCTGGTTAATGATACTGCGCGTACTCTCAGATAGAATGAACTCCCTCATCTGACCATCAAGCTGCCCGGATACGGAGTCCGAGCCTGATCCCTCGTCGACGCCAGAACTACCATCTGGTCTACCACGTAGCATCACTATACTCGGTAATATACCACCACTAACATCACAATGCTCATTAAAACTCGAGGGATCCCACACACTACAAGTTCCCTGGGTTCATCTCAGTCTTCCTTGATTCGAGTACGGATCCTCTGCTTTCAGTAGTACGGGCCCATACTACCTTCCACATCTATCCGTACTTTCCTCAAGTACTGCCTCGAATCCACCAAGTCACTACTACTGCTATTGATCTCTGCTACTCTCATCCTAGGCCTGCCCGAGGGAAAATCTATGACTCTACCCAAACCAGTCCTCAGCTACGGAAGGCCTCCTTGTAATGCCAATTAGTCATCACCTGAATACCATCACATGTGACGAGGCTCAGATAATCCTTCGAGTAAAAGACTCGTTCTTACAACGGTTAGACTCAGACAAGAGCTGCGCAATAGGGCCAAATCTAGCACTCTGAGATTATTCAACCCTGATCATATGTGACGTGACATATTCACCTAATGGCTAACTCCCATCACTCAGAGTCCCACAAAGCACAAAGCAAGCAGCATTCATACACAGAAGAATACTCAAGCAAATCTATCCTCTTGACGAGAAGTTGTACTAGCATACAATGCTAAGCTCATACTATCAGGCATAACCTAAACAAGCTATCCTACTACTGTCTACTCAATACTAGCATGCAATTCTCATAAAGCTGAAATATATATAGCAGACACATAAGGCATCCTCCTAGATCCTTAGTCCTATTCTACCATGTTGTCCTACTGAAAACTTTATACCACTTCCTTAGTTTGAGTTTAGACACCCGAAAGTGTGCCCGAAACACTCAAACCAAGGCTCTGATACCAACTTGCAACATCCCAAAAATACAGTCTGAAAATTTCGTTTTAAATTAGTAATAAATCCATATTCATCAAACGTCATATAAGAATCATAAAGAATGTATCTCAAAATATCTTAACAACTGCCAAATATATCAGAGTATAAACATCCCAGGCTGAACAAATGGTGTGTGCACTACAATCTTCCTGAGCTCCTCTTTTGAAAACTGAGTACCTGAAACCAAAACTGAAAACCGTAAGCACGAAGCTTAGTGAGCTCCCCCAAACTACCACATACCATACAATAACATATAAAGCATCTACTGAGCCTTGCCCACTGCATCGGACCGAAGTCCGGAAACTGCATCGGTCCAAAGTCCGAAAAATAACCAGGGCCTTGCCCTCTACATCGGACCGAAGTCCAGAAACTGCATCGGACCGGAGTCTGGAACTAACCAGGGCCTTGCCCTCTGCATCAGATCGAAGTCCGGAACTAACTGCATCAGACCGAAGTCCAGAACTGACTGCATCGGACTGAAGTCCGGAACTGATTGGGACCTTGTCCCCTGCATCAGACCGAAGTCTAGAACTGACTGAACATAACATAGCATAAACATATCAACTAGAATGAATACGTATACTACATACTGCATCGGAACAGAGTCCGGAACACATAACGCAAAACATACTTGAATCATAAAGACATCAAGCACTCTAACTACTGCATCAGACCGAGGTCCGGAACTAACTGAACATAGCATAACATAATCATAGCATATAATATAAACACATATACTGCATACTGCATCAGACCATAGTCCGGAACACATAACTCATCTGTATCACAAAGACACCAAGCATAATGAACTACTGCATCAGACTGTAGTCCGGAACTACTGCTAACTAAACGGGCCGGCATTGTGGCCGTAGACCTGTTCCTACTGGAAGGAAACTTACCTCACACTGCTGAAGTCCCGTAGACATAATCCCACACTGCTGAAGTCCCACAGACTCAACTCTAGCTGCTGGATGACATATTCCCGAACTGTCAACACCAAAATAACACCCAATTAATAAATAGGTTCGAACTCATAACTATAAATACATACTTTGGATAATTACTACATTACCCCTAGCTTGGCTTACCCAAGCCCAAGGCCCAATCCATAGGCCAAAAGTCAACTAGGGATCAAAGCCCAACCTATGGCCCAACTTTCCAAATTGGGCCCAAACCTCTACATGGACTTCCATTAAGGCCCAATTGTTCAGTCCAGTCCAACATGTCTCATTCTAAGGGCCCAATATCATACAACCATCTAGGCCCAACTATGGCCCATCTATGGCCTAATTTTCCAAATTGGGCCCAATCCTTCATA
Organism: Lactuca serriola; assembly: GCF_051521515.1. Lineage (NCBI taxonomy): Eukaryota > Viridiplantae > Streptophyta > Magnoliopsida > Asterales > Asteraceae > Lactuca > Lactuca serriola. The sequence goes on along the minus strand of NC_136411.1, from coordinate 148,591,672 downwards.
TGAGCCTTACCCTAGAGCCCAACTAATTACTCTAGTCCATTTGATTATTCTTGGATGGCCCAACACAAAGCCCAAGTGAAATTAGGGTTTCACATCAAATGATAACTAGGGTTAAGTGTTTCTTACTTAACCCATTAAGGACTTAATCCATTAAGTCCTTTACTCTACTAGATAAGTGATATGCAGTGATTTGGGCTTAACACACACTCCAATCCCAATGGCCCAAAGATGGGTCCAATAAGTCTAAGACCCAATTACTCACAATTAGGGTTTCCACTCAAACATGGCCCAATAGGCCCAAAATTAATCTTTGAGCCCATTAGGGTCTTTCTAGGCCCATTAGGGTTTGCTTGTGGGGCACCACCCACTACCGCCTCGGGTAGTGGTGGTTAATGGCGGCTCACGGCGGCGGCCACCACCCTAAGGTGGTGGTTTTCCATTTCTTTTCATTAAAGCAGATGGTTTGCTAGAAAGGTATAAAGCTCGACTTGTTATGAATGGCTTCAGGAGTAGTTTATGTGATTCCTCACTATTTATATACTAGTACGGCCGACATCGTGCATATCTGTTATTATATGTCAATGATATTATGTTAACTGCTTCTGACCCTATGTTTCTCCACAACATTATTACTTCATTGTCTCAGGAATTTGCCATGACAGACTTGGGTGCACTTCATCACTTTCTAGGTATCACGACCACACGAGATAAGCACGACTTATTTTATCATAGGCTTCCTATACTCTTGATATCCTTCAGCGGGCTTCTATGTCCTCATGTAAACCTTGTTCTACGCCTGTGGATACGTCCACCAAACTTAGTGTCACTGATGGCGAGCTACTTCAGGATGGGATATTATATCGGATGCTTGTAGGAGCTCTACAATATTTGACATTTTCCTGTCCAGACATTACATATGTTGTCCAATAGGTTTTCTTTTTCATGCATGCTCCAAGGGAACCCCACTTGGAGGAGCTCTACAATTTTCTATGTAAAGTATGTTTCTTTATTTGACGGTTTTTTTTAACTAATGTTGATAATTTTAAATTATAAAGTTTCTGTATACATAAACGTTATAATATTTTAACGTACTTTAACACGAAAAAAAATCATCGTTTCCTTGCTAAGAAATTCTCTTTTCAGTCATAAGATAAAAGGTCATTGAGAAAAATGAGAGATTGTGATAGATGTTTTTACTAGAAGGATGGGAGGGGTTGTATTGGGTGGATGATTCAAATATGATTTAATAATTGAACATACTATTAAATTAAATAATAAATAATTATAAAAATTAAAATAAGTCATAATTATTTTATTTTGAAAGGTGACCAAAAACATTATAAAAACTAGTCCAAAATTATAAAATCATAACTTTAGATACTAAAATTGAAAATGTAACGATACTTGGGGACTATTTTTGTAATTTACTAAAATTGAAAAACGATATAAAAGAGATTATTTTTGTAATTTAATCTAATACTTTTTTCCTTCATTTTATTAGGTGTCCTCCGATGGACTTTTTAATCTCCTTAGTTTATGATAATTTATGTAAAAAAAAATTATATATTAGGGATGAGTATTTGGACCGGAGAACCGGTCGAAACTGAGTATCGGATAGAACCGATTGGGTCGGGACCGTGACGATATTCTTGTGGAGTTTTGGAACCGGTAAGAACCGAAACCAATAGAACCAGCAAAAACCAGAACCGTACGTTGCTATTTCTCGATGACCGGTTTCGACATTGAAGACACGGCAAGAACCGGAACCGGTAGAACCGGCGGTCCGACTCGTTTCCTATTTTCCACCAAGTTCGGTTACCGGGTGGGTTCCGATGTTCATCCCTATAGGCTATATATAATAATTGTAGTGTAATCATATTAAATAGATGTTTATAAAAAATGTCATTAATTATAAATTTAAAGGTGTAAATCTCTTTACTAGCGAAAAATATAATTATTATATGTAATAAAAAAATAATTATAAATAATATATTTTTGGTTTTTAGACTTTAGCTTCATCAGTTTGGTATAAGTTTGATCTTTATATAGAAAATAAATTATAAAAATTATCTTTTTATTTTATAGAAAAAAATCTCTGTGCATTTTTTTACGTTTGAGTTTAAAATTTGGCGACAATACATTCATAACATTCATATGTTGGCAGGTTTGATCCATGTGTACAAAATTAAATTACAAAAACTCTCCTTATAATTTACAGAAAAAGTTCTTACATATTTTTTTACATAAATTTTGATATGTATAAAACGAAAAATAGTCCTTACCTAATAAAATATTTACAAATTATACCTCCTATGAAGCAAACATAAGTAGACTCTTGGTATGCGTGATTTTGGCCACAATAGTTTCATATGTTGACAAGTTTGGTCCACTTGTAAAAAATAAATTACAAAAGTTATCCCTTTAATTTACAGAAAAAGGTCATTGTGCATTTCTTTTATGTTTGAGTTTTAAACTTTGGCAACCATACTTTTGTTGGGAAGTTCGGTCTATGTATAGAAAATAAATTACAAAAAATGTCATTCTAATTTACAACAAAGGTCCCTAAACATTTTTTAGATAAAACTGCAAAAATGGCCCCTATGGTATGTATTTTTTTTTCAAATTTAGTTTAAACCTCGACGTTTTTGGCTTTGTGGTCTCTTTGAGCTAGTTTCGTACTGAAATGACTTTAATACCCTTAGGGTACTTATTTTCTATTTTTTTCAAATTTTTAATGTTTAATACTTATTTATTCATTTTAATAATTAAAAAAAATCAGAGGTCTCTCTCTCTCTCTCTCTCTGTGTGGGTATTTTGGACTTCAACATCCCTCAAGATCCGATCCTCACCTCTGACCACCACTACCCCCCACCTCCAACCACCCCCCTCGAGACCAGACGGAACCAAACCCTTTTCCACCATTTCAACTCCACCATATTTTTTCCTCTGAATATTTTAAAGACCTTTTTGACCTCCATGAAAGCAACATGAAGAACAAGTTTGATCAAAAGGAAGAATGAGTTGCATATTAGTAAAGATGAAGCTCCAGTTTGCAACGAATCAACCATCGTCTTCGTCAAGTTGCAGATCAGAGCGGTGCTGGTTTCCAATTGCTAGGATTTGCAACAGAGGATCAAAGTCGATCTGCAGGTGAGAGGAAAGGGGATGGAGTCATCCTTGTTTGAGCTTGCAAACCCTCGTTTCAGAGCTTGAACAACAACATCGTCATAGAAGAAAATGTCACACCCTCAAACAAGAACGGCGAAAACATCTGAGGGTGGATGAATTCATGAATAGTATCACAACAAATTGAATAATAGTGATCAAACCAACACAACCATTGAAAGACCCGCACTATCGTATTTCTGAAAGACCCAAACTTTCACACTTGAAAATATAGTTACTTCAAACATGCTACTTGCATATTCATAAAAACAATATTTTACATTGATAAAAAGATTACAATTATTGGATACAAACCGACTATTACAAAGTGTTATATATTACACTGTAACGCCCGCAGATCCGGACTAGTCAATTTAGAGACAATAGGGGTCGAAAACGACTTTTCGACAAAAGATTATTTAGAAAAAATAATCTTAACCAAGTTGTAGAATATGTCACAAGGTTTCCGTACATATAAAGAGCGTCTATATCCGAGTTATAACGACGAAGTTATGACCCGTCGAAGTTTCGCGACGGAACCGGCACGACACCGGGAGGCGTAAATAATGAATTTATGATAGAGCGAGATTTAGCCTTAGCGATCTAAATGAAAGTCATAGAATACATTAAACCGAGAGCGTCCATAAAAAGAACGCCCAAATCTGACTTCGTATGAGGAAGTTATGAATTTTCTAAGATTTGGCTTAGCAGTGCACGACCCGAAACTCAATTTTTAGTTCGAGCGGTTTTTGGCTTACGCGACCTAAATGAGATTTGAAGATCTCATTAATAGGAACTCAACGGTAAAAAGATAGACTGAAACGGATTCCGTATGAAGGAGTTACAAATTCTTCGTGGTCATTTAACAGTCTAAACGCCTCCTACTGTTAAATTTGATATCGGTCGAGAATTAGCCGATGGAGTCTAAATGAAAGTTGTAGATCTTGATTTTACCTACGCGTTGGAAAAAATAACGTCGAAAACAGAGCTCGTATGTGAGAGTTATGATTTTTCTAAGTTTGAAGGCTGATACGCGATAGGGGGTGACATGGCACCACCAGAATTGGACACGTGGCGCCACCAGAAGGCTGCCACATGCCCCAAATCGGTGAGTAGGTTCTCCTACTCGGAGAGTCCATCAGGATTTCACACTATAAATAGATGTGTCGGGTTCCATTCATTCTCACACCTTTCCTCTTCCACTTTCTCTCTCTAAACTCTCTCTCTCTAGCTCCCTTTAAGCCCCCTTAAAGTCTAGGTAAACCCCCTAGCACCCGAAGGAAGACCCAAGGCTCCCGAAGCCCCGAGAAAAGAGCATTTCGGCTCGGGAACACTGCTCTAGCGAAGCCCGGTTTTCTGCTGTCCGAGTACCGACTAACCACCTTACCAGGTGAGTGCATAGTTACTTTCATCTTACACATAGATATGAAGTATTTTACATAAATTACGTGCTATGTGTGCATATTATCTGAATACTTGTTGTCTATGCTGGATGAATGATTTTATACATGTTTAAATGATTTAAACTGTATATTTATTTTATATCTACAAATATGTTGGGATAAAACATGGGTAGATGAAATAGTTGGTGTGGGATGAAATAAAATAATGAGAGATAGGTGATGATAGGAAAGTGATAATAATTAGGTGAGGATAGATAGGTGATGATGAATCGGCGATGTAGGATACTACAACCTTGTCCGACAATTTGGAGATGTAGTCATCTACCAGAGTATAGATGGCGACCACGGACTATTATAGACAACCCTGTGGAAACACCAGCAGGCTGATAACCTGTAGGTGATGAATTACGAGTTCGGGCGATGTTGTAACTACGTATTCATGCGATGATACTCTAACCCCCTTACTATGAATTACGAGTCCAGGCGATGTTGTAACTACGTATTCATGCGATGATACCCTAACCCTTGGTGGGCACGTATTGAGGGAGTAATCCCTGAATCAATGCTGTCTAGGCGATGTAGGCGATGATCCTTAGGGAAAGTCCTTAGGAACAAAAATAAAAGGAGATGCGATGTAAGGAGATGAGAGGTAAAATATGATGTAGGAGACGACCCTTAGGATAAATCCTTAGGGAGGGTACTTAGGAATAAAGAAGATAATGGGGATGGGTAATTGGGTTAATTGTTTGATGATTGAACATAATAATTATATTATTATGGGTTGAAAACCCTATGTAATCACCAGGTTTCCCAACCTAACCCACTCAGTTTATTCATATCACAGGTGTTGTTATGAAGTCACATTACATTGAGAGATTAAAGAGATATAGATCACTAGTGTAAATAAATGTAAGTTCTGTTTATGCTTATGTTTTTGTATTGACGATGACATCCCAAACGTTTTAAAATGAATAAAATACGTTTCTTCGAAAATGTTTTGATAATGTAATTAACATGTTTTTCTGGGAACAAATTCCGCAACATTTTTATGAAAAGAAGTACTCTGATTTTTACAAAGCATAAAAAAAATCGGTCTTTTCTGGCCGTAATAACGGGGATGTCACATACACAACTACCCATGATACTATACATTTATACATACATGATCCCTAAATACAAAAGTAATATTACAACTATTCTAAACCTTCTGACAGTAAATGACTATACTGGTTACTTATCTCCTGCAAATTTGTTAAACATTGAGAGGGTAAGCGGTGACGCTTAATGAGTTCAATAATAGATACAATATAACATTATGTCATATATATATATATATATATATATATATATATATATATATAATATATATATATATATATATATATATATACTTCAATATGGCAGAAGCAAAGAGGAACAAGGAACAACAAGGCATATATGAATCATGTGACAAACTTTCCATATCAACCATTTATTTGATTCAAATATATACGATCAATGAGACATAACGATTTCCATACTTGATATACAATAATAAAGCTTCGGCCCAAATGGCACAGGAGACATACACTTTCTAATTAAACATTTTGGTAGTTTTCAGGCTTTCAGCCCTGTCTAACCATCTGCCAATACCATAGAATAGAAATCATTCTCTTGCGGAGACATGTTCTACATGGCCAGAGGCTACATACCAGTACCAACGTGAATCTAAGTCCTTTCACTGATCACTTGGTCAAAGGTATTTCTTTGCTATTAAAAATAGCGAATAGAAATAACACGAGAAAATAACCCACAATAATAACACTGAAAAGCACATAGCACATATAACACATAACATACAATTGTTCCTATATATTAAACTCACCTTGAAATAACCGGGGGTTAAAATAGTAATTTGAGCAGCATTTCGGCTCCAAATATGACTTTATTCGTTGAAAACCGGGAGATTTATTGAAAAACCGAGCTCTGCGAAGGTAGAGCTTCAAAACCGAAAAGATAAATTTTTCGGGCTTCTCGGGAACTTCAGGACGTATTTCGGGTGCTAAAATTGATATCGGGGCTTCGGGGGATGTCAAAATAATAAAAATATAGAAAAGTGGGTGAAATTTGGCAATTTTCCAAAATTATCCGAGAAGGCTTGCAAGCCTTGTATTTATAGGGCGAGGATGCGAGGGTTCGGCTGAGAAGGGGTGAGTCAGCGAGGCAGGTGGCAGCCGCGGAGCGAGGCCAGGTGGTGGGTGCGAGCTTCGGACACACGAAGGGTACGCGACACTCTCGGATTGGACCATCGAAGCTCGGATGCTATGAGTCACAGCGACACGGAGCAAGGCGCGTCGGACGGGGATAGGCTTCGGCCTCGGTCCAATCAGAAGGCAACACGCGTCTGCTGACTCACTGAGATCGGATGACATGGCCTATTCCGGATCTTATCCATGCGAAAATTCTCGGAAATTGAGCCCCAAACTTCTAAAATCCATAACTTTCGCATACGGGCTCCGTTTTTAAGGTTCTTTATGTGCACGTGTAGGCGGGAATATATTTTACAACTTTTGTTTAGACTTCGTCGGCTAATTTTGAATTTATTTTTAATATTATTATTTTTAACAGACCGGGACTGGTAAATCCGTTAAAAATTCATAACTTCTTCATCCGACATCCGTTTTCGTCAGACTTTTTACCGTTGTACTACTATTGACGAGATCTTCAATTCTCGTTTAGGTTGTGTTGGCTAAAAATCACTCGATCTAAAATTCGAGTTTTTAGTTGTCTACTACTAAGCTGAAACTTAGAAAAATCATAACTTCCTCATACAAAGTCAGATTTTGGCATTCTTTTTATCGAACTTCTCGGTTTAATGAATACTACGACTTTCATTTAGATTACTAAGGCGAAAAAGTAGTTTATCAAAAACTCACTTTTTATGTCATTCGGCGTCGTGCCGGTTTTGTCGCGGATCTTCGATTGGTCATAATTTCTTCGTTATAACTCGAATTTTAATGAGGTTTTCGCCTAAATGTTTCTAACGAGATTATCTACACCTTTCAATAATAAAATTTTACTTATTCCAAATTTTATGTTTTCGTTAAATTTCACTATTTGACATTTGATTGGAATCTCATAAGACTTTCAATACTTTCTGAATGATTCTAAACATAATTTTACTTCATTTCTAGTAAAAATCATCTGTTAGAACTCAACATTCAAATTCACATAATATTTCGTAATATTATTCTCTTTTATAATTTACAATACATGATAACTGAATGTGTATGTTACAAATACCTCCTCCTTTTGAGGATTTTGTCCCCGAAATTAAATCGATTAAAATAAATGGGGATATTTTGCTCTTATCTCATTCTTTTTTTCCCAAATATAATTTGGGCCTTGATGGTGTTTCCACTTGACAAGCACCAACTCTACTTCTTTATTACGTAGATTAGTTGTTCTTTCATTCACGATATCTTCCGGCTCTTCTACATATCTTAACTTATTATCCAATTTCACCTCGGATAATGAAACTGTCTCATCATTGATACTCAAGCATTTGCACAGATAACTCACATGAAATACATCATGAATACCTGCCAAATCTTCATGCAATTCCAAGTGATATGCTTGTTGACCAATTCTCTAGATAATTTTTGAAAAGTCCAACAAATCTAGGATTCAATCTCCTTTTCTTCTTAAATTTTATAATACCTTTCCACGGGGATACCTTCAGTATCACCCACATGGAATTCTATGGGTCATCTTCTCTTTTCTGCATATAACTTTTGTCGATCCTGGGCCACTTTCATTCTTTCTCATACCAATTGATTCTTGTCGGTGGTATCTTGAATCATTTCAGGGCCTCCAAGGATCTTCTGTCCTGTATCTCACCAACATAATGGCGTACGACATTTACGACCATATAATGCTTCATATGGTGGCATTTTGATTGAAGCGTGGTAACTGTTATTATACGAAAATTGTACAAGAACGTACTTGTCCCGGTTACCACCGAATTCCAAGACACATGCACAAAGCATATCTTCTACTGTTTGGATTGTTCTCTTTGTTTGACTATCTGTCTGGGGATGATAAGCTGTGCCGAAAGCAACTCAAGATCCCAATTTACGTTTCATACTTGCCCAAAAGTGAGAAGTGAAGCGAGTATGACGATCAGAAATAATCTTTAGTGGCACACCATGTCTCGCGATGATTTCGTCTAATTAAACTTGTGCGTATTTCTCCATTACAACCGTTGTACGTATGGCGAGAAAATATGCACTCTTAGTCAGCTGGTCGACAATTACCCAAATGTTATTATTCTATATATCAGTCTCTGGCAATTAGAGTAGCACCAGACATAAGGTCAATTCATAATTCTACTTGCCTATTCGGGGTAGTCCAGGCAATTCGTCGGGAAGATCATCAAGATTTTCATAAATAATGGAAACATCATTTACAATTTTCTGCCCTTCTCTTGAGATATCAACTACATTAGCCGGATAAGTAGAATATCCCTTCGATATAAATTTACGAGTTTTTTTAAGAAAGAAGTTATTATTTTCAACGTAGACATAAATAGAATCCTTCTATTCGATAGGGATGATTACTATCTCTTCGTATCACATGAGTTTTGCATGTTTCTTTGACAACCAGTCATGCCGAGAATAATATCAGAGTTGGGAAGGAGATTGGAATTAGGTTAGCTAGAAGATTATAACCTTCAATTCCTATGACACCATCCCTGTAGACTTTATCAGCAAGTAATGATATACTTCCTATGTTATCTATATGAAATGATTAGACAATTGAGTAACAAGCAATTTGAAAAGAATGTGCAAATTTATAAGGAATGAAAGAATCTAAGGCATCGAAATCAAATAAGATGTGAGCAAATCTAGAGTTTACGAGAAAATTAGTAGTCATAACATTCGAGTCCTAACTTACTTCTTATGTGGTAATCTAAAATATATGATTTAACTTTTGGTTTGCCAAACGATTGTCAAACTCTTCAAACTTCTTAGTTACTAGCAGTGCTCAAACCTGCACCTGCTCATCGTTCTCTATTGGGCCTTTGATCCTAATCTTTGAGTTAAAACTCAATTCTCATTGCAGACTCCTGCTCCTTCTTGGTTTATAGACTAACCCAAGATAAGGTCTTTACTTTTGCTATGACAACAACTCGAATGGTCATATTCTAATGACCTTTGATTTTATATCGCACAAGACACACAACGAACCAAACTCTTGTATTAGAATCAGATCGAATAAATCAAGCTGATGGAATAGAGAAAACGAAAATAGTTTGATTAGCGCGTGGATGCTTCGAACTGAAAGAATAGCACCACATATCTCTAATTCGTGCTTTCGGACATACACATCAATTTATGTCAAATGACAGAATATTTTGATTGATTACTAAATCACGGATTTCATATTGTAATCCTTCCATGAATAACTAAATTCTTCATCGCCTTCATAACAGGTAACATCTCTATTTAATGGTTGCTCAATTCTTTAATGAAGATCGTTATATTTCTATCGACCATCTCCTTCTTAACTGAAATTTCTTCATTACTCAATACATGGCTTTCCAAACCAATCAACTTTATATTTGTAGATTTATAGTAATTGGACTCCACTCTTTATGACATTAAGATTTGAACGATAATTATCTTCTTAGTCATTACCGAAATGAAGGTAACGACACACATGAATAAAACGGAATCATTTACTGGCTTCTTGGTAACCTTGTGACTTTCCCCGATCCAAGCGTGAGTCATGTGATTTTGATAGTATAGGCATCTACTACCATTCACACCTACTCATACTCTTCCCAAGTATCGTCTCGCAGTTTTCCAAGTCACCATTCAAAATCACAAAACAACTTATCACACATGAATGTGTTCAAAAAAATACATACAACAATTTCTCCTAGACTCAACTTGGGTTTTTGCGTTTCTATCAAACATATCTTGGATTACTTATACTTCCCTTCAAAGATTCTTCTCATGCATATGCTCGATCTAGCATATTCTAATACTTTTTCATAGGTCGATAGAATTTTACTTCCAATTCTTCATATAAATTCTTTCTCGGATAGTGTCTACTCTACAAGACATACTACACCCAAAAGTTACTGTTGCAGTATAGAGACAAACGGTTTTCAACTACTTGCATCATCTTTTTACTTATGTAATTCACATGCACCTTTGTTCATTTCATTATCCTTACATGACATAGTTATTCTTGTGTCTGAGTAAGTCTTCTTCTTATGATTGTATCTTTTAAGTCTACTACAACATTTCTTCTCATACAATACTATGGGTGTATTGCTTCTCCAACTAAGCATTCTACCTTACTTAAACAAGTAAGTTTCTTAAAAGGTGTGGTATCCTTTGCGTAGGTACTTTTGAGCCTTGATTCAAGAGAAGATTTGCAGATTCACACCGGGTTTGTCGCCATAAATGACGAGGGTTACGATTCTTTGTAGGTTATGGCGAACGACCTTTTCGTAACACAAGATATCGATATGGTGATGACTTAACCAATCCATGCCAATGATAACGTCGAAACTTCTTATTGTGACTGGAATTTGGTCGATTTGGAAGTAATGGTTGGTTAGAGTTAAAGTTCATCCTATGTATATATCTTTAGTGCTTTTTGTTTTACCATTTGCCATTTCTATGGTGAATGTTTCATTTAGCGATTGGGCTTTCTATTTGAGTAAGTGTTTAAACTGGTGGCTCACGAAACTTTTCTCGCCACTATCGAAAAGTATGCATGCGTATGATTTATTGAGGAGAAACTTATTAGTAACCACAGTGGGATTGTTGGGTTTTGAGAAATCTAACACTCCTAAGGTGTTCTTGCAACCCTAAAACCTTGGATCTATGTTCTATTATGAATACATGGAACTTTGATTTTTCCAAGGTTCATAACCTATCTAGAATGACATGGGGAACATTAAACATAATGGCTAGAAGAAATACATACCTTTAAATTGTGAGTTAATTCCTTGGAGTTTGAGAGCCTAGCACCAATAATGTGGATGCCTCAAATGGAAATCACAAATCGCCACAAACTTGGAAAAACCTTATGAGAGTGTATGTTGCTTATAGAAATCGGCCACCACCTTTTACACACATAACTAGTTCCATTTCAAGCATCACAAGATCCTTTATATAGTGTGGAGGATTAGGGTTACATCCATGTAAACCCCAATACCCATGACTCTTCCTTTCCAAGGATCCATGGGTTAAAATCTCCAAGGACAATCCATGGACTCCCATGCATGCCAAGCCCATTCCAAATGAGTATTAGCACACACTTATATAAATACAAAAGCCCATATTTAATTCGTCACCTTTTTGATCACCAAATTAATTCTAAATTAATTTATGATCAATACTAATTAAAATAATATGATTTCATATTAATATATTATAACTTATAATATATTAACAAATCATAAACATATAATTCTCAAAGGTTTAACCATAAATCGTTCGAGTGAAGTGCAACCCAAATGGACCATGCCGGGTCGGGTCAAGTATATACCAAATAAAGTTATGGACTTAGACACCTTATCCAACAGTCTCCCACTTGGATAAGTCTAATAACTTTATTTGCCTATATTACTTCAGGAACCAACCGGCAATCGTAGCTCTCAAAACTCTGTTGAACTATGAAGCGTCATTTTAGATAAGTGATCATATAATCCGCTGTTCTAGATATCAGCCGGAAAAATACATGGAACAATGTCTTACTTATTGTCCAGTAGTTTGTTTCTCGATTTCCTGATTTTTTTGACATAGAACTTAATTGAACACATCAACTTAGTTCTGACCGGGCTTGATACATAGGTCAACACAAAATCATCGAGGGGCCCAGATATCGCTTCTAATCCAAGAGGGAACAGATAAACTTCGACTCATATGCTTGTTCTACTACTTGATGAATTATACACAAATACACGTTTTATAACATCGAGTTACCAATGCGTTTACGTACAATCAATGTATAACCAACTCATAGGCAACAAGTCATATCTCTAGGTTTGAAGACTTATATGATATTACCGTCTCACGATCACTCGAGATAAATTCCATGAAGTGATGCGAGTGAGCGTGGGTTTATTCCAATACTTATGAATGTTGTAGTAGCCATTTCTATGGCTAAACAACTTTAGTCATCTACAATCCTAATTCATGACAGTCTTAATTCATACCTACTTCCGACGTATAACCGACTGTGGAAGTTTGAATAAAGTAATTTATTCTTGAAGTTAAAACATGCAAAGCTGAAACAACAGTAAATAATTGACAAAGACAGTAATACCTTACTCATAAATAAATACACCTTTTATTCATCATTAATTGTCGATTACATTTTACAAGTTTCAGAAATAGCTATCTAATCTGTAAAACTAATATCATCCTTCAGCCCTATGCTTCTCAAATGATGTAATTTCCTAACCCTCGTCAGTCCCTTCGTAAGGGGATCTGCATGATTCTCTTTTGATGATACCCTCTTTGCCACGAGGAGACTTTCTTCTATCTTGTGTCTTATGAAGTGATATTCTCTATCAATGTGTCTGGATCTGCCATGATCTCTTGGTTCCTTGGCTAAGGCAACCGCACTATTGTTGTCACAGAAAATATCTATAGGCTCCTTGATAGCTGGTACAACTCCAAGGTATCCGATGAAGTTCTTCAGCCATATCGCCTCCTTTGCTGCTTCACTCGCTGTGATGTACTCTGATTCACAGGTTGAATCAGCTACCGTCTCCTGCTTGGAACTCTTCCAAGTGATTGCGCCTCCATTTAGGATAAAGACCCATCCCGACTTAGAGCTGAAGTTATCCCTATTAGTCTGGAAACTGGCATCACTATACCCTACTACTCTCAAGTCATCACTCCCACCAAGGGTAAGAATCCAATCCTTAGTCCTTCGGAGGTACTTGAGAAAATTCTTTACCGCAGTCCAGTGAGCCTTGCCAGGGTTCCCCTGATATCTGCTAACCATGCTCAAAACAAAGGCCACATCAGGGCGGGTACAAGTCATAGCATACATGATCGAGCCAACAACAGAAGCATATGGCAATCGACTCATCTCATCTATCTCAGCCTCTATACTCGGGCTCTAAGTCTTGATCACTTTGGCATTGCTTTGGATAGGTAATTCTCCTTTCTTGGAGTTCTGCATGATGAACCTTTTCAACACCTTATCCAAGTAGGTACTCTGACTAAGTCCAATTAGTCTTTTAGTCTTGTCTCTTAATATCCGTATCCCTAGGATATAGGCAGCCTCTCCAAGGTCCTTCATAACAAAACACTTCCCAAGCCAGGACTTCACTTCCTGCAAAGTTGGGATGTCGTTTCCTATGAGCAGTATGTCATCCACATACATCACCAAGAAGCTAACTATACTCCTACTAGCTCTGACATAAACACAAGACTCATCTTCGCTTCTTGAAAAGCCAAACTCTTTGACTTTCTCATCGAAACAAAGATTCCATATGCGAGGTGCTTGTTTCACTCCATAGATGGATTTCTCAAGCTTACACACTCTATTCAGGTGCTCTGTACTGACAAAACCCTCGGGCTGACTCATGTAAACATCCTCAGCCAAGTTCCCGTTAAGGAAAGCGGTTTTGACATCCATTTGCCATATTTCATAGTCATGAAAGGAAGCAATGGATAACATAACCCTAATAGATTTAATCTTTGCTACTGGTGAAAAGGTCTCATCATAATCAACTCCTAGAGTTTCAGAAAAACCCTTTGCAACCAGTCGCACCTTATAAGTGTGTACATTACCATCCATGTCGGTCTTCTTCTTGAAGATCCACTTGCAACCAACTGTCTTACGACCTGGTACATTGTCAACCAAGTTCCAAACTTGATTGTCATACATGGACTGTATCTCGTTGTCCATAGCCTCTTTCCATTTAGCAGCCTCAGGGCCTGCCATGGCTTCCGTGTAGCTGTTAGGCTCATCTAGATTTACCAGTGTACTATCACTGATAAGTGTGTCGCCTTCCGCAGTAATATGGAAACCATAGTAATGCTCATGTGCATTCCTAACTCTCGTGGAATGCCTCAGAGGTACAGACACGTCAGTTGGATCAACAGGAGTTTCCTTCTCAGGTTAATTGCTAGGATTTGAGGTTCCTTCACCACTTGACTCTTGAAGTTCTTCAAGGTCAATTTGCCTCCCACTATTTCCTTGGCTCATGAACTCTCGTTCACGAAAGACTCCTCTACTTGTCACAAAGACCACATTCTCACTGGGTCTATAGAAGAGGTAACCAAAGGATTTTTGTGGGTAGCCGATGAAAATACACCTCTCACTTCGAGGTTCGAGCTTATCATGAGTCTCATGTCTCACAAAAGCCTCGCAACTCCAAATATTGAAGTGGTCCAAGTTGGGAACTTTCCCATTCCACATCTCATGAGGTGTTTTGGAAACCTTCTTTATAGGAACCAGATTAAGGATATGGGCGACAGTCTCTAAGGCATACCCCCAAAAAGAGATTGGTAGCGAAGCTAGACTCATCATAGAGCGAACCATGTCCAAAAAGGTCCGATTACGCCTTTCAGCCACACCATTCAGCTGAGGTGTCCTGGGAGGTGTCAATTGTGAGACAATCCCACACTCCTTAAGATAGTCGAGGAACTCTGTGCTAAGATACCCACCACCTCGATCGGATCGAAGCATCTTAATGTTCCTGCACAATTGATTTTTTACTTTCTATTTAAACTCTTTAAACCTATCAAAAGTTTCTGACTTATGTTTGATTAAGTAAACATAACCATATCTACTATAATCATCAGTAAAAGTCAGGTAGTAGCGATTAGTATCCCTTGTGGCGGTTTTGAAGGGTCCATATACATCGGTATGTATAAGGTCCAACAAACCCTCACACTTTTCACAAGAATCACTGAAGGGTGATTTTGTCATTTTTCCAAGCAAACAAGATTCACAACTATCATCTGACTTTAGGTCAAATGACTCCAAAACTCCATCCTTTTGGAGTTGGCTTATGCGTTTCTTGTTTACATGTCCAAGACGACAATGCCACAATGATGCTTTATCCAAGCTAGTAGAAGAATCAATACAAAACACATTATTTCCTAGGTTATCTACAACCGACACAGTTTCATACACACCATCACAAGGTAATGCTTTAAAATAAAGAACATTATTAAAGAAAGCATTAATACTACCAATTTCATTATCAAAAGAAAAGGTAAACCCTTGTTTGTACAAACTATGAATGGAAATAATATTCCTTGCCATTTCAGACGAGTAAACACATTTATTCAAATCTAACTTTCACCCACTATCTAGCAACAAAGTATAAACTCCAATCTTTGTAACAGGTGTAAACTTCTTGTTCCCCATGATTAAGTTTATCTTTCCGTGCTCCACATCCTCACTTCTTCTTAGGCCCTGCAAATCACAACATATGTGAATACCACAACCTGTATCAAGAACCCAAGAATTATAATATGGTGAGTTATTAGACAATATAGTGTAAATACCTGCATGGGATGGTTTCACTTTCCCATCCTTGACATCCTACAAGTACTTTGGGCAGTTTCGCTTCCAGTGCCCCTTATTCTAGCAATAGAAGCATTCAACATCCTTAGGGATGACAGAAGGAGTAGCAGAACCACCTTTGGTTCCACTTGATGAGGAGCCATCAAGAGACTTTCCCTTGGTACCCTTCGAACGGGTCTTCCTTTTCTTCCCTTTGCCTTGTCCGATAGCCAAAACAGGGGTAGCTGTAGGAGTAGGAGTAGTAACAACTGACTTACCTTTAAGACCGCTTTCGGCGGTCTTCAGAAGTCCTTGAAGCTTGATGAGTGTGACTTCCTCCTTGTTCATGTGGTATGTCATGCAGAATTGATCATAAAACGAAGGTAAGGATTGAAAAATGATGTCAATTGCCAACTCCTCAGGGAAGTTCACATTCAATTTCTGCAAACGGTCCACATACCTCTGCATTTTCTGCATGTGGCCCGTGATGGGTTCACCATCCTTCATTTGGGTTGTTATCATGCAGGAGATGATTTCATATCGCTCTTGACGAGCACTCTGATGGTAGCGATCCATCAAATCCTAGTGCATCTCAAAAGGAGAGTAGTCCTTGTAGGACTTTTGGAGCTCGGCTGTCATAGTGGCCATCTTGATGCATGCCACTTTTGTAGCATCTCTTTCATGTACCTCATATGCAGCGACCTCCTCAGGAGTTGCAGTATGATCAAGATCCTTAAGCTCCTTGTCGAGGACATATTCCTTGTCCTCGTAACTAGTGACCATCCTGATGTTACAGATCCAATCCATAAAGTTGGAACCATCGAAGATGACTCTCCCACAAAGGTTCATGAGAGAGAAGGAGCCAGTAGGGTTAGAACTCGAAGTATTGTTGGAAGACATCTGAAAAGAAGAAAGACAAGTTTAGATTAGATATATAGAGTCCTTAATAAGATACCCAAATGTAATATTAAGGCTAGGACCCAACACAGTATATTACAACTTAGAAGAGGGATGCCATAATCTAAGCTATAATATATTTAAAGGTAGGTGAATGATGATTCACCAATTTCCACCATGAAAACGAAATGAATTATTAGGTTTAATTGGTTGGAAATTCCTAGATTCTTTTGAGATTCATTGAACTTTTCAATAACATGTTTTAATCTCAAGTGTGCCCTTCAAGTTTTGTGACTGGGATGCCGAGGATCACAAAACAAGGTGTGGATAACCATGCAAATTCACTTGGTACCCTTAATATTATCACCTAATCGATGTGCCGGTTAACCACACACGCTCCACCGATCTATGATAAACATTAAGTCACCCTTTGTTATCCTTACTAGTCCAAGTTAGTGTGTCGGTTAACCACACACGCTCCACCAACGACTTGGTAAGGTACAAAGTGTGAATTTTATGGGTTAGCACCATTTTCACATTTTCCTAAAGTAACTAAGATTGGGAATTACTAAAACATTTAGTTTCTTTATAATAATCATTATACTTTTAATGAGAATTAAATTCATTGTCCTAACTGTTTGGCTAACGATCATCCACCGATCAAGGAAGCGATGGGTGAGAGTGGACACCCATTAAGCTGCCATTTTATAGGCAGCAACCTTATACTCCCCTTATAGACCGGATTCATGAATGAGACCTACTAACGGTAAAACGACTCGATCTTATACATATATATATATATATATATATATATATATATATATATATATATATATATATATATATTAACCATTAATCTTATAATAATATAAGGGTTGAATTTTAACTTTTAAAATCCTAAGGGTTGGAATTTAAATTGTGTGTGCGTCTTTACAAATTCCAAAACTTGAGGGCAAGTTTTGAAACTCTTCAAAACTTTTTATTTCATAACTTATGAGTTAATGGTTCATAAAAGTGAAGACTCTTCATTTTTATGTAACTTATGTGTTTAAGTGTTCATTAAAAGAGGTGACCTTTGGAAATCCATAACTTAAGGACAAATTATGGATTCCATTAAAACACATAATTGATCAAGAATTAATCATTAAACAATTTAGCAAGTAATTTCTATGATCTAACAATAACTCATAAGAACATGAATCTTCATATCAAAATTTCAAGAACATATGAACACATATAAACATGAAATTTTGATATTAGCCATTCTAAATGGATTAGAAGAATCATTACCCCCATCTAAAACAGGTTTCAAAACATCAAAACAGTTTAGGGTAATGTTTCTAGTCCATTTCCAGCAGCAAAAGTCGAAAAACTGCACTTTGTGTCTCCTACTCGTCGAGTGCACGAACCTACTCGATGAGTAGGATGAATTTGTGCTTGGAGTCGTCGAGTCCCCCCATGGACTCGGCGAGTCCACTGCCCAGACAACTCAATTTTGCGACTTTTCAATAGTTTGCATCAAGTATTCAAAAAAACAATCCTAGGCTCTAATACCACTATTGGGTTTTGAGCAATCTAATACTCCTAAGGTGTTCATGCAACCCTAAAACCTTGGATCTATGTTTTACTATGAATACATGCAACTTTGATTTTTCCAAGGTTCATAACCTATCTAGCACGGCATGGGGAACATTAAACATAATGGCTAGAAGAATTACATACCTTTAAATTGTGAGTTGATTCCTTGGAGTTTGAGAGCCTAGCACCAATAATGTGCATGCCTTAAATGGAAATCACAAATCACCATAAACTTGGAAAAACCTTATGAGAGTGTATGTTGCTTATAGATATCGGCTACCACCTTTTACACACACAACTAGTGCCATTTCAAGCATCACAAGCTCCTTTATATAGTGTGGAGGATTATGGTTACATCCATGTAAACCCTAATACCCATGACTCTTCCTCTCCAAGGATCCATGGGTTAAAAGCTCCATGGACTATCCACGGACTCCCATGCATGCCAAGTCCATTCCAAATGAGTATTAGCCCACACTTATATAAATACAAAAGCCCATATTTAATTAGTCACATGTTTGATCACCAAATTAATTCTAAATTAATTTATGATCAATACTAATTAAAATAATATGATTTCATATTAATATCTTATAACTTATAATATATTAACAAATCATAAACATACAATTCTCAAAGGTTTAACCATAAATCGTTTGGGTGAAGTGCAACCCAAATGGACCATGTCGGGTCGGGTCAAGTATATACCAAATAAAGTTATGGACTTAGACACCTTATCCAACAGGGATCCCTCATGGCCTCCTCATCCCTATTTCTAAAACCCTTCCCACGCCTCTACCATTTCTGTTATGTGCCTTCAGGCACTCCTTCTTGAAATGCCCCATTTCACCGCATCCATAACATGCCCGACTCACCCCAGCATTAGCGGCTTGGGTGGTTTGTTGTGTTGGGACTTTGCAGAAACGGGTGGTATGCCCCTTCCTGTTGCAATTATTACATTGTATCTCTTGGAAAGCTCCATGGTGATGGTAGTTGCACTTGTTACATTTCGGAAGAGTCCCAGCATATTGCTTGGCTGGTGCAGGGGCAGTAAGGGCGGTGTTGGCATGGACGGCCACTGTTTGTTGTTTCTTGAATGAGTCTTGAGTGGGTTGGCCCTTTTTCTTATTCCCGAACTTCTGCTTGTTGTCTCCCCTCCTTGGTTGTTTGGGTGTGGGGGTTATAATGCCTTGACGAACTCCCTGGTCAACAAGAGTTTGTGCCAAACGCTTGGCACTGGCGAAGGTGCTCAGATTGGCGAATATGACCATTCCCTGGATCTGAGGGGATAGTCCCTAAATGTAACAGTCCACTTTCTTGGCCTCTGGAGTGACCATTCCAGGGCACAGAGTTGCCAGTTCTCTAAATCGGGTGGTGTAGTCTATAACAAAATGTGAGTAGTATAAGCCCTACTCATGGCATGTAGTCTCGTGTGGCTCATGGGATGAAGTCATGGAGGCCTGCATCTCCATTATTTGTCACTCATCCGCAATCACCCTCTCCTCGAGGGCCAAATGTCTCTCCTGGTACTCTCTCGTCTCCCCCTGAGCGGTGGTGAGGTCTTCCTGGAGGCAGTCCACGATACCACATGTCCGCACATAGTCTCTCTCTAGTCGTCAAGACTATGCGGCGGTGACCTCTGTGGCAGCTCCTACCTCCAAGATCCGACTCACCGATGCCCTGGTCTGATCTCCGAGATGCGTGATCCGCTGAACCATGACAGGGAGGGCCCTGTCTTCCGGACCTCCATGACTGAGGTTACAAAAACCTCGCTCCATGTCGTAGGGGGAACGCTGATGTTGCTGTCTTCTCCACCTCTCCAGGTCATCTACCCAACAGGGCGTGAGTCCCTTGTAGCCCTGACGATGCGCGGGAACCCAAGCGACATAAGGATGATTAATGACCTCGGACTCTGCGTCCGATTCCTCCTCTAACTCTTCTTCGTCTTTTTCCTCCTCAGGATCCTCTTCAGGGTCTTCCTCCATTATCTCCTCTAGATCCTCTTTGATCCAACCACCAATTCCCTGGTTAGGGAAATAGGGGTCTCTAGGCATATGGAATCCTGCCATGACGTCTGTGCAAGAATAGAGATATGAGAAATATAAGAAGTGTTTAAATGTATGAATCTATAGAATTCTAAATACTCCTATAGTATTTTAAACTTTATGTTCGATTCTAAAATTTCTTGGTATATAGGGTTAGTAAGTTTTAGATTTGTTGTTCACCGCGACCATTCCCAAACACATGTTAGTCATATCTCGCATAAATATAGTTGATCAGGCTATATCTATCCCAAATATGATTACATAACTATCTAAGCTTAATCGTAGTGTCCAACTTATCTTAATACATTTTATATGGTTCTTATTATGACAATGTTCTAGTATGTATGCATGTACATACACTTTTATATATAAAAATACTATTATATTTTAAAAGTATACTCCTTAATCAGAGTGTTTTAGCCCCCATTGTATTTATAGTTGTATATCTTACATGGTTTTATATACTTAGTTCACTATAAACAATGCTCTGATACCAATCTGTCATACCCCCAAAGCAGAATGGCAGAACCGTCTGAGGGTGGATGACTTTATGAATAGTATCACAACAAATTGAATAATAGTGATCAAAGCAACACAACCATCATAATTATAATTGGGAAAATTACATTGTATGCAAATATTGTTTTTTTCAATAACAATTGCATTATGAC
Source organism: Lactuca serriola (assembly GCF_051521515.1). Taxonomy (NCBI): domain Eukaryota; kingdom Viridiplantae; phylum Streptophyta; class Magnoliopsida; order Asterales; family Asteraceae; genus Lactuca; species Lactuca serriola. Next base: position 148,570,378 of record NC_136411.1, on the reverse strand, counting down.
ATAAGTAAATAGTGTGACGCCGTAACATCCCATCCTCAAAATCTTGTGGCTACCTGTTTACTAATTTCCTGAGAATACAAGCGGTTTAGAAAAAGTGTCAACAATTAAGTTGGTGAGTTCATAAGAGTTTTGTATGCGAAAAATCGGTAATTTTTCCTTGTATTAATGATAGAGTGTGTTTTCAGAAAATCCAATATATTCTTTTAAATGAGTTGTAAGTCTTAAACCCAAATACCAAAAATGTAAGTAGTGTTATATTGTAAAATAGTATAATGAAGTTTTATCTTTATATAAAACTACTTGAATGTATGTTAACCTCGTAAACCAAATTTATTATTAACACCCCATGTGAGTTATCATAACCATGCTAGCGACTAGTGGCCTTCTACGACGTTCTTCAGATGTCAGAATGTTAGACATTTGTCACCCTAGACCTGCCGGTCTAACTGTAGCTAACAATTTGGGTGCAGGGTTTTCAGTCCCGTATAAATCTATACACAAGTGTCATGCTCTTTTACCGAGATTATGGTTATAATTCAGGACTTTAGTGTGTACTCTAGTAGGTACGCTGAAGCTAGCGTCTCACAAAATTGTGTTAACAAGTTTACGTCGAGTGTAATGAAACCCTTACTGAAAGTATTACCCTTTCATAGGGCCATATGGTGTAAGTATATTGATACCTTCAAATAATTATATGGTTCGTCCAAAATGATAGTGTAGTATCTATGATTCCTAAACTATACCAATTATACTTTATTTTGAATGCTTTGTTAAATACATTTATAATAACATTTATATAGATACGTAATAGTTATCTTGTCTAGATGTTTTATAAAATTATATCATAAAAACTTATCTCTAACACAAGTATGAGGAATTGGTATGAAAAAGTACATTTCTAGTTTTTGCCCATTTTTAACGATTTTTACCGGTAACTAGAAAAATATAAACTAGATAAAACTTGTTTCTATCCCTTTTGGGATTTTACCTCAAAATAGATTCATATGTTTTAAAAAAAGAAACCATATATTTTTAGTTAAAACTCACAAAATGATGTCATAATCTGGTTATGTCCATTTTTGTTTGTAAATCCATTTTTACATAAAATGATTTATTCTTGAGTTTTCTTTTTGTAAAACTAACTCCTTGATATTTTGTCAAGTTTCAAAATGCATGAACAAAACAACATATTTTGGGTTTTAACCCACAAAAGTGGTATAATAACTAGGTTATAACCATTTTTGCTACAAATGCCATATCTTGTCCATAAAAATCTTAGTCTTTGTAGTTTTATAAATATAACTTCTTCTTATGAACATATGGCATAGTTTAAGTTTGTTTTTCTTGGTTTTGTATCATTAACCAACATGACACAAATGAATGTTCCAAAAACTCGTAGTAACCATATTTCATGCATATGATGCTTTATATTCAACATATAAATGAAATGTGCAAACATTTATGTAAATATTCCAAATATTTCTTGTATCCCCCCCCCCCCCAAAAAAAAAAAAGAAACCTTGAAAAACTCGAAAATGTGGGGGTATGAACTCACCTTGAGTGTGTTTGTGGTTGGATAAAGAGGTGATGGTGAAGATGAAGGTGGTTGAAGAACTCTTTGAAGATGGTATTATCCTATGAGTTTTAACACATGATAATGTGTATAAATGAGATGAAACTAACATGAAAGTGTGTAGAAACACTAGATTAACAAGAAATACTTACCAAAAATTCTAAGAACCAACTTGAAGAATTTATCCTTGAAAGATTTGGACTTGTTTGTTTGAGAGAAAATGGAAGAAGTTTTGAAGATGGTGGGGGGTTTGGGGGTTCTCGGCCAATGTTAAAGAGGGGAAGGGTGAAGTGATGTTTGCATTGTTATTTGATGGGTAATAGCCTTGATACCTGCTGGATAATATTTTGTGTTGGAAAGGATGAAACCCTCATGTCACTAAGTCAACTCTTCTTTTCTTTTTCTTTCCAACCAAGAACAACATTAGTCCACTGAAATCATAGGTGATTTCGGTCCAGCACCACTGGAATCAAAAAGTTTTCGGTCCCAACTGAGAACTCTAAAAGTGAAAACATAGAGTTTTTGGCCCTAAACCGAAAACCCTAAAAAATAGGTAAAAGCTCAAAGTTAATGTTCTAATCAGTTGGCTTTTGTTGACTTGTTTGACTTCTGCTGACTTGTTGACTTTGATTGGCCCAAAACTGCCAGTTGTCACAGAAAAGAGACAGGCGGTTGAAACCCAAAACGACGACAGATCTGAAAAACCGTTTGAGTTGTCATTAGTGGTGTTGAGAGAAGACAATACGTGGTGTTAACAGGAGACAAAGACCTCAGTCGAATTTGTTTTGTCTTCAAGATCTGAATATATCTAAAGCTAGAGAGGGTAATTTGATGGAAGCCATGGTTTTCAACATCATGTGGGAAACCCTAGTCTTCACCTTGTGCAACCTCATACATCTGATTTCACTTCAATTTTTGGTTTTAATTTGGGGATTCAAGTTTGTGGGAAGCATGTGAAGCAACTTAATTTTTGTTCTTGAAGCTCATTTACAAAAACTTGTTTCCAGATTTGTTTTAAGGGTTTGTTCTTAAACCCAGATCTAAACATGATATGTGCTTGAACCCAAATCTAAATATGATGTTCTTGAAACTCATTTGCACCTGCAAAAATTAGAGGGAGAAAAGAGAACTCGACCTTGATCTATGTGTTCTTGAATTTTCATTTTCAGATATCATAAATACATACACACACATAGAGAGAGAGAGAGAACACAAATAGAAAGAGATAGGAGGAGGATGAGGGAGGGAGGGAGAGAGAGGCCCTTTCATTTTTTTAATTATTAAAATGAATAAATAAGTATTAAACATTAAAAAAATGAAAGAAAAATAGAAAATAAATACCCCAAGGGTATTAAACTCATTTCAATTTAATGAGGGGCCAAATCTGCAACGAAACTAACTCTAAAGAACCACGAAACCAAAAAAATCAAGGTTTGGACTAAATCTCGGAAAAAATATGTACCATAAGGACCATTTTCGCAATTTTGTCTTTTTTATACAATTGGTTCATATGTTTAAGTGGTATACTTTTCGGTTTATTTTTTTTAAAACAATTTAGAAATTGGTTTCTGTCTAATAGAAATATTACAGATTATGTCTCCGACTCTCCACAAAATGGACATAAGTAGACTATCGGCCTATGTCCCTGCAGAACAGAAAGGGAAAATGTCTAGTTTAGAAATAAATTAAAACTTATGTTTTGCCAATATGAAAAGATGTAGTCCAAACAAAAAAAATCTTATGAAAATAAGTCTAAACTACCCCTACCATGAGTGTGTTACATGTTAAAGATTTTAGAGAATCAAATGAAACGTATTTTTCTGATCATGCTAAAAGTATGATATTGTTTCATAAATTGCTAAATCATAATTAGTTTATTATTTATTAATATTACTTAATGTTGATGTTTCCTTTTGGAATAAAATTTTTATTTGTTAACTAGTGGGAGACCCATGCTTCGCATGGGTCAGTAGTCTTTTGTAAGATTTGCTTCGAATTCATAGGTTTTTCCATTACATTTGAGGGCGGTAGAAAAGGTTTCCAAGAGAGTTGGTTACTACGACAAAAAAAAATCATAAGCATCGTTAAATTGAAAGTGATACCGATACATTTATTATTTGATCAGCTTCTGAGCTAGTTGTATGGACAAATGTAGTATTTTGAGGACACTAACGTGAAGGTAAAGATGCATGCAACTTTATTTGTGACATCTTCTTTGCAAATTAGGTGAAATGGATTCATTTTTAAGATTAGGTCAAAAATAAATTGAAGTGTAAAAAACATAAAGGGTTCAATCGACGAGGTAATAAAAGAAAAACACAAAGATTGTTAGAATTACTCAAGGGAAATTTAGTAATTTAACTATTCATTGTCTGTTAGTTTGTTAGTTGGTTAGTCTATAACAGTTAAGTAGTTAGAGTTCTTATTTCTTCTTGTATATATATTATATTTGTATCTTCCTGATCAATTAATGAAGACATATCATTGCAATCAATAATTTCTTTCTTCTCCATTTCATTTATGATAGCATTGTATCAGAGCAAAAGTGCTTCATTCTTTTGTTCTTGATTTTTTTTCTTCAAATTTGCTCTCTGTTTTTGTTCGATTTCTTCATCTTCAATGGCTGAACCAGGATTCAATTCAGCTATTGATCATTCAAGTCCCTATTTCATAGGTTCTTCTGATCATCCAAATTTTTTGCTTGTTAACACTCCATTTGATGGAAATGGATTCAATTCGTGGAACCGATCTGTAATCATCTCTTTATCAGCGAAGAACAAGTTAGGGTTCATTGATGGCACTATTTCGAAGCCTCTCACTACTTCAACCAATTATCCAAATTGGTACAGGGTCAACTCTATGGTTATTAGTTGGCTTCTAAATTCACTGTCGAAAAACATCGCTGAAAGTGTTTTGTTCTTACAATCTACTTCTGAAATCTAGAATGAGCTGAATCAATGCTATGAGCAGTCCAATGGAGCTCTTCTTTATCAAATTCAACAACAAATCTTCTCTATATCTCAGGGATCTGAAAAATTCACATCATATTTCACTAAGTTGACAAAAGTTTGGGATGAACTTCGACTTGTTCAAAATTTTCCTCCATTCTCATGTGAATCTGCTACTGCTATTCATAAATTTCTTGAAGAACAACGCCTAATCCAACTTTTGATGGGATTAAATGATAGCTACAAGATTCTTCGTGGCCAGATCTTGATGATGAAGCCTCTTCCTAATAATTATCAGATCAATCTTGATTCCATAGCTATGCATGTTTCATCAGATGTTCAACATAACGAGAAACAATTAGTTTGTAATCACTGTAAGAAGAATGACCATACAAAGTCTCAGTGTTACAGATTAATTGGATTTCCTTCTAACTTCAAGTTTACAAAGACAAAGAAGGAAGAATCTAAATCTATGGCTCAAAATGTTACTGTCAAGCCTGATATTGGAATTACTGAAGATCAATACAACCATCTTCTTCATTTGCTTAATGCTAGAAACATTTCTTCTTCTTCCACAAGTCAAGTGAATAATTCAGTGAAAATCGATGCTATGGAGAATGAAGGTAATAAGTTTTCTTTTAAACATTTTGCATCAAATGTTTACAAGTCATCCAATATGCTACAATCTCATTTGTCATGGATTGTTGATACTGGTGCAACTAATCATATGTGTTCTTATAAAGAACTTTTTTCTACATTTCACAAATTACATCAGCCTCACATGATTGAATTTCCTGATAGACATGATACTTCAGTTGAATTCTATAGAGATGTTCAAATCCATGATTCTATTGTTCTTCATCAAGTGTTGTATGTTCCAAGATTCAAATACAATCTTGTCTCTGTTTCTAAACTCGCATCTCAACTTTAGACATTCTTTCTTTTTACTGATAGACATTGTTTGTTGCAGGACCCTTTGATGAAGAGTAAAATTGAACCTGGAATCTTAGGGAATCGCATCAATGATCTATATGTTTTTCATCATCATTCAATTAAGTCTAGTTTGTCTTTCAGTATGTATGTATTCAAACAATTTGATTCTTCAAATAAATGTAAATCCATTTCTAATGTAATGGTTTGGCATAATCGTTTTGGACATACATCAATTGAAACTCTCAAGAATCTTTCACTTGTTCCTTCTGATTCTCATAATGATTTTCCTTGTTTGATTTGTTCTAAGTCTAAACAATCTCGTTTGCTTTTTCCTTCAAGTCAATCTCAGTCTAAGGGCATTTTCGACTTAATTCATATTGACATATGGGGTCCTTATAAACATACTTCCCATGATGGTCACAAATTTTTTTTAACAATTGTGGATGATTACAACAGACATCCTTGGATACATCTTTTGAATAATAAGATTTATGCTTTAACTCTTATTAAAGACATTGTTAAGTTTGTCCAAACTCAATTTTCAAAGAAAGTGAAAGTCATCAGGTCTGATAATGCTTATGAATTGGAAAGTAGCAATGAGGGTATGGAATACTATTCTTCTCATGGCATAATTCATCAAACATCAACAACTTATACCCCACAACAGAATGAAATAGTAGAACGAAAGCATAAGCATATTCTTGAGGTTGCAAGAGCTTTATATTTTCAAGCAGGGTTAAGCACAACTTATTGGGGAGAATGTGTCAAAACAGTTGTTTACCTTATAAACAGAATGCCAACTAAAGTGCTTAAATTGAAATCTTCATTTGAGATGCCTTCTACTCAAAAGGCATATAAGGTGATGAATATTGAAACAAAACGAATTTTTGTTACAAGGGACATCAAATTCTTTGAGCATATTTTCCCCTTACATTCACTCCATAACCAATTCTCTCAAACATCACCACCTACATATATACCCAATTCTTGTTTTGAAGAATAACATGATACTGAAACACGTGAACCTTCAGAAGGATTCCATCGGGAAGAACAACCACAAAATATATCCCAAATAATTCGTCCTACTAGAAGAAGACAACCACCTATTCACCTTAGAGATTATATTTGCAATTTTGCATCCTCAAATGATAATGACTGTTTTCATACTCTCACTAATCTCTGTGTTCTAGGAAATTCAAAACCTTCAAATTCATCACATGACCATTTTACCCTTGCTTTCAATGTTATCACTCATGAGCCTGAACCTATTTTCTATACTCAAGCAAAGGGAAATTCAAACTGGGAAGATGCTATGCAAAAAGAGTTAACAGAATTACATGCCAATAATACATGGACTATTGTCAAACTTCCAAAGGGTAAAAAACCCATATCATGTATGTGGGTATACAAGATTAAATGCAAAGCTGATGGTACTATTGAATGATACAAAGCAAAGCTGGTAGCAAAGGGTTTCACTCGGAAAGAGGGTATATATTACCATGAAACTTTTTCTCCTGTTGTCAAATTTACTACAATCAAATGTCTTATTTCAGTTGCTGCTAAAAAGGGGTGATTCATACAACAATTTGATGTTAATAATGCTTTCCTTCATGAAGATCTTCATGAGGAAGTTTATATGAAGATTCCTCCTGGATCAGATGTTGGCTCTAATTCGTTAGTTTGCAAGTTAAAAAAGTTACTTTATGGTTTGAAACAGGCTTCTCGACAATGGTATGCAAAATTATCCTCAGCCTTATACAAAAAAGGGTATAAACATTCTCAAAATGATCATTCTCTCTTCATCAAGAATACTAATGATCTTATAATCATTGTTTCTGTTTATGTGGATGATCTTTTGGTTACTGGAAATGATTTAGAAGGCATTGCAGATCTCAAGAAATTTTTAGATGATTCTTTTAAGATCAAGGATCATGGTGAGATTGGTTATTTCCTTGGCTTAGAATTTGTTCATGTTTCTTCTGGTATGGTTGTTCATCAACAAAAGTTTATCAAGGAACTTCTCAGTTTATACTCCATGAGTGATTTTGATTCAACCATTACTCCACTTCCATCAAAGTTTAATGGACATTCTACTAAAGAAGAGTTATTAGAAGATGTTACTCAGTATAGACAACTAATTGGCAAACTTAACTATCTTATTCATACCAGACCAGATCTGTCATTCACTGTTTAATATCTAAGCCAGTTTAATCAAAGGCCTACCAAGAGTCATTTTGAAGTTGCTTTACATGTTTTGAAATACCTTAAAGGTACTATCAATCAAGGCTTACACTTCAACAATAAATCCACTTTCAATCTTGAAGCTTATTGTGACTCGGATTGGGCATCTTGTCCAGTTACTCATAGATCTGTTAGTGGATATTTCATTCTATTTAGTGGCACTCCCATCTCTTGGAAATCAAAGAAACAGATTACTATTTCCTTATCTTTAGCAGAGGCCGAGTATAGATCAATGAGACGCATTTGCGCTGAGTTAGCGTGGATAATAAGAATATTTCATGATCTTCAAGTGCCAAATCTTCAACCTATTCCTTTGAAATGTGACAGTCTAGCAGCTATTCATATTGCAAAGAATCTGTTTTATCACGAGCGAACCAAACATGTTGATAGAGATTGTCACTATGTTCGTCAAAAATTACAAGGACTCATTCAGCTCTCTCATGTATCAACTAACAATCAGTTTGCTGACGTTTTTACTAAACCTTTATCCGGAACGAAGCATCAAAAAGCCATTCGCAATTTGGGTTTTCTTTCGCACCCTCCAGATTGAGGGGGGTGTTAGAATTACTCTAGGGCAATTTAGTAATTAACTATTCATTGTCTGTTAGTTTGTTAGTTGGTTAGTCTGTAACAGTTAAGTAGTTAGAGTTCTTATTTCTTCTTGTATATATACTGTATATGTGTCTTCCTTATCAATTAATAAAGACAGATCATTGCAATCAATAATTTCTTTCTTCTCTATTTCATTTCTGATAAAAAAGATATAGAAAAAAAAAGCAAATAGAAAAGAACAAAATAGAAAATAAAGTCGATAATCGAAGTCCATAGAAAGAACTTACCAATGAATGGAAGAAGTGGAAGATAACGCAAAATCGAGGAAGCGATCAGCCCAGAAAGGCAATGGAAAAACATTGAAATCCACCCAACTGCAATGGAAAACAAAATCTAGCCACTGCAATCAACTGTGCTATACAGGCAAAATCGTTTAGGGAAGATACAGAATCGAGGAATCCAATAGCAATGAAAATCGGAATGACAGGATCGATGGTATGGAAGTGAACGCCAACGCAAATTCGAGAAATCGAATACCAATCTCGAATTCGTTCAAAATGTGGCAAGCTGAGAAAAGGAAAATACCAGCGCCGAACATCGAAGTGGATTGGCTGGAAACGGCTGGTATCGGCTAGGCTCAATATCGATACTATTCACCAGCCATGTTGAAAATTAACACACACACACACACACACACACACACATATATATATATATATATATATATATATATATATATATATATATATATATATATAGAGAGAGAGAGAGAGAGAGTTAGGTTCATATATGAACCTTAACTATTGTATGATTGTAAGACCAAACATCAACCATTGATCTAGAAAGGGGTATGATCGACATTTTCTTTTGTATTACCTAAATTAAAATAGTTGTATATATGGAAGAAATTCGAACGTTTCAAATGATAATATATTTTCAATTGTTTAATTAGGTATCAGATTTGTTTAATTAGGGTTCAGATCGACATATTGTTTTCATGCATCCTTTATTAATCAAGTTTTGCTGTAGTTCGTTTGAAGTTGTCATACTCAACAATTCTGATTTTGCTGTGATAATGAGTATTGTCGATGATGAAATCAACACCAGTATAATCGATGCATCTGTTCGATTTCTATTTTGTATAAATGCATGATTTTATCTGTTTTTTTGTTTATATATTTTACTTTATGTTTCTTAAACTGGTTATTTTTCCATTGATTCATCCAATCGTCATATGAAATTCTTAAAGAATGATATATTCTATCATTCTTAAAGAATCTTGTATTCTTAAAGAATTATGAAAACTATTTTCAAAATATATACATTCTAACAGATTATTCATAATTAACTTAAATAGTTCTGTTAAATTGAAAAAAATAAAGGAATTTGTTTTGTAGTAGTTTCAGTTTGAACAGAACATTATTTTATAATAAACTTACAACTTAATATGTATTTTATATATCAGATTATTAGTCTATTGAAGAGGATGAATGATCTTCTTAATCCGTTGGTTTTGAAGCATTGCATGGGACACAAGAAAGCAGTGTATCAAAAGTTGGTTTTGGATATAGTGGAAGCTCATTATATTACGATTGAAGGATGTGTGAAACCACATTATGAGAATGTCGCTATTGAAAGAAATGCAGTTGTGGAAAGGAAGAGACTTTGTAGGATTTGCAATTAGTTGACATTCATGATATGAGGAATTGTCCATATACGAAGATATATCGTTATTGAATTTCAATTCGTTTGCTAGTCATTTTATTTTCTCATGGTTATGAGAATTTATTTTCATTAAATGTCCGTATATGTCTGATTTCATTGAATAAGATAATTATAATTATATTTATTTTCATTTGGAATAAGATCGATTTCATTGAATTAGTTATTATTATTTTTTTGAAAAGGAAAATGTAACATTTAACCTACTCCTAAACTACAATTTAATTCCACCTATGTCCAACTTGAATTAGTTAATTACAATTATATGTATTTTCATCAAATGCTGGAAAACATTTATACCAGTAGTATATATTCTTCAAGAATTGAGCAAGACAACAAGTTGTATTAAATTTGGAAGTATGATCCATATTTGCTCAAATGTATCAGACGTTGATTTTAGTTACTTGTATTTTGGAGTCAATAATTTATTTTATCAATTGAAAATATAAATAATAACGAAATTTATAAACGTTTTTAATGAATACTATATTATCCAAAAATATGAAGCGTTTAACATGCAGTTGCTCTGATTTTGATTGTTCAGTTACTTTTTTGCCAACTCTTCTTATTCCTCGCCTATAAAACCAAATGGACAATGAAAATACAAGTTACTTCTTAATGGAGAATGAAATAGTGAATCAGGTCGTGCATAATCAAAGCATCGGAATGGCGAATGAAATGTAGAATGAAGAATTTATCACTCACCAACAGCCAGAAGATCCAATTGATTGGTCAGATAATATAGATGACGAAAACTATGTTTCGGATTACGTTGATCATGAAGTAAATGAAGGTAAAAACTGTCTGAATGACGCAAAACTACAAACATTGTTATTGTTGTAATTCACATTCTTGCAAAAATATAGTTAATATTTTTTTTTGTAATCATTATAATGTTACGTATGAACTGATACAGAAATCAGAAGCAGTAGTTGTTTATTCTTTAGGAATGTGTTTTAGAAAATATATTCAATCACACATTATTCTTACATTATTATTTAAGAATGGTACTAATAAAACATTAACTAATATATTACAGATGCAGAACAATTTGTAGTTGTAAGTGATTATACATCTCTGGGTGGGACAAATTATTATACACCCAAGACCAATGAAGATGTAAAGCCTAAAGTCGACGACATATATGATACATATGATGCAGCTGTAGAAATGTACAAAAATTATGCATTTCAAGCAGGTTTTGATATTAGGCTAGGATCAAACAAGAAGAAGACGGATGGTACTTTCACAAGCAGGTACTTATTATGTAACAGAGAAGGAAAGCCCAACACTGGTAATGTTGACACTATTGATATTCAGTACAAAAAAATAAAACGAAGAAAAGATAAGCATAGGATAGAATGTGAGGCTCATATTGTATTCAAGCTCCTTCCTTAGACAGGAAAATATGTGGTTCATGAATTCGTTGAAAGACATAATCATATGTTGATACCTAAGGCTAATATGCATTTGTCACGTGCGAAAAGGAAACTAGATTTGTCTCAGCAAACTTACATTTATAACATGTCTAAGAATAAATTTGGGGCAAAAAAAGCTTATAGGTTAATGTGTGGTCTCCAAGGTGGGTGTTTAGTTCGTGGTGGATTGGCGATTGATTACAAGAACTGTGCTAGGAATTTAAATTGGTTTATTGGTGGTAGTGATGCCCAATTGATTGTCAACATCATGGAAGAGAGAGTTAAATATGCACCAAACTTCTCATTCGAGTTTAGAGTCGAGGAAAAAAAAGACTATTTTCAATGTTTTGGGCTGACGAAACTTCTAAGTATAACTATAAAGAGTTTGGGGATGTTGTTTCATTTGATGCCACCTACCAGACTAACAGGTTATTAGGTTACTAATAATTTTTTAAAATACATTTTCATGATCATAACATATTTTCCATTTAGGTATAACATGGTATTTGTTCCATTTACTGGAATTGATAACCATAAGAGGTGTGTCACATTTGGTGCTGGATTGCTTACCCGAGAAGACATGGATTCTTACAAATGGTTATTAAAATGTTTTTTTGAGAGCTTTTGGGAGTCCACCTAAGATTATAATGTTTGATCAAGATCCGGCAATCAAAAAAGTAGTTGATGAATTGTTACAACTATCCAGTCATCGTTTATGTATGTGGCATATAACAACAAAATTACCATAAAAGGTATACATACCACTATTATTTTCTACAATTGAATATTCTTTACAAAAAAATTTCTTATTTAATTTACAATTTTTGTTATTCTTTGTATTCTTACATTTTTATGTTGTTTGTATTTGTTTAGTTAACTTGGGAAATTGCCAACAATTCAGACTTTAAGAAACGTTTCAACAGCTTGATATGGAATGCAAAAATTAATGAATTAGAGTTTGAAGCTGGATGGGACAGTATGATTACAGAATTTCATCTTGAGGATAATACATGGTTAAGAAAGATGTTTGGTTTGAGGAGACTTTGGATTCCTGCATTTTTCAAGAATGTTCCAATGTCCGGTTTGATGAGAACCACGTCACTCTCAGAAAGTCAAAACTGGTCTTTTCAGAACACTACACTATCCGGATCATATCTTGTCAATTTTATGATGACATTTGACTTGGTCATGGAAAGACAGAGGCACACTCAAAATTCATCGGATTTCACAACTACAACAACATTTCCGAAGAACATTACATATCTTCCTTATGAACCACACGCAACAAAGGTTTACACTAGAAGAATATTTTATCAAGTTCAGGAAGAGATTTTTGAATCCGAAAAATCATGCTTTATCACAAAAGTCGTAACTGATTCTTCTGATGGTTTCGACATGTTTGATGTCTTAGAGAGAAAGAAAAGTGTTAGCACACGGACAAAGGAACTCGTTCCCGACCAACCCGAGGAGGAAGAATATCATTTTGATAGTCTTGTGAAGGACAAAGATTTTAAGGTATGTTTGTGGTATTAATTGATATTGAAATTAATTAAAATTCACATCATAGACATATTAATTGATATTGAAATTAATTAAATTTTCATCAATAAAATGTAGGTTACTCACAACAAGAGTGAAGGATCCTTCATGTGTACATGCATGCATTTTGAACATGTTGGAGTTCTATGCAGGCACATATTTTCTGTTATGAGGTACTACAATCTTGAAAAAAATACCCGAAAGATATATATATTGAAACGTTGGTGTAGAGACATAATTCCTCCAAAATTATTGAGGAGTCGGTTTAAGAATTCTCAAATGAACGGGAAAGCTGACCAGGCAGCAATCGACATCTTTTCAACTGTTGATCACTGTGTCTCATTTTTGAGTCATGATCCAGTGAAGTTGCATGAGTACTTAGAGGAGATAAATAAGTTGAAAATGAAGTATTGCCTTTCATCTTCGTCTAACAATTTGGTTAACAGGAATCATTTTGAACAAATTATAGGTGTTACTCTTCCAAAGGAACGTGAAATTGAGAATCCTTCTATAATCAACAACAAATGTTCTGGTACTCGTGGAAAAAGACTTAAAAGTAAAAAACAGATGTTGACAAATCAATGTCATAAACCAAAGAGAATGTGTAACTCATGCAAACAGAAGGTTAATCATGATAAGAGGAATTGTCCCTTGAAGGCTAAAGTAGTGTAGTCTTTTTTTTGTCCTATTCATGCAACAAATGAATTAAACGACTTTATGTTTTTCATTTAATTTCTTTTTCAATAAAGAGTACGTGTTATTTAGATCGTTATAAGTAGCTACGTACTCATTGTTATAAGTAATTAATTCCTTTATTCTTTTTTTTTTGTTATTTTACCTCCACCTGTTCTAGTTTATTATTCAATACATAATCATTTTTAAAACTATGTTTTATAATTAATTCTTTCAGAATATATACTATCACAAACCTATTATTTGATTTATTACATGCAAATGTAGCATACTGGGGAACCATTACTTACACGTAATACCAAACAAATTTTTTCTTAGAATCTATTACAAATAACAACATTTTTACATTCACGTTTTTATTACTTAATACCAAAATATTAAAAAAAAATATCTACCAGAATGTCCAGGTAAATGTAATTAAAATTATTATTCAATACCATATTAAAACACAATATTCTAAGAGATTATCCATGTAAATGATATATATTTTTACAAACTATTTTTACTGATTTTCAATGCAAATCAGTCATCCTAGGAACCACCAATTTCAATTATTATTTAATCATATTCCTAATAAATCAACCATAAAAAATCACATTCCACATATATTTGTTTGAATTACCAATAAAATCATATCTTAATCATATAAGAGTTCAAAAAATTGTCACAACCCAAAACCTTTAACCTTTATTTCAATCATAACTTCCATAAACCATCATTTTTTTTCATACCTTAACTTCAAAATAATAAGATGTTCCATCAACCAAAGTCTGACATAAGTTAAAACAAACGACATACAAAAACTTAAAGCAAACCAACCAATATAAAAACTATTGTTTTGCAAACCAGACATTCAAAACACTAACATTCTTCTGCGACTATACCCGTTTCAGCCACTTTTTCCCTTTCCTTCCTTTTTTTATACTTCTTTCTTTTATTCTTTGCCAACTCCTTCACTTTATCAAACAACATACTTTTCTGCAATATATCTAGCTTTGAAAACTTATCAGCTTCTTCCAACAACATGTCTTTCTGCAGGTTGTAATCCGAGGTCATCGGTCTATACATATATTTGTACCTCAGTCTTAATAATATCTCAGCATCACTATGTTTTATTCCTTTAAATCCTGTTTCCCACTTCCCTTCTAGATCTCCCTTATAGCACTCTATGTGCCTCATCAAATATAGACCACAGTCAGGACCAATATCACGGACTTCCCAAACTACTCTCATGATTTTTGCTTCCTTTGAGTACAATTCAGCATTCATTTGATGGTTTTGTGTCATCAAGTAGTTGCAAAAGAACCGTTGCTGCAACCAAAGTCAAATACGTAATGTTAACCATAATTTATTTATATATGATTTCCATATTTGCTAAAATGTAATAATATTATTTCTTACAAGTGTTCTTGGTATTTTTCCATATCGACTTTCAATTGTATCAATACGTTTCACATGATCAATAATCAAATATCTTCCCCTCTTTAAGTCGAAACACAATAGATAATACTTGTCAACATCAACTATCGGGAAGAAAACCTGCACAAGTGACTAAATTAATTAACATGCTATTCACATCAATATTTTTGAAATTTATATCTTTCATTATAAAAAATACCAGTCCAACATCACTTAAGTTTGCTTTGATATCCAAATTTCCAATGACCATTTCAAGCATTAAAGTGAACTCCTTAAGTCTAAAAATCTCAAGTTCTGTTTCGTCCATCACTAATTCATTCTGCAGGAATCAGTTAACCAAAAATTAACATAATAACACATTTCATTTCCAATGAACTTCAAGTATTAAAAAATTTATGCATACCATAAAATAGGTATTAAAGTACACTCTTGCTGCTGTTCCTAGTTCTCTGTATCGTTCCATATTGTTTAAGAATGTTGCCCAACAATTAATTATCGACCTATGAATGAACAATTTGTCTTCAAAGAAATATGCATCACCTTGAAGAAGGCTTTCTCCTTCTTCGAAATCCAAAATCACATCCCTACTTACACACATACTCATTAACAATCATGTACAAACCATATAACATTTTTAATATATATGATTAAAAAATGAATATAAATTCTAAACTTACAATTGATCTCTTTTAGAAGTGAAAATAGAGTTGGAAAGAGTCGTTTCTTCTTTTCTTACTCTTTCATGTACCCGAGTTACCCTATCCACAAATGGTGACTGCTCATAGTTTGTAACTTTACATTTCCTTCTCCCAGTCACATTTGATTCTTTTTCAATTTTCCCTCTATCCTTCACAACAACTTATTCGTTTAGATCAGTCAATAAATTTCTTGAGCTTTGTGCAATAAAAGTTGTTTCCTCATTGATTGTCTCTTTTAAACTCTTATCAACCCCATAATTGTTATCTCCAACATAAGTAACCTTCTTCTCACCTGATATTTTATCCATCATATCCAACACTTTATCTACAACTCCAGGCAGTTTAAAGAATTGTGAACTACTCAATTCATTTATATTGCCCCATGCTTCATTATTTTCACCCATAGGCGTCACATAGGCATGTGCAATTTCTTTCCCTTCCCTGTGTTGCCCAATGTATTCTACATTCTCTTTTGTCCCGTATGGTGTAACAGGACTTTTATTTGACCCTGAAGCCTGTCCAAAATTTTCATGTTGTGCATTTTTCTGTAACATGTTATCATCTGTGTATGTGTCCTCATCAATGCCATCACTTTCATTTTCAACTGCATCTTCATTAATCCCCACATCATTAAACAACATTTTCATCAATGTCATCCTTTCTCTCAATAGTTCACTATCAGGAAACTTTTTTAGCCCTTCAATTAATGCTTTTGACATGTTTCCTTTTTCAGTCAATACTTTATTGTACTCGATGTCAAATATGGCACAATATGCCTGCATGTACCAAATACTTAAACTGTCATAAACAAATAATATTACACATTCACTGATTCATAATAATTAATCAGGAAAAATTATTATTAATCCATTATTTAAGATTAAAATAATTTTAAAACTCATCACAAGCTCATATACCTCATACCATGTCATCATTCTAAATGAGTTATATAACATAATCACGTCTGTATGATCGAATATGTAATTCAAACCTAAATATTTCATTATAATGTGCCCATTCTTAAATATATTACACCATCACTTACACAATCAAACTTAATATGATTCTATGTTAAATGGATATAAAATAACAATGCTTACCTCCTCATCTACAAATTCTCTCTCAACTATTTCCATCTCCATATCTGTATCACTACTAACATCTTCATTCTCATCATCTTCTCTTTTGATGAAATTCCCCATCCCAAGAGCATCCGCATTCACCTTAGAATCCTCGATCTTTTCCAGCTTATCTCCAGTAACATGTATTATGAAAGGAGTCCTTTTTTTCAATTTAATGCTTTCACTTATGCGGACATTAAACACATAAACAAGTTGTACACATATTACTAATTTGTTACAACATATAATAATATAACTATTATAGAATAATAATCATTAGTATTTAAAATATATTTATGACATTCATACCAACAATACGGTAATAGGCCCTGAGTAATAGCAAAACCGGTCATCCCGATTCCATAATTGCTTCCTTGTCATCAAGCTATCACCCATGTACTGACACCAATCAATAGTTGAATAGTCTTCCAACAGAACTAACTTATCAACAACTTTTATTTGACATGTCCCCATTTGCTTTGACTCAATAAAGGTGTTGATAAACAATATAATAAAATTAAGTCTAAAGACAATGTCATCCACTCTTGACTCCTTTATTTTTTTCAAATATGTTGTACTAGAAAACAATTTTTTTTGGATACTGAGCCATCCATTCTTTAAGTACATGATTGTCCATCCCACAGGAAGGTAGGTCCTTAATATTAACACCCTCCATAGGTATACCCGTAATCTCATGTATCCTTTCTTTGGTTATTTCCAAGGCACCATTTGGCAACACAAGTCTATTTGTCAATGGATTATAATTATCAAGAAGATAGTAGTTCAAGTGCCCTGGTAAACTACCAATATCTATATCTAATAACATACCTAAACCTAGTTTTTTAACTTGTTCTTTTTGCGCCTTTGTCAAACTCCTAACAGCTAGGCTCATCTTCGCTGGTGACATTCTACTATTTAGTCTTCTAAGCCCTTGTGGATGCCTTTTATCCATCTTTTTTTCCATTCTCTTTTCCAATTTTGTTTCCCTTACCTTCTTCTCAAACTTCTTCTTCGAATTGCTACTTATTTCAATTGGCTTGTGCATCCCAGAACCATATTCTTTTTTACTTGTATTAGCCTTTGCTACTAAATTACACTTTCTTTTTGATCTGATTTCACCAGCTTTGATACCATCATCTTTTCTTTTAACTTTTCTACCCTTCTTTGCTGATTATACTATGTGCTTCTTCTTTCTTTTTTTTATGATTTTCATTCCTGCATCCACTCATACTTGCTTCTTGTTCTACATTGACTTCTACCATTGGTAATTCTTCATCAAATGCTGCTACAGCTTGCGGAGCTTGTTCTATTAAACCAAAACCTGTCAATGAAATCAAGTTAAAACCTGTCATTGAAATCAAGTTAAAAAATAAACCATTTTACTCACATTATGTAGTCTCATTTAATTTGACATACTATCATTTATTATGTATTTCACACCATTCCTGAAGAATATGTTCAGTTATGATGACCGACCTTTGAATTCATAGTTAAACTAACACCATTTTTTACTCACATTATATAGTCTCATTTAATTTGACATACTATCCTTTATTATGTATTTCACACCATTCCTGAAGAATATGTTCATTGTGTTGTTCCCATTATTCTAAAAGAATTGTTCACCACTTTTTTACTACCCAACGCCAACCTCAGACAGGGCCTGTACGTTGATACATTCCACAAGAATGTATTGCACTTTATATAGGCCGTGCACAACAACAATGCACTTATGTTGACCGACCTTTGAACTCATAGTTAAACTAACACCATTTTTTACTTTAACAACTGTCCTCTATCCTTAAATTATGTATTTAACCATTACAACCAACATAAACTCTAAAACTCAATTGTTGTAGCACCAGTTCATATCAACAACAAAGGAAATGCGATCACCATTGATTCTTAGAGCATTCCATGTACAAGAAGATATAAATATTAACAAAACACTTATTAATAAGCCACAACACCCGCAAACCCAAAACCAACTGATCATTGTAAAAAAAAAACCCCCCACTTTTCGAGTGAGTTACATGTTCAAACCCTAAATTCTTTGAAACATAAATTCTTACCTGATTCTTCAAGAATAACGACTCATTCTTATAGAATACACTTAAATACAATAATAATCTTATTATTCTTGAAGAATAAGTCACAAAGTCATTATTAACCTGCCATGTTCAAACTTACCCTATTTAAACCCAAACTGCTTTTGGACTAAATTTCATAAAAAAATTATCATACTTCACGTTATCATACTTACAGAATGCATATTTTCTTGCAGATAGCACTTGCATTCTTGAAGCATATACCGCAAAACAAAAACTTAAACATTACCTGGCAACGGTGGATCGACAAAATCGTCGTCGTCGCCATCGATATGAAGTGGCACAGATGCTGTGTTTGTGAACTTCGTTTTGAAGTTCTCACTTAATCTTGAGCTTGATCAGCTTCTCATTATTCGATTCTTCAGCTGTGGTCGATTATTTGATTTGAATGTAAACCCTGTATCAATCCTTTTATACGTCTAGCCGTGTACTATATTTTTGGAATTTGTGATACGTTATCTTTTATAGACTGGATGATTGATTTGTTTTGAAGGAAATTGTATATTCATTTCTTAATATCATACACATTCTTGCATAATAAAATGGGTTTTAAAATGTGGAACGAAACAACCGGGTTATACAATCGTAACATTTCGACTTCCTAATTTAAATCCTACAAAATTACTGAATTACCCTTATAACATATTATTGTCAATTTAATTTAAAGATTAAATAAAAAAAATTAGAATATCAGCATTAATTTTTAATCAAATGATGCTTCTCATCCGATGGACTAGATTTAGTCTTACATTCACACTATATTTAATATTCACGTTTAATCCTAACCTTATATATATATATATATATATATATATATATATATATATATATATATATATATATATATATATATATATATATATATATATATATATATATGGTTGTAGAACTCGCTACTCAGTACCTGTTCGGTTGACTACCGAATAGCGAGTACTCGGGAGTACTCGGGCAGTACTCGTATTCGGTAATTCATGTACAAATATTTTTAGGGAAATTATATATGTCAAGATCATAAATTAAAACCATATGTTGATTAAAATATATATAACAAAATTATGTACATGTGAATACACAAAAACTGAAAAACACACAATGATCCCACTTCGGGAATAATTATTGAAAATTTAAGATATATATATATATATATATATATATATATATATATATATATATATATATATATATATATATATATAGTAATAATCACATGTGTGTGTTAAATAATAAATCATTAAGTATACTATACATATTAATCACCGAGCTGGTTAAGTTTTACAACACTGCTCGCTTCAATAAGGGGCCAATCGGGGAGTACTCGGATTCTGTAACTCGCATCGGTAAGGGGCCGAGTAGCGAGTACTCGGACGAGTAATCGGCCAACTCGGTGAGTTTTACAACACTGTGTGTGTGTGTGTATATATATATATATATATATATATATATATATATATATATATATATATATATATATAATTCGTATAAACAGTTAATGAATTAAAAAAGTAGTTGACTAAAATTATTATGAAACGAACAGTGAGGGTAGTATATCCATCTATATATTATTTTATCGAAGTTTTTATGATTTTTTTTCTCTTAATTTTGAAGCTCCACTAATGAAAAATTTAAACTGTACAAATTAACGCTAAATACTTAGTAATTAAAACTTTTTAAAGTAGTTCCAGCGAGATAGAAAAGGTATATAACGTCAAGAAAGAATAAAGAGTAACGAGGTTTTCATACCATAATTTTAATTTAAAATTATAATTGAGAATTAAACAATAATAAAATATACATCTTTTTGTTGCTATGTTTGAAACAAAATTTATGTATAAAAGGCGTATGGGTCATGGGTCATGTGTTAGTTGCTTATATTTTCATGGTAATACCCATGGATGCATGACATATGTGTCATGAGTCATGTGTTAGTTGCATATAGTGTCATGGTAATACAGATGGATGACATATAGGTAATGGGTCATGTGTTATTTGCTTATAGTGTCATGGTAATATCCATGGATGACATATGGGTCATAGGTCATGCAAGTTGCTTTCGAAAATAACAACGTGCTCATTTGGCATCTAACATGGATTTTTTGCAGATTATTGATTAGAGGGAAACTGATACCGTAACACAACTAAGTTTTTGGTTTGTTTCAGATTGGTCATTAAAGTTATTTTTTTTTTGCACAATAGGTCATTAAATTTGACATTTACCTATTAGTTACACCACTTTCGAACTTATGAACCAGTAAACTCACTGACTTGGCATTTAATAAACATTTGTATTTAATTTCTAAAGCCACATAGTTATTTCCATCTATTATTTAATATTAGATTGGCTTTCATCTATGGAAAAAAATACAAATTTTCTCTATTATCCAGCACTACTACCCACCTCCCACCTGCTTGTCTACCGTCGTGCACCACCTACCTGACTGTCCACCACCGACCACCACCATCTTTTACCGCTAATATTATACAGCTCCCACCACCACTACAAAACAAAAAGCGGTTATTGTTAATCATTTCAGACGAATGGAATTATCAAGCTCGGTAGAGACTCTTGAGACATCAAATACAACAATCAATAGGAAGCTTTTACGTGGTTCCCCACTTCAAACTTCCATGGTTGATTCCATAGCCCATCGTCACAGTGCTTTCCCCTAAAAGATTGAAATCAACATATTCATTTAATAATTTCAAAAACCTGAAGTCTGTAAGAGTTGTAAAATGTGTGAGGATTGAGGAGAAGATAACGTACAAGATTTATGGAGAGAGTGACGAATATTCCATCGTTCCTGCTCCTTGATTCATTAATCTCTTGCTAGCCCCATTAGTTTGATGAAAATACACAGATCAAATATCTTCATTTACGATGGAGACGGGATGCTCAGTAGCATTCTTTTCATTTCACATCTAATTCGCCTCAAAAATCATGCACCCTTTATTTTCTTACTTGTTTGATCCCACCAAAAACACACTGCTAATCATTATAGTGAGAGATTGCACCTATAAGCAACGTGAAAGAAGGGGGAGGCAGAGAAGGCTAGCTGGAGGCTAGAGGAGGAGGTGTCGATGGATATGTCGTGCGGCGGCAGTATATATATATATATATATATATATATATATATATATATATAGAGAGAGAGAGAGAGAGAGAGAGAGAGAGATATGAGATATGGTCGTCGAATTTATGTGTGCCGGTGATAAAGTTATGGTCTTCTAGGGCTTAATTTTATTAAGAGTAAATAAAAACAAAGCCATGTAGATAATTTTTTAACTTTTAATTTATATAAAAAAAGCCGCATGAACTAAGGGTTACCGGTGAAACCGAAAATAAACCGGATATTTCCCTATTTAACAGGTAAATTGATACTTTAGGAACTTATTGCCTCAAAAGATAACTTCAATGACCAATCCAGAACAAACAAAAAACTTAGTTGTGTTAGAGTGTTGCGTCTCTATAAGCTTTTTAATCTCAAAAAGTTCATGAAATTTTAAAAAACTAATTTTTGGAGTTTTTTCAAACACAAGCTGTTTTAGATAACTTATTAATTAAGAAGCTATCTGGCTTGAGTTTTTCAATAATATGAGCATTTTAATCTTTAAAAGTTTATGAAATTTCAAAAAACTAGTTTTTGGAGCTTTTTCAAACATAATCTTTTTTTAGATAACTTGTTGATTAACAAGCTATTTGGCTTGAGTTTTTCAATAATTTGACGGGTGTTAGCTTTTCTACCAATTAGAAATTAACAATTAAATTAGGGTCCAGTAACTTGAAACAACTTTCATATTACGGAGATGAATGACTTTTTTATTTTAATATTTTTTATGAAAAATCTCTCAATGTTGTGAATGTTCTACCATTATTTTTTTTTCATTTAGTTCAAGAAGCAAAAAAAACAAGAGTTGTGTATTCTCAAGCATACAACTTCTGAAAAATGAAAAGTCAATCATGATATATTGTCTCGACGTCTCAAATAGTGTATGAAGACAAAGAAATCAACCACATTGGACTTGCTATTGTGGTATTCTTGTTCTGTTTATTTTCTTGGACTAATAAGAAATAGATTATGATCCGTATTAAACGCGGGGAACACATAAATAAAATGCAAATTTATATAGATATTACAAAATAATTATAAAAAAGTAGGGTTATTGGTATTATTAAAATGTGTACAAATTACACTAAAATAGGTAAATATATATAACGTTAAAGGACCTCTTTATAGACAATATTTTTTGTTTTATTAGTTCAATGACCTTGTTTGTCACATATAAGTATCTTCAAACATTTTTTACTTGTGACACGGAAAACAACTACATATAGCCAACTATGCGTGAAAATGAGTCTACACAAATATAATCTAACATTTAACAATGTACTTTCAAAATACATTGTTATTTTATGGCTATATTGCGAAATATAACTGTTTATTTCAAAAAATAGCAACTTATTTATGTTCCTTCAAAATGAACCACATAAAACCCCCCACAATATTAAATATAAAGAAAGTATAACCAATAAATCTGCAAAAAAGCTAATCATCTCCCTCCACTTCATCTCTAATATCAGATCTTTTTTTCCTTAATCTAAGTTATTGTCACTATCATCGACAATGTTAAGATTCATTGATGACTTCTTTTTTATTTTAGGGATAATATGACAGAAATCATTTATCAGGTCCTTCATTTATGTTAATATCTTTGTTTTTTTTTGTTGATTTTGATATGCCTTCTTCGGTTTACCACCATCTTTTTTTTCAGGCACCTTTTTTTATGAAATAACATTTTTTTGTGAAATTCTTTCTACGGTTTTGAGTATGTGCAGGTATGTTGATTTCTTTTGAAGTAAAGAAAGTAGGGTTTTTGTTCGATGTTGGTTCGTAGGTTTGGTTCTTATTTTTTGTGATTTCTCATAATCCATTGCGTTTTATTTTCCATCTTTATCTACAATCTTTATGTATAGAACACTTTATCCATATAGTCATTCACTATAGAGTTTAATGAAGGAGAGAAGAAACACCCGTTTAGTTTTATTTACTTTGCAAATTATCGAGCCTCCATGCAAAGCTTACAACATAATGAAAAAAAAACAAAAAACTCTTATGAGGTAAATGCCAATTACAATTCTATCCCTTTTTCCTCTTGTAACAATTATCTCACTTCAAAACATCTACTTTTGTGTTTCAACATATTATTGATATCATGAAAGATCCAAGCATTGTTGCAATTTGGTTAATCACAATGCCTCAAATTATGGGAGGATTTAAATATGTTGATGAGGTCAAACATAAAATATGGTGATAATACAAGGTTCTTCTATTTCTTATTTATTTATTTACTTATTTTTTAATTCAACTTTATTACAAAATTAAATAGCTTCTTTTGTTGATATTAGTGTTTCTTATTTAGAAAAATATGCGATATGATCAACTTCGTGATGCTATAGCAATGAGAAAACTTGGATGAGCAGGAAGTGAGATAAATTTATAATTTATTAACTTCAATGAGAAATTAATTAATTACAATTTTGTTATTGAATTTGAAATACAATAGGGATTATATCAATGGATCCTGAACGTGCAAGAAATGATCCAGTGATAGTAAAGAACATTCCTTACTATAAAGCAAAGAGCAAATCAAGGGCAGAAGTGATGAAGCTCAATCTACCACCATGACCTCAAAATGACCGGGGGGGGGGGGGGGGGGGGGATCTGTATAAACAAAAGTTTTTTCATTTATTTTTAGTGATTTACATATTTTGTCCCTGTGTTTAGTTGATTTTTTTGGTTTTGGTCTCTAAAAGAATATGGTTTTAGTTTTTGGACCTTGTTTCACTGTTTCATAAAACTTTTATGATTGCCTAAGTTAACAGCCTAGCTATTAGTTTTTTTTTTTAAATCACCATTTTGCCTTTGAACCAAAACTAAAAAACATATAGCATAACAACAAAATTTATATTTTTCTTTCTTTTTTACTTAAGTTTAGAGTAGATTACATTTTTGGTCCTTGAGTATACCTAATTTTTTTTAAAGAAGGTTCTGAGGGGCATTTTTGGTATTTCAGGGTCAAATGCTGACTCTAGTTGAATGCACACTTCTATTATACCATGCATTCTTACCTGACCATGTATGGTACCGATTCTTTTTGAAAAAAGAATACGGGAGCCTATTTTCATCTTTCACAACATGCTTATATTTAACTTTAAAGCTCACATCAATTGTTGAGAAGGCATATTTCTTATTCTTATTTTGTTACTACCGGAGACATAAAAAAACTTTTTAATGAAGGCGTTCATGTCTTTTGTACAACCCGTCTGTTATATTATGTCATGTCATCTCTTGTCTTGTCTATTGATTTTTTACAAAGGTATACACACATGTAACATCATAATTTCATTATATATAACATACAATTTTAACATTGAGTTTACTGTTTTCGAAAATAAAATCATAATTACCGATTAAAAAGATGGAACCAAGAACCGAACACCACATCAATTTTTTTTCAAAAACAACGTTATACATCCAAATTATAAGTATTCAACAGAAAACCATATGAATGAGTAAAAACATATAATTTCGAAAACAATATCAAACTTACAGATTAAAATGATTTAAGGAAGAAATACATACATTTATTCGACTAATCAGACTGATGGGAACGTTGAAGTTTTTTTGCATTTGTTTTCTACGTGGGAATTATGACATAATGTTTGTGTAAATCGATTATTAAAAAGATTTGAAATATATCTACAAATCAATATGATGAAAATTAGCAGGCAATCAATTGAAATCTCATTTAAACTTAAAATAGAAGATATCATGATTGAAAGTGTATTGGTTCATAAAAATATCCGAAACTTTTGAAATTTGAAATTAATAGTTTTCGAGATTTCAACATATAATGTATTTGGAAAGCAATTTTGAATGGAAATAGAGCCTAAATTTAAGATTTACATTAATAAGGAACCAATTTTGTAGTTGTAAGTTTGGAAAGAATTCAAGTATCATTTTCATTCAATTCTTACATTTAATTTCCTAATATAACGGATTGACTTCTTGCTTGATCAAGGTGACGTAAGCAAATTGATCTAAGGGTGTAAAACCTATAAAGAAAACACAATCAACGATCCATATTGTTTTAGATGATGTCATAAAGTTTCTCTTTTAATAATATTTAGAGATTTGTTTTCTACGTGAGAATTATGGCATAATGTTTGTGTAAATCAATTATTAAAAAGGTTTGAAATATATATACAAGTCAATATGATGAAAATTAGCAGGTAATCAATTGAAATCTCATTTACACTTAAAATAGAAGATATCATGCTTAAAAGTGTATTGGTTCATAAAAATATTCGAAACTTTTGAAATTTGAAATTAATAGTTTCCGATATTTCAACATATAATATAATTTGGAAAGCAATTTTGAATGAAAATAGAACATAAATTTAAGGTTTACATTAATA